>NC_065590.1:74501366-74805348 GCF_024542745.1 Macaca thibetana thibetana | reverse complement strand
TAAAAAACTTTTTAGTAAAATAATGTAGTAAAATATTTAGTAAAATAACTTTTTGTGTTATGAGTGGCATTTATTGAGTTTCAACTGTATATTATTTATAGTTGTGGCCCCTGATAGATATGGAGAATTTTAAAGTGAAACCTAGTAGTTAATCATTCAAAGCTGTAGGAAACCAGTGCGAGGAAATAACAAGAGTTTAAACAATTTTGTAGTATGTAATATAGCATTACTTACACTATAGCATTAGTTTCTCAGTTTTGTCTGAGATTGACTTTATAATCAGTTAAAGTGAATAACTGCTATTGTTAAATGTTTGGAATATTGAATGTGTGAATATTATAAATGGTTGAACATGTTAGAGTGATCTTCATAATATTGAATGATTTGGTTATATTAAGTCTTTAATGATGAATAGTTTAAGTTCAGATAAAAAAAAGATGATGATCCTGGAGTTCTGTTTTAATGTACAAACTGAATTGCTTTATTTTTAGTAAACTTCTCCTTTCTTAATCTGTGTAAAGGTCTGAACACGAAAGACATTCCCCAAACTGCCCATTTGTGAAAGGTGAGCACACACAGAATGTGCCATTGTCAGTCACTCTTGCAACAAGTCCTGCACAGTTTCCTTGTACGGATGGAACTGACAGAATATCTTGCTTTGGGTCGGGGAGCTGCCCTCATTTTCTAGCTGCTGCAACTAAACGAGGGAAGATCTGCATATGGGATGTTTCCAAACTTATGAAGGTATGTTTGAATTTTGAAGTAACAAATTAGTAACTGAAAAAAAAATCAGTTGTAAACTTAGGCTTTTCATTTGTTTAGGTGCACTTAAAGTTTGAAATTAATGCCTATGATCCAGCAATTGTACAACAGCTTATTCTGTCAGGAGACCCAAGCTCAGGAGTTGATTCAAGGAGACCAACTTTGGCGTGGCTGGAGGACTCCTCTAGTTGCTCAGATATACCAAAATTGGAAGGAGATAGGTATGTGAGTTTGTTTTAGTAGTATTTAATAGATGTTAACATGTTTTCCTAAATTTTATATTCTCATAGTTCTAATAATTAAAGAGGAGGGTAAAAAAGTTATGCAGTTAAGAGATCAGAGAGTAAATGTTTGGTTGGAAATCTGAAATCTGTGATTCTTGAAGAAAAATCTTCAGAAACAGCATAGTTTATAAAATATACTTAACATTCTATCACAATCTATGTCAATTGGAAATAATTGCCACATTGAACAATAGATGATGAAAAGTCACATTGAAAGTCTAAATAATGAAATGAAATTATACTGTAGTTTCACCTTCTACTAAATCTTTTTCATAGAGCAGTTGAACTAGATGATTTCAGTTTCCCTTTTTTCATTAGCACCTCAAATTATGGCAGTGCTAATGAATAATAATAATGGAATAACCTGAGGTGAAGTAAGAAGCTCTAATTGTTTGAAACAGTGTACCAGTAGTCAGCAGTGAGTTGAGGTACCATAATTATTGCTAGAGAAATATTTTGGTAAAATTGCTGTTCTGGATTCTCCTTCACTCAACTTCTCTGAGAGATTCCTGATTTTTGTGCTGCATCTGATGTAGGTGGGGTGGGAGAGTCTAAGTATCACCCTCCTTCACTCACTTGTTTCCTAAGAACCACTACGGTTTTGACTGAACTGGGCTAGTAAGATTCTGTAGGTGGGAGGAAAAAAGATTCTGTAGGCAGCCATGTGAAATGGAGCTATTTAACTGTGATCAGATGTCTTGATAGACTGAGAATATCTGACTTCCAGGGGCTCCTTATGTTACTGATATGTGATGGGTATTACTCTGTAGTCAGTGATTTATCATTTTACTTCACAACCCCTTTGGTGAGATGTACTTTCATTAAGGAGTAATGTAAAATTTTATTAATGGAAGTTATTTCATTAAAGGAATTAGTGGAAAATTTACAATATATGTATTACTTCTATCTAGTTCCTCTTGGTAATAACATTGAATAAAGCCTTGTGGTTGTTCTATTAATATAAATCTCTGTGAAAGCTTAATGGGAAAGCAGCTTAACTGTTGTCTTGAGTTTCTGACCATATTTTGCCAATAGGACTAGATATTAAGCATGCCTGATTTCTCTGATTTCTTAGAAGTTAGTGGAAAAGTAATAGAAGATAATGAAATCTGTATGTCCTTCTAGGCACTTACTTTGAACTTTGTCTTGAGGTTTTGTAATTTGGGGATTAAAAATTGAATCAAAATATACTTCTAGGATTACATATACCCACACACATATAGTCACAGCCTCCCAGGTAAAATGTGCATTTTAGATAAACATGTATTCTGTATTACTAGTGGAAATACTCCTCAACATTATATGGGATAACGTGCTTGAGTTGAGGTAATCTCTACTTGCTTTTAAGAAATGTGTAATCTAGGGTCGAAGGTCGGTTTTCTCTGAAGAAAGTCTCAAACAAATCATACAAAAACATTAAGTTAATGTGGTAGGAGGAAGCTGAAGAGGTGAAACTTCATCCCTAACCTTACGCCCCCTCTCTGCACTTCCCCTCCCCAAGAAGTAGGAGCAGTGCTGTTGGAATTGATAGTGAATATAATGAGCCATACTACCTCTGACTTTATGTGGCACAAGATCCAATATATTTGGTTATAAAATATACTATGTGGGTTTCATTAGCTTGAAGAATAATACATTAATTGGAAAAAAATCTAAGCTTATCCAAGAAGTTTAAAGTAATTAGCAATATAGCTTGCTTAGAATCGTTTTTGTAAAATTTATTTTTATTTGTTGTTTACATTGAAGGAATGAGGAATTGTTTTTGACCATTTTTTCTTAGAAGACCATATTTTTTTTCTGAATTAAGGAAGAAGATTTGGTAATACATTTAATTTTAATGAATTAAGATTTTTTTCTAGATGATTCACTTGTCATTTGTATATCAGGTCAGATTGGTAAAAATTTCTTGAATGTAAATAAAATTGTTTATGGGATTGCTATAAACCAAGGTACCCTTACTAGTATGTCTAGTTTTCAGAAACACATATAATCTTAACTAAACATTTTTACTTTAACTGTAATATTTATTTTGCATGTGTATTGCTTTGTAAAAAGTTTTGCAAAATGTAGAAGGCTTTAGTAAATACAGTGCCTATTACATAAATAGTGCATGCTTATTGCAGGAAAATGGGAAAATGCAGGAATGGAAATTGATGAAATACAGAGTAGTCATAATCACACTATGGAATTATAGTAACGTTTATATGTATTCTAGTTTCTTTTTAAAATGCATGATTTTTTTTTGTTTGTTTGTTTGTTTTTTTTGTTTTTTTTGAGACAGAGCCTCACCCTGTCACCCAGGTTAGAGTGCAGTGGTACGATCTCGGCTCACCGCGACCTCTGCCTCCCGGGTTCAAACGATTCTTCTGCCTTAGCCTCATGAGTAGCTGGGACTACAGGTGCCTGCCACTACTCCTGGCTAATTTTTTGTATTTTTAGTAGAGACAGGGTTTCTCCATGTTGGCCAGGCTGTTCTCAAACTCTGGACCTCAGGTGAGCCACCCACCTTGGCCTCCCAAAGTGCTGGGATTACAGGCGTGAGCCGCCGTGCCCAGCCGCATGTGATTTTTAAAAAAGTTTTATTGAAGTGTAATTTTCAAACCATAAAATTCATGTAAGTGTACAATTTAGTTATTTTGTTCATATAAGTTTTTTTCTTTTTTTTTTTTTGAGGGAGTCTCACTCTGTCGCCCATTCTGGAGTGCAGTGGTGCGATCCTGGTTCACTGCAGTCTCTGCCTCCCACGTTCAATTCTCATACCTCAGTCTCCCGAGTAGCTGGGACTGGCCCGCGCCACCATGCCTGGGTAAATTTTGTATTTTTAGTGGAGACGGATTTCACCATGTTGGCCAGGCTGGTCTCAACTCCTGGCCTCACGTGATCTGCCTGCTTTATCCTCCCAAAGTGCTGGGATTATAGATGTGAGCTGCTGCGCCTGGCCTTAGCCATATAAGTTGTGATGTAGTAGTTTGAGAATATTTTTGTCACAAAATATTTCAAAAGAATGTGATTTTACAATTTTTTTTTTCTTGAAACAAGGTCTTGCTCTGTCACCTGGGCTTTACCTCCTGGGCTCAAGTCATCCTTCTACCTCAGCCTTATAAGTAGCCGGGACTAAAGACATGTGCCACCACGCCCAGCTAATTTTTAAATTTTTTTGTGGAGATGGGGTCTCACTATGTTGCTCAGGCTGGTCTCGAATTCCTGGGCTCAAGCAGTCCTCCCTCCTTGCCCTCCCAAAGTGCTGGGATTACAGGTGTGAGTCACTGTGCCTGTTCCGTGATTGTATTTTTGAAAACTTTCAGAATAAAACATTCTTTGCTAATTTAAGGCTTTTATCTGGCAGCCCTCTTTGAAATATCAAGACACCTGAATTCCTTTAAAACATACTACTACTTAATTTTAATTGTTCATCTTAGTACAACAGGTTAATATTGGGTTATTTATTTTTCTTAATATAACAGCCATTCTGTACTTAAAACTTATTGTATTTTCTTGGTTTGGACTTCTTCATTTTTGATAATTCCAAATTATTAGTATTTATTCTTTGGATTCGTTTTTACACTTACCCTATTTCTCTGAAACCAGCCAATGAGACTAATGAATTAGCAGCTGATTTTAAACTTTTTTACATTTTTTGCTTTTGTAAATTGTAGCACTAAATTGGTTTATGGGCGACTATTATCACCTGAAAAAACTAAAACAGAGAAACTTTTTCAAAAATATATAAATGAATTTCCACTTAGCTGCCCCAAAATATTTCAGATATTGCCTTGGAGTGCAGTAATATCCTTAAGCATTTTCAATGCAGAATGCCAATTTATATTATGTATAAAATAACATTGTAGGCCAGGCGCGGTGACTTATACCTGTAATCCCAGCACTTTGAGAGGCTGAGGTGGGTGGATCACAAGGTCAGGAGATCGAGACAAGACTTTGTCTTGTCCTGACAACCCCCTGTCTTCTGTATGTAAAGGAGTTCTTAGTCTCTCCAAAACAAAATACAAAACAAAAATAAAATTTTATGTACATGTGAGTACACAAACATACACACGTGCTTATACAACTATTATGTTTGGTTTTAGGCTGTCCTGAATTCAGTAATAGAATAGTTCTTAACGTTTTACTACTGCAAGCTGGTGCTTGATTTTATTAGCTGCTGCTGTCTTTTATATTTTTGTTTGCCCAAGCTGTCCTTAGTCACACAGTAGTCTTCAAATTCCTACAGATGTTATTATAGATTCTTAGAGGTTTGCACACCCTATTTCAGTTAGACATTTAATGATTTAAGAAGATTTTTGTCAGTGGTGTTAATCAGTTATGTTATCAAACTACTCTTTATATCTCATTTAAGCCAATTTTAATTGTTTTTTATGTTTAAGATATATAGTAGTGATTTTAACACTGTACTTTCAGGCCAGGCATAGTGGCTCATGCCTGTAAGCCCAGCACTTTGAGAGGTAAAGGTGGGAAGATTGCTTGAGCCCAAAGGTTCAAGACCAGCCTGGGCAATATGGTGAGACCCCATCTCTGCAAAAATTCAAAAAAAAGTAGCTGGGCATAGTGGCGTGTGCCTATGGTCCCACTTACATGGGAGGCTGAGGCGGAAGGATTGCTTGAGGCCAAGAGGAGGTCAGGGCTGCAGTGAGCTGTGTTCCTGCCACTGTACTCCAGCCTGGGTGACAGAGTGAGACCTTGTCTCAAAAAAACCCAAAAAACAACTGTTCTTTTTTCTTTGCTTGCTCATATGATGTATACTTTTTTGGAAATTCAAATTGTTTACTTTGTCTTTTGATTTAAGTGATGATTTACTGGAGGATTCAGACAGTGAAGAGCATTCCAGATCAGATTCTGTGACAGGTATGTAAAAAGTATTAGATAATGTATTTAAAAAATTCTTTACACAGTTGTAGATACAGCTAACTACCACTTAATTCTGAATTTCTTAATGCTAACTCTAAATTTTTGCTAGTATACACAGAAGACTGAAATATTGTGTGTCAGAGATCTCAAATTAGTAGTATGTACATAGTGTTCCGTATTTAAAGTTTAAATGGTACCTGTTTGAGCCAAAGGAATTAAAGTGGATAGTTACATTAAATTTTTGTCACATGTCAAGTAATTAAATCTTTTTATTTGTATAATGTATTCTGTTAACTAAAAGTAGTGTTTAAAGCTCTTTATTCATATAGGTGAATACAGAACTACATTTTATTGTATGAAATTATAGACATTAAAATATCAAGTAAAATGCCTTACTAGCTTATAAAATATTAGGACAAAATAATATACTTCGTATTTTAATGTTATTTTGTAGGAAAAGCTAATAATATGCTTCAAAATAGTTTTACTATGTCAATTTAAATCCTAACTCTTCTACTTAATATAGTCTGATTGCACTTCTGCTATATGGCATAGCAGTATTAAAGTCTGTTAGAGTTTTAAGAATTAGGCCAGGCTTGGTGGCTCATGTTGGTAATCCCAGCACTTTGGGAAGCCACTGCGGGTGGATCACCTGAGGTCAGGAGTTCGAGACCAGCCTGGCCAACATGGTGAAACCCTGTCTTTACTAAAAATAAAAAAACAGTTAGCTGGGTGTGGTGGCATATACCTATCTCAGCTACTCAGGAGGCTGAGGCAGGAGAATCGCTTGAACCGGGGAGGCAGAGATTGCAGTGAGCTGAGATCGCCATTGCATTCCACCCTGGGCAATAAGAGAGAAACTCCCTCTCAAAAAAAAAAAAAGAAGAATTAGATAAGGTAAGTGCATATAAAGCGCAGTGCCTGGGAAGTAGCCAGTATTTTAAAAAAGTGACTGTTATTAACTTGTGGCTATTGTTTAATGTCAGATGCTGTGTACTGCGGACATATATAACTTAAATCTTTTTAGAAGAGGAATGGTTTTGTGTAGTACAGTTCACAAAAATTATAGTTAACATTTGGTAGTAAATATTCTTTAAATTCTAATTTGTCATCAAATTTTTTTGAAAGGCACTAAATGGAACACTGGACAATTTTGGATTAATCCTCAGCAGTCTTTTGAAGCAGTTCTTAGCAATGAACAAAAAAATCACCAAATAAGGCAGGAAAATGCCCTTAAAAATGTGTAAATGTGTAATTCATTCTAGAAAAGTTAAATTTTTTTTTTTTAAAAAGAGTAGACTGAGGAAGCTAATGCTCTTTTCCCATTTTATTGTCCTTCTGCAAAAACCACTACTCTTCCTTTCTTTCTCTCTTTCTGTCTTTCTGTCATTTTTTTTTTTTTTTTTTTTTTTGACAGAGTCTTGCTCTGTCACCCAGGCTGGAGTGCAGTGGTACAATCTCAGCTCACTGCAACCTCTACCTCCTGGGTTCAAGGGATTCTTCTGCCTCAGTCCCCCAAGTAGCTGGGGTTATAGGTGCCTGCCACCACACCTGGCTAAGTTTTGTATTTTTAGTAGAGACAGGGTTTCACCATGTTGGCCAGGCTGGTCTTGAACTCCTGACCTCAGGTGATCTGCCCGCCTCGGCCTCCCAAAGTGCTGGGATTATAGGCGTGAGCCACCGCGTCCAGCCAGACTGGCTCTTTTGTTTTTTTGAGACGGAGTTTCGCTCTGTGGCCAGACTGGTCTCGAACTGCTGACCTCAGGTGATCCGCCCGCCTCAGCCTCCCAAAGTTCTGGGATTACAGGTGTGAGCCACTGCACCCAGCCAAGTTTTTGAACTCTTTCAAAAAATAACTCCTTGATCTTGTTAAGTTACTTAAAGTGTGGGCTTCTGTTTTTCCTTTGTAAAGTGTTTGCTGTTGTAAGTTTTTTTGATTCTCACTAGAACCTTTCCTTTGTGTGCTGTAGTTTTGTTATTTTCCCTGGGTCTAAGGATCTCAGTACATGTTTTTGCAATTATAATACTCATATTTGGTCAATTTTCTTATCCTTTTTCTACCTTTGTTCTTTTCATCTATGCCTGTTTGATTTTTCACACTTTAAACTCCTGAGCTCAGGTAATCTGCCCACCTCAACCTACCAAAGTGCTAGGATTACAAGTGTGAGCCACTGTGCCTGGCCTAAGTTGAAAATAATTTTGAGTCCCGTGAATACTTTTATGGTTTTTCTAAGGAAGTTCATCTTAGATTTGAGTATGTTTAAAAAAAAAAAAAGAAACAAAGAAAAAAAAAATAGCCTGGTATCTATGGGGGATTGGTTCCAGGATCCTCTCTAGATATCAAAATCCAGGTATGCTCAAGTCCATTGTATAAAATGGTATAGTTTTGCTTATAACCTATGCACATCTACATTTTCCTGTTACTTTAAATGATCTCTAGATTACTTATAATATCTAATACAATGTAATATTGAGTAAAAAGTCTTTATTGTTTAATGACAAAAAAGTTTGTACATGTTTAGTAGAGATGCAACCATCCATTTTTTTTAAAAAAATGTTTTCTGGCTGGGCGCGGTGGCTCATTCCTGTAATCCCAGCACTTTGGGAGGCTGAGCCGGGCGGATCACCTGAGGTCGGGAGGTTCGAGGCCAGCCTGACCAATATGGAGAAACCACGTCTCTACTAAAAATACAAAATTAGCTGTGTATGTAGATGCAGCTACTTGGGAGGCTGAGGCAGGAGAATTGCTTGAACCTGGGAGGTGGAGATTTTGGTCAACCGAGATCATGCCATTGCACTATAGCCTAGGCAACAAGAGCAAAACTCCATCTCCAAATAAATAAATAAATAATGTTTTCCATCCGCAGTTAGTTGAATCCGTGGATGTAGAACCTGTGAATATGGAGGGCTGACTGCACTTTAAATTTTTTTAGGCCGGGTGCGGTGGCTCGCGCCTGTAATCCCAGCACATTGGGAGGCTGAGGTGGACGGATCACCTGAGGTCAGGAGTTGGAGACCATCCTGGACAACATGGTGAAACCCTGTCTCTACTAAAAATACAAAAATTAGCCAGGCGTGGTGGTGTGCGCCTGTAATCCCAGCTACTTGGGAGGGGCTGAGGCACTAGAATTGCTTGAACTTGGAATGCGGAAGTTGTGATAAGCTGAAATTGCACCACTGCACTCCAGCCTGGGTGACAGAGCAAGAATCTGTCTCAAAAAAAAAAAAAAAAATACATATATATATATAGTTTTCTTTATCTAGTCATAATGTACTGACTGGATGAGTAGAAAAATTTAATGAAAACTTTAAACCACTGATTTTTATTTATCTTTACAAGGCTATGTCTAATGAACATTGTTCCTTTTTGAAGGGCATACATCACAGAAGGAAGCCATGGAAGTAAGCCTTGATATAACAGCACTCAGCATTCTGCAACAGCCAGAAAAACTTCAGTGGGAGATTGTTGCAAATGTGCTTGAAGATACTGTTAAGGATCTTGAAGAACTTGGGGCAAATCCTTGTTTAACAAACTCTAAGAGTGAAAAGACAAAGGAAAAGCATCAGGAACAGCACAACATTCCTTTTCCATGTTTATTAGCTGGAGGTTTATTAACATATAAATCTCCTGCTACCTCACCCATTAGTAGTAATTCTCACAGGTCACTGGATGGTTTGAGCAGAACTCAGGGTGAAAGTATATCAGAACAAGGGTCAACTGACAATGAATCCTGCACTAATTCAGAACTAAATTCTCCTCTGGTGAGGAGGACTTTACCGGTTTTGCTTCTTTATAGCATCAAGGAATCTGATGAGAAAGCAGGAAAGATCTTTTCACAGATGAACAATATTATGAGTAAAAGTTTGCATGATGATGGTTTTACTGTTCCACAGATTATTGAAATGGAGCTGGATAGTCAGGAGCAGTTGTTATTGCAGGATCCTCCTGTGACTTACATTCAGCAATTTGCAGATGCAGCAGCCAACCTTACCTCTCCGGATTCTGAGAAGTGGAACTCTGTGTTTCCCAAGCCTGGGACTTTGGTTCAGTGCTTGAGGCTGCCAAAGTTTGCAGAGGAGGAGAATCTTTGTATAGACTCAATAACTCCTTGTGCTGACGGAATTCATTTGTTGGTAGGACTGCGGACATGCCCTGTTGAATCCTTGAGTGCAATAAATCAAGTAGAGGCCTTGAATAATTTAAATAAATTAAACTCTGCACTATGTAATAGACGGAAAGGTGAGCTGGAATCAAATCTTGCTGTAGTGAATGGTGCAAATATTAGTGTAATCCAACATGAATCACCAGCAGATGTACAGACTCCTTTGATAATTCAGCCTGAGCAGAGGAATGTTAGTGGTGGATATTTAGTACTTTATAAAATGAATTATGCCACTCGGATAGTGACTTTAGAAGAGGAACCAATAAAAATACAACATATCAAAGATCCCCAGGACACAATTACCTCGCTCATTTTGCTTCCACCAGATATATTGGATAATCGAGAGGATGACTGTGAGGAACCTATTGAGGACATGCAGTTAACCTCAAAGAATGGTTTTGAGAGAGAAAAAACGTCTGACATTTCTACTCTTGGACACCTGGTAATAACTACTCAGGGAGGATATGTAAAAATACTAGATCTTTCAAACTTTGAAATTTTGGCCAAAGTGGAGCCTCCCAAAAAGGAGGGCACTGAGGAACAGGACACATTTGTTTCTGTGATTTACTGCTCTGGCACAGACAGGCTGTGTGCATGCACCAAAGGTAAGTTGTTTGATTATGTTATAAATCTTATAAAATCCATGTATATATGGCATTTGTTTATGTGCATACCTAGTATGAATTTTAGATTCAAATAGATGGAGAGGAATTAATTTTTTTGTAATGAAGTGGTAAATCCTTCTGTTTAAACTGTTCTTAAAACTTTTTTCTACTGCCCTAGGTAAGGATTCTAACTGTAAATAAGTTAGTAAGTCACTTAGCAAATATCTTCTGCTTTAACCTCAAGAAAATAACATGCTTTTATTTAAGTGAGTCCCTGATTCTGCATCTGCTCAGATTTATGATCTTGGGCAAGTTACGTTAAATTCATTAAACCTGTTTTTATTTGTTTATAAACTAGGATAAGAAAGTCTGTTTCCTAGGCGTATTAGAGTGAAATAATGTCTATAAAGTTTCTGGCACAGTTATTGGTCTTTATTTCCTTCCGAAATAAAAATACTTAGCAAACAATTTTTAGTTTTGCTGAATACATTTTTTTTGGTCTGATTTACTCCTGATCTTTGGCTAGCAGTGGATTAGTTTTGCAAAATTTGAAGCGTTATATAGATTAAGATAGTGTGCAATTATTTTTTCTTTTTTTCTCCTTCCTTCCTTTTCCTTTTCCTTTTCCTTTTCCTTTCCCCTTTCCCGCTTTCCCCCTTTCTGTTCCCCTCCCCTCCTTTTTTTCCTCCCCTTTCTTTCCCCCTCCCCTCCCCTCCCCTCCTTTCTTTTCCTTTTTTTTTTTTTTTGAGACTGAGTTTCACTCTTGTTGCCCAAGCTGAAGTGCAATGGCCCAATCTCAGCTCACTGCAACCTCCGCCTCCTGGGTTCAAGTGATTCTCCTGCCTCAGCCTCCCAAGTAGCTGGGATTACAGTCGCGTGGCAGCACGCTCGGCTAATTTTTTGTATTTTTAGTAGAGACAGGGTTTCACCATGTTAGCCAGGCTTGTTTTGAACTCCTGACCTTAGGTGATCCACCCACCTCGGCCTCCCAACGTGCTGGAACTACAGGCGTGAGCCACTGTGCCCGGCCCTTTCTTTTCTTTCTCAGGGTCTCACTGTGTTGCCCAGGCTGGAGTGCAAGTGGCATTATCTTAGCTCACTGCAGCCTCAATCTCCTGGGCGCAAGCTGTCCTCTCGCCTCGGCCTCCTGAAAAGCTGGGACTACAGTGCAGAGCTGGGACTACGCACTATCATGTTCAGCTAATTTTTGTAATTTTTTGTAGAAATGGGATTTCGCCATGTTGCTCAGGCTGGTCTCAAACTTCTGAGTTCAAGTGATCTGCCTGCCTCGGCCTCCCAAAGTGTTGGGATTACAGGCATGTGGCATTGTGCCTGGCCTATTTTTTTCTTTATGTACATTTTAAGTTAGGGAGATAAAGTAGTTTTTGAAAAGGATTACTGACAATATCAGGCAAAATAAATAGTTCTATTGATTGTCTAGTAGGAATTTAGAACTAGGAGATAGTTGAAGCCTAAGTGACTATAACTAAGGCATGGCAGAGGAATTAGGATTTGAGCAGAGTTATGTATGCATCTCATCTGTGGTTCTGATAGTAATTAGACTGTTTTTCCTCTCTTTAAATAGAATTCAAGAGTTTAGCCAAGGAACATAATGGTTAATGTAGTGGTTAGATTGTCTTCTTTGAACTATATGTAGTGAAATTGTTTTTTTACTTTTATTTTTATTTTTTTTTGAGGTAGGGTCTCACCCTGTCAACAGGCTGGGGTGCAGTTACGCAATCTTGGCTCACTGCAACTACTGCCTACCAGGTTCAAGTGATTCGCCTGCCTTAGCCTCCTGAGTAGCTGGGACCACAGGTGCGCGTTACCACACTTGGCTAATTTTTGTGTTTTTAGTAGTGATGAGGTTTCACTATGTTGGCCAGTCTGGTCTCGAACTGCTGACCTCAAGTGATCCACCTACCTTGGCCTCCCAAAGTGATGGGATTACAGGCGTGATCCACTGTGCCTGGTGAAATTTCTGTAATTTCTAGTGAAAGTTAATGGAAAAAAATCTTCAAATATCATAAAAATCCAACTAGATTAATTTAGAAAATGAACAGTGTAGTCTAATAACTTTAGACTAATAAAACTTTGAATTACAGATGAGAATTTCAGAACAACCATTAAAATTCTGTGTGGTATCAGAGATAATTTGAATTTATTGGTCATATATGTTGCAGTTCATTGTTGTAAGAACTTTACCTGTGTTCGTTTAGTCATCACACCAACTTTAATGTACTATTTTTGTCTCCATTTTGTAGATAAACATACTGAAGGAAAGAGAGGTTAAGTAGCTTGTTAAGTAATAGAGCTAATAAATGTCCAGAGCCAGCATTCAAACATCAGAGCACTTTAAATGGCATTATACTGCCATAATACAACAAAAGATGAAGAATCTTACATTGAATTCTTTGCATTCTTTTCATCTGCAAGATTTAAAAATTGAAAATTATTTAACTTGCTGTAGGTCTTCCAAAATGGAGCTGGACTTGAACCTAGGTGGCACGGCCCTTTGGGGCATATCTTTATAAGACATGACTATTTTCCAGAAATGCAATAAGGGTTTTTAATGCTTTCAATTATTTGATGAGATATGCTTTAGGTAACTCAGAGGAGAAATAGTATTTACGTCTTAAATATTTAAGTTATTAAGGTTTTTAACATTTAAATAAAAGTATTGGCCAGGCGTGGTGGTGCGTGCCTGTAATCCCAGCTGGTTGGGAGGCCGAGACAGGAGAATCACTTGAACCCAGGAGAAGGTTGCAGTAAGCTGAGATTGCGTCACTTCACTTCTAGGCGACCGAGCAAGACTCCGTCTCAAACAAAACAAACAAACAAAAAAGTATTTAAAATAGGTGGTTGTTTTCTTGGAGTTTGTACAGTCTGGAATTCCTAGAACATGATCGCATATGATAGGGAATTTATCCAGATGAAAGACAAGAAAAACCTGAGAAGTTAGTTGCTTTCAAAATGATCTCCCAATTCTTCAGGGATTGACTAAAGAAGGTGCATTTGAAAAGATAACAACAAAGGGGAAAGAAAAGTTGATGTCTTAAAATGTATGTATATGTATGATTTTTAAAAAGCATCTCAGACTGAATCAATTGGATGTGACCCTGTCTTCTGAGTATATTCAAATAACATAAAACTCTTTTTCTTGTGGAGAATCGAGTTTTTTCATAAAAATAAATCTATAGTTAATATATGTTTTAATTTTATATGGGATTAATAATATACTAAATGTAGATTTGTTAAGCTATCTTTGATAATTCAGGAATAGAATATATACACACTACATATATGAAATTTTGTAAAAGGCATAAAATATAGTATGAATTTCTTTATAAAAGTGTGGAGTTTAAAATGAAAGATAAATTGGTGTTCTGCTTGGTGCAAATACATTTAAAATCAATAGGAAAGACTTAAATGAGAAAATAAGACTAAGATGTATCAGTGGAGCATAAGGATAGGGTGCAGTTACGATACCTGACAAAATATTAATGCTTAAAAAATAAAGTTTTTTAAAAGGCCTCAATAAGGAACATACTGTGAAATATAACAATACTGAATATAAATATGACCCCAACAACATAAAGTCTGTATACCTGTACTGATATTCAGAAGAGAATAATAAGAAGTTGAGCCATAATTGCTTTGAAAGTCTTTAATAATCTCACTATCTGGGATTATTGGACTATATGTTCACATCCTTGTTTTGGTACTTGTTTCTTGTGGAAATCATTCCTTTAGTCTTCTGTTCCTGCTTTGCTAAGAGTTTCCAATAGGAATGAATGTTACATTTTGTCAAATACTTGTTTGCATCCATGGAGATCATTTGGTTGTTCTTTTTAGTTCAGTGTATTGAAATATATTGATTGACTTTTGGATATTAAACCAACTTTGCGTTCCTGGGATAAAACCCACTTGGTCATAATGCATTACCTTATATATTGTTGGATACAATTTGCTAAAATTTTGTTCATAATTTTTGCATATTGTTCATCAGGGATATTATATGTTCCTTGTGATCTTTTTTAGTTTTTGCGTTTTGTAATCTTTATCTGATTTTGATATCAGTGAGTTGGGAAGTATTCTTTCTTCAATTTTTTGGTAAAGTTTGCGTAGATTTGGTCTTATTTTTCCTTAAATATTTGGTAGAATTCGCCAGTGAAGCTCTTTGGACCTGGAGATGTTTTTAGTGGGAAGATTTTGAATATATAAGTTCAATTATGTTTGTAGAGAGTTATTGAGGTTTTTAAAATTTTTTAGTGAGTTCTGATAGTCTTTTTTTTTTTTTTTTTTTTTTTTGGAGACTGAGTCTGGCTCTGTCGCCCAGGCTGGAGTGCAGTGGCTGGATCTCAGCTCACTGCAAGCTCCGCCTCCCGGGTTTACGCCATTCTCCTGCCTCAGCCTCCGGAGTAGCTGGGACCACAGGCGCCCGCCACCTCGCCCGGCTAGTTTTTTGTATTTTTTAGTAGAGACGGGGTTTCACCGTGTTAGCCAGGATGGTCTCGATCTCCTGACCTTGTGATCCGCCCGTCTCGGCCTCCCAAAGTGCTGGGATTACAGGCTTGAGCCACCGTGCCCGGCTGAGTTCTGATAGTCTTTTTGTCAGTTGTTAAGTTATCAAGTTTTAGCCTAAAGAATTTCATAATATTCCCCACAATCCTTTTATTTTATTTCCCCCTTTTTTTTTTCTTGAGACAGAGTATCGCTTTGTCACCCAGGCTGGAGTGCAGTGGCGCAGTTTCGGCTCACTGCAACCTCTGCCTCCTGGGTTCAAGTGATTCTCTAACCTCAGCCTCCTGAGTAGCTGGGACTACAGGTGCACCACCATGCTTGATTAATTTTTCTATTTTTAGTAGAGAGATGAGGTTTCACTCTTGGTCAGGCTGGTCTTGAACTCCTGACCTCAAGTGATTCACCTGCATCAACCTCCTAAAGTGCTGGAATTACAGATGTGAGCTGCTATGCCTGGCTCCCTACATTCCTTTTAATATTTGCAGACTCTTTACTGATGTCACTGCTCTCATTTGTGATACTGATTGATGATTTGTATGTTCTCTTTTTTTCCCTGATCAATCTGTCTAGAGGTTTATCTGTTTTATTGATTTTTTTTTTCCCCAAAACAACCAGCTTCTGATTTAAATAACATTTGTTTCTTTGTTGTTTTTCTGTTTTCCTTTTTACTAGATTTCCATTTTAATGTTATTGTTTCCTTCTGCTTGATTTGGGTTTATTTTGTTCTTCTCTAGTCTGTCTGTCTGTCTGTCTTTCTGTCCTTCCTTCCTTCCTTCCTTCCTTCCTTCCTTCCTTCCTTCCTTCCTTCCTTCCTTCCTTCCTTCCTTCCTTCCTTCTTTCTTTCTTTCTGTCCTTCTTTCTGTCTGTCTGTCTTTCTGTCTGTCTTTCACCGAGTTTCACGCTGTCGCCAGGCTGGGGTGCAGTGATGTGATCTTGGCTTACTGCAACCTCTGCCTCCCAGTTCAAGTGATTCTCCTGCCTCAGCCTTCCGAGTAGCTGGGACTACAGGCCCACTCTACCACTTCCAGCTAATTTTTGTATTTTTAGTAGTGACGGGGTTTCACCATATTGGCCAGGATGATATTGATCTCTTGACCGCCTCGATCTCCCAAAGTGCTGGGATTATAGGCGTGAGCCACCGTGCTGGCCTTCTTTAGTTTCTTAAAGTAGAAGCTTAGGTTATTGGTTTGAGATCTTTTCTAATACAGTAAATTTAAAGCCATAAATATTTTTGGAAGCACTGTCTTAGTGATACTTCCTAAATTTTGATACATTTTGTTTTTCCTTTTTTCTCATTTGGATCAAAATATGTTCTAATTTTCCCTTTTGTTTTCTTGTTTGGCCTAGAGATTATTTAAAAGTGTTTTGTTTAGCCTCCAAATACTTGAGGTTGCTCTAGATTTCTTTCTGTTCTGGATCTCTAACTTATTTCCATTGCTGTCAGAGAACATAATTTGTATGAAGTCAGTGTTTTGAAATTTATTGAGACTTTTTCCTGACCCAGCATCTGTTCTGTCCTGGAGAATGTTCTACGTGCACTTGAAAAGAATGTGTGTTGGGCACCCATGGGTTAGAGTGTTGTATAAATTTCACTTGTGTAAGTGTATGTTTTTGAGTTTTTAAAGTCTTCCTGATTTTATATCGAGCCTTCTTCTATCAATTTTGAGAGCAAGTATTGAAATCCCCAACTATGTTTTTGTTGAATTGTTCACTTTTAAGTCTGCTTTTGCTTCACTTGTCTTTCGGCTCTTTTGTTAGACTGTTTCATAATTGTTACATCTTTCTGATGTATTGGCCCTTTTGTCATTATGAAATATTCCTCTGTCTCTATTTTGTGTCATACTAATAAAATCACTCTGACTTTCTTATGGTTACAGTTTGCATTATGTATCTTTTCCACAATTTTACTTTCAACTAACTTGTGATTTTGAATCTGAGGTGGGTCTCTTAGATGCATATAATTAGGTCTTGCTTTTTTATACAGTTGGATAACCTGTACCCTTTTAAATTTGAATGACTTTACGCTTAATATAATTATTGCTATGGTTGCATTTATGTCTGCCATTTTGATTTTTTAAAATGTTTTTTACATTCCTTTGTTACTCCTTCACTGCATTCTTTTGCGTTGAATAAATATTTTTATTACACCATTTTAATCCCTTTGTTGATTTTTTTTAGAAAACAAATTTACATAACATTAGTAAAGAATAATTTATTAGGGACATCCAGAGACCTACTGTCAAACCAAGAGCTAAAGCAGTACGGATATCTTGCATCTATGAATGTGTCCCTCCTCCCCTCTCCCAAACTCTGCCCTTTTCCTGCAGATAACTGTTACTCAATAATTTTTATGTCTTTCCTTTTATAAAGAAAACTGGTTTTATGCTTCAGATGTGAATATTTCGACAACATATTTTATTGATTTTGCTTGGTTTTGGCCTTTATAAAAATGATACCAAACTCTAGTTTGGGGGGACTTGATTTTCCTCTCATTATGTTTTAAGATTACCTGTTTCATTGCATGCCTTGTAGATCATTTAATTTTCACTTATACTTAGTACTTCAATGTGCAGAAAACCCACAAATAATTGATCCATTTTCCTGTCAGTGGACATCTTGTTTATTTCTGTTTTTTCTGCTGTAAACATCTTGTGTAAGTTCCTTGGTGCACATATGTAAGGGGCTCTCTTTTTTTTTTTTTTTTTTTTTTTGAGACAGTCTCGCTCTGTTGCCAAGGCTGGAGTGCAGTGGTGCTGATCTCAGCTCACTGCAACCTCCATCTCCCGGGTTCAAGTGATTCTCCTGCCTCAGCCTCCCAAGGTTAGCTGGGATTACAGGCGCCTGGCTAAGTTTTGTATTTTTACAAAACGGACGGGGTTTCCCCATATTGGCCAGGCTGGTCTCGAACTCCTGACCTCAAGTGCTCTGCCTGCCTTAGTCTCCCAAAGTGATGGGATTACAGGCATGACCCACTGTGCCTGGCCTGAGGCTCTCAGTTCTTAAGAGTAGAATTGTTGGGTGATGTGTTATAATTTTTTTTTTTTCTTTTTAAAATGTGTTAAATATACGTAATGAAGTTTACTGTTTTAACTATTTTACAGCATAAAATATAGCGGCTATAATACATTCACAATGTTGTATAACCACCAGTGCTGATTCATGCAGAACTTTCCCGTCATCCTAAACAAAAACTCTAACCATTAAGCAGTAACTTCCCATTCATTCTACCCTCAGCCGCTGGTAACCTCAATTCTACTTCTGTATGACTTTGCCTATTGTAGATGCCTCATATAAGTGGAATCATATATTTGTCCTTTTGTGTCTGATTTCTTTCACTCAGCATATTTTTAGTGTTCACCCATGTAGTATGTATCACATCTTTGTTCCTTTTTATGCCAAATAATATTCCATTACAGTAGGGCCCCTGCACCCGCCCCCCCCCAACTCCTGCCCCTTATCTGTGGTTTCAGTTATCTGTGCTCAGCTATGGTCTGGAAATATTAAATGGAAAATTTCAGAAATCAACAATTGATAATTATTAAATTACTCACTCTTCTGAGTAGTATAATAAAATCTCTTGTCCCACCCAGGACACAAATCATTTTGTCCAGTGTCTCCATGCTGTATACACTACCTGTCTGTTAGTCACTTATTAGCTGTCATGGTTATCAGATTGTCTGTCACTGGTATCGCAGTGCTTGTGTTCAGGTAACCATTTTACTTAATAATGGCCCTAAAGCTCCAGAATAGTGATGCTGGCTATCGGATATTTCAAAGTGAAGCCGTTTTGAAGTTTTTTCTTTATGTTGAAAAGGTGAACATTTTTGACTTAAAAAGGAAAGAAAAAAATTTTATGTGCAAGTTTCTAAGATTTATGGTAAGAACAAATCTTACCATAATATGTGAATTTGTGAAATTGTGAACAGCATATTCCTATCATTGTTCTGTTACTGTTCATCTCTTCCTGTGCCTAATTTATGAATTGATCATATGTGTACATATATATGAATATATATGTAAAAACTATATATATATATATACACACATATGGTTTGATACTATCCACAGTTTCAGTCATCACTGCAAGGTCTTGGAACTGTGGCTACTGTAAGGGGTGACTATTGTAACTCAACATTTGGGTTGTTTCCGCGTTTTGGCTATTGTGAATAATGCCCCTATAAACATTGGTGTACAAATATTTGAGTGTCTGTTTTCAGTTGTTTTGGGTATATACCTAGGAGTGGAATTGCTAGGTCATATGGTAATTCTATGTTCAACCTTTCTTTTTTTTTTTTGAGATGGAGTTTCACTCTTGTTGCCCAGGCTGGAGTGCAATGACGCGACCTCGGCTCACTGCAACCTTTGCCTCCCCAGTTCAAGTGAGTCTTATGCCTCAGCCTCCCAAGTAGCTGGGATTACAGGCATGCACCACCACGCCCAGCTATTTTTTGTATTTTTAGTAGAGATGGTATTTCCCCATGTTGACCAGGCTGGTCTCCAACTCCTGACCTCAGGTGATCCTCCCACCTTGGCCTCCCAAAGTGCTGGGATTATAGATGTGAGCCACTGCGTCTGGCCTATGTTTAACCTTTTGGGAATCACCAAGTTATTTTCCACAGAGTCTGCACCGTTTTACATTTCCACAAGCAGTTTGGAAGGGTCCCAATTTTTCTACGTTCTGGCCAACATTTGTTATTTTTGGTCTTTTTGGTAATAGTCACCCTAGTGGTTGTGAAGTGGTATCTATTGTGGTTTTGGTTTGCACTTTCCTAATGAATAATGATGCTGAGCATTTCTTCATGTGTTTGTTGGTCATTTGTATTTCTATGATACATGTAGAAATGTCCATGTTTTTGTCCACTTTTGAATTGTTTTTTTTTTTTTTTTGGTTGAGTTGTAGGAACTTTTTTAGAAATTCAGAATTCATATCTTAATAGATATGATTTGTAAATACTTTCTCACATTCTGTGGGTTGTCTTTTTACTTTCTTGATAGTGTCCTTTGATGCACAAAACATTGGCATTTTGAAAAAGTCCAGTTTTACTTTTTTGTTGATAATCTTACATTCATACATCATTTTCCTGTTTTTCTTTAGTTTTTGTCCGTTGTTCCCTTTAGCTAATTGACTATATAAAGAGAATTCATTTAATGTTTTTGACTAGTAATTCCAATATCTGGGCTTTCTCAGGTATGGTTTCTGATAATTCTTTTTTTTTTTTTCCTCGTGTAAATGGGCCATACTTTGCTGTTTCTTTGAGTGCTTTGTAATTTTTTGTTGTAGTCAGAACCTTCTGAGTATTGTAATGTGGTACCTCTAGAAATCTTATTCTCTCACTCAGGGAGATTTTGCTTGTTTCCAGCTGCAGCCATCCATTTGTGACATTTTCAAACTGTTTGTACAAAAGCTGTAGAACCCTCTCCCCACTCTTATCCTTCCAAAAAAGAGTTCTGTCTCTTTAAATCTTACTGTAGATCCTGTTTCGGCTTTTTCCCCTTAAATCTTCTGGTGGCTGCTGCTTGGAGAGGCAGCTGCAGTCTCAGAAGGGTGAAACCCAGGCAGGAGTCTATTCTGGTCCCTTAGGTAACTGCTAGACCAACCAAAATGCAAAATTTTGGGAAGAAAAGGTCCCTCCTGTCTGCCCTGGCACCAGCCAGCTGCTTCCAGCACATGTGCCACTTTTCCCCACAGCTGTGTCAGGGCTGAGGATGGAGGGGATGGTAGCTGGTTCATGTAGGCCACTGTCTTACCAGAAATCAGTCTCTCTGTAAATACCCTGTTCGGTCCCATAGTTCTGAAATACTTGATTCCAATCACACTTTCTAGTTCAGTGGTTGCTTTGGTGGAGGGACTGATCCCTAGAGCTTCCTACTCTGCCATTTGGCATGAAATCATTGGTCCTCATGTTGATTCTGGTTTCTTTTTCTGATACTGCTTTTTTTTTTGAGTTATATTTTCGTGCTTTAATAATACAGTCTACTTCAGAATAATACTTTATTCTCGTAAAATATGTAGGAACTTTGTTCTTATCTCCCCCCACCCCATACATTACATTTAAGTATGTTATAAACCCAACAAAATGGCTGGGTGCGGTGGCTCATGCCTGTAATCCTAGCACTTTGGGAGGCCAAGGTGGGCAGATCACCTGAGCTCAGGAGTTTAAGACCAGACTGGCCAACATGGCAAAACCTTGTCTCTACTAAAAATGCAAAAATTAGCCAGGTGTGGTGGGCATCTGTAATCCCAACTACTCAGGAGGCTGAGGCAGGGAGAATCACTTGAACCCGGGAGGCGGAGGTTGCTGTGAACCGAGATCACGCCATCACACTCCAGCCTGGGCAACAGAGCAAGACTCCGTCTAAAAAAAAAACCCACAAAACCAACAAAACGTGTTGTAATTATTTTATACAACCATTATCTTTTTTAAAAGTTGGCAAAGAAATGAGAAAAACATTTATTTATTGTATTCGCCTACTTACCATTTCTGTTCTTTATTTTTTCCAGTGAATTTGATGTTGCTTTCCTTCCTCTTAAGGGGCTTTCTTTGTTACTTACCATAAGGCAGGTTGCTAGCGTAAAGTTCTCTCAGTCTTTGTTTTTCTGGAAATGTCTTCATTTCACATTCATTTTTGAGGATTAACGCTACCTAGAGAATCTGTTGACAGTTTCTCTCTGTACTTTAAATGTCATTCCATTGCTTCTGTCTCCATTGTTTCTCATAAGTGATCTATTAATTTGTGGTGGTGTTTTCATGTCTGATGAGTAATTTTTGTCTTGCTGTCTTCATGATCTTCCCTTTGCCTTTCACGCTCAAGAGCTTATATATATGTGTGTTATTTCTTTGTTTATCCTATTTGAGGGTAATTAAACTTGAGTAAATTTGCGGTTTTCTATTGGATTTGGTAAGTTTTTGCCCATTATTTTTACAGGTGGAATTCTCTTCTTCATGGAATTCCCATTACATGTATGTTCTTAATATTTTATCTGTCCCATAGGTCTCCAAGCTTCTTTTAATTTTTGTTTAATTTAATTTAATTTTTTTTGAGACAAAGTCTTGCTGTTGTCGCCCAGGCTGGAGTGCAGTGGCGGGATCTCAGCTCACTACAACCTCCACCTCCCGGGTTCAAGTGATTTTCCTGTCTTAGCCTCCTGAGTAGCTCAGGGGATTATAGGCGCCTGCCACCATGCCTGGCTAATTTTTGTATTTTTAGTAGAGACAGGGTTTCACCATGTTGGCCAGGCTGGTATCGAACTCCTGACCTCAGGTGATCTGCCCACCTCGGTCTCCCAAAGTGCTGGGATTACAGGCGTGAGCCACTGCTCCCAGCCTTTAATTTAAAAAAAAATTTTGTTGTTGTTGAGTCGTTTATACCATTATTTCCTGTAATTCTCTATACCCCTGACTTCCTCTTATTCTATAAAAATGTTTACAATAGATCCTTGAAGTCTTTGCTAAATCTGAAGTCTGAGAAGACATTTTAAGGTGCGTGTGTGTGTGTTTCACATGTTGAATGTGGGTCCCTCTTTCTTTGCATGTCTTGTAATATTTTATTTACTTACTGGACATTTAAGACAACACTATAGAAATCTAGATTTGGATCTCCCTACCTTTTGCCAGGTGGGTATTGCTTTGTTTTGTAATTCATCTGGCTGAATCTGTGAAATCTCTTTTGTATTGTGCAGCTGCTGATTTCTGTCATTTATTCTGCCTAGTTTTAATTTGTAAGACTTGTTTCTTATTTTGTTTCTTCTGTGGCAGCATAGCTTAGTATTCAGCCAAAGATTGATAGGTTGTAGTGTCCAAATACCTTTAGCCAGTAAGGCTGTGCTCAAGTGTGCCCTGGCTTTTATTTTTTGTTGTGTTTTCTCAGGTCTCTTTTGCATAGGCATGGAGGCTTAGTTGACTGAGGATGTAGTAATGGCTTGGGCTCCCTCTGGTCTTTGCTGGACACGTGCACAGCCTCTGGTCAAGGTGGGATTTGTGGAGTGTTTACCAGGCCCACTGTGCTTCTCTCACTACATGTAATTCCGTGTTAAATCCCTGGTGTTTCTAGTGCTTTGCTTGCCCCAGACAGAATTGTGACCTCAAGTAGCAGACCTTTGTTTCCCATTGAAATCACCACTTTAAACTGGAAACTCTCCATCAATTGAGTCCCATCTGGAGATAACAGTGAATCTGCTGGTTTTCCCTGCTTACCTCACCCTCGTTAAATTACAGTTTTGTCTAGCTTTATAGTTGCCTTTCAGGAAGGGGATTTATCATCTTCCTTCTTCTGCCGTTCTAGACTTGAATCTCCAAATTAGAATGTTAGAATATACTATTTTTTTGTCTTAATTAATGCTAAATTTGCTGTCAGTTTTTTTCCTGTGACAGAGATTTTAAACTAGAAATTTTAGTTGCCTTCATTTCATTGTGAATGCTTTAAAAAATAAGAGTATTTGTCAAGTTTTGTTACTGTTGAGATTAAGAGATTTGGCTGTGGATTCCAGTATAGCTAGTGCCTCATCTGTAAAATAGCCACAGTAATAGTTCTACCACACGAGTTTTTGGTAAAGAGTAAATGAATTAATTAAAGCACTTAAAATACTGTCTCATAAAAGTAAGTACTAGATAAATACCTGCTTTCATGTATGTTTATGTATTTATCATTTTCTTCCTAAAAATTTGGCTTCAATTTGTAATTCCTTGGCAATTAAATTTCTAAACTCTTGGAAATACATCACATTGGTAGCTTTCCTTATCTGCCTATGAAGTGACATTAAATTGTTTCCTAAGTAGTATTACATTTGAATATTTGAATGTTTACCCATTTTTCATGTATCTATGAAATTTGCTGCACTGTAGGTGGTGAGCTTCATTTTCTCCAAATTGGAGGAACCTGTGATGATATTGATGAAGCTGATATACTAGTGGATGGATCTCTTTCTAAAGGAATAGAACCATCTTCAGAAGGTTCCAAGCCTTTATCAAATCCTTCAAGTCCCGGCATTTCAGGTATGATATTAATTTTTTAAATGATTTAAAAAAATGATTAGGTATTGTCTTTTTTCTAGTTGTCGGAAGATGTAAACATATTAAAGTAAGGAGTGATTCTCAACCTGTGTGGTATGTTACTCAATATTTGTGAAGTCATCTAAGAGGTTAAAACAAACATTTCAGCCGTTAATGAGCTTTTAGTCTAATTAGGGGAGGGAAAATCATATAAAAGAGAATTCATTAAGTAAGTATAAAATTAGTAGACTGGCTCATTTATTAATATTACTACTGGAATTGCAAAGCTGAAAAAAATGCTGTCACTGAGTATATATTTAGGTGGTATATTCACACATATGTTGTCCCATCCTGAATCTCCAGATAGATTTGTTTATATTTGTTTGTTTGTTTTTGCCTTTTTTCCCCCATCCTTGTCCCACATTGCCCTCCAGAGCTAATTTTTCAAAAGAAGTTCTGCTAGCATGTTACTCCCTGCCGAAAAATCATTATTTGCCTTGTAGACTTTTATGAAATCATTGTAGTCTGCTTCTCAATCTCCAGTTACTTGAATTAACCAAGATGTCTTGGTTAAGTATACAACTTGGTATAAAAAGCTAAAATACTGAATATTCTCATATTTTATAGGTTATTGGTTGAATGGAGAAAGATTTTTATATAAAGTACAGAAAACTACTTTTTAGTAGAGGAAAGATGAATTTTGTAATGAAGAAATAATGTAAAGAAAGGAGATTGACATGCTGTTAATATTTACAAACTAATCAGATTTAAAAGGGTCTAGACTTTGAGAAAAAGATGTAATTTGAATTAAACTTGTAATAATTTTATAGAACTTGCCATCATTTTTTTCTTTGTGAAAATATTCTAAACCTACCAGATTTTATATTTTAGTATTTCATTACTTTTTAAAAATGAGAACAACAGCTTCTCAGCATTTTTTAATGTTATACATTTCACTGATATGAATACATGCATAGCATTTGTAAAGAAACCTAATCAGTATGAAGCACATTATTACTTTTATAATACTAGCATGTACACAAGATTTTCTTAACTGCCACAGAAATAGAAAAAACACAATTTAATTTTGCAGTTTGTAAGTATTTATTTACCATATAGCTTTTGACTGTTTTAGTTTTTTATTCATTATAAAAGGGCATATGTTATGTACTTGCTGATGTCTAGCATTTATTTTGTAAAAAACAGGGTCTAAAAGTGAATTTTGGTCCGATGTACATTGGCTTGCACTTTAGTACCACTACTTTTCTTGCCGTCCTTATTAGGGCTAAAGTTCAGTAAGACCTTTTCTGACGGGTTTGGGTTTCTTCAATAGTGAGTATTGTCTCTAATTTTAAATATTTAAGTTAGAATTTTCTTCTTTGCTATTATTTAGCCAGAGTTAGTTATCTTAGTTATATGTAGATACCTGAGTCCACTTTATTAACTTTCAGAATATTTGGCAAGTGTTGCAATAGAAAACATAACCGTGAATTAAAACTTCATTGTCTTCTTTTTTTTTTTTTTTTTAAAACACCTATTTCAAATACTACTCTCACTAATTTTAAGGAGTTGATTTATTGGTGGACCAGCCATTCACCCTCGAAATCTTGACATCTCTAGTGGAGCTAACCCGCTTTGAGACTTTGACTCCAAGGTTTTCAGCGACTGTTCCTCCATGCTGGGTAGAAGTTCAACAAGAACAGCAGCAAAGGAGGCACCCTCAACATTTGCATCAGCAACACCATGGTGATGCTGCTCAGCATACTCGAACTTGGAAACTACAGACCGACAGGTAAAAGATTTTCCGAAGATGTTTAATTTTATGTTAATGTTATATATTTGTTAGAGACAATGTAGAATTCCTAGGTTTATTACTGTTTATCTTTTTTTTTTTTTTTTTTTTTTTTTTTTGAGACAGTCTCATTCTGTCACCCAGGCTGGAGTGCAGTGGCACGATCTCGGCTCACTGCAACCACTGCCTCCTGGGTTCAAGTGATTCTGCTGCCTCAGCCTCTCAAGTAGCTGGGATTACAGGCGTGTGCCACCATGTCTGGCTAATTTTTGTATTTTAGGTAGAGATGGAGTTTCACTCTGTTGGCCAGGCTGGTCTTGAACTCCTGATCTCAGGTGATCCACCCACCTTGGCCTCCCAAAGTGCTGGGATTATGGGCATGAGCCACCGTGCCTGACCTGTTTATCTTTTAAACTGTCTAAAAGATAAACAGTAATATACCTAGGAATTCTGTGTTGTCTCTAACAAATATGTAAGCTAATTTTTGCATGTTGATGACTTTGTTCCTTCTATTTGTCACACTGATTTTGGAAACTTATATTCTTTTTTTTTTTTTTTTTTTTTTTTTTTTTTTTTTTTTTGAGACGGAGTCTCGCTCTGTCACCCAGGCTGGAGTGCAGTGGCCGGATCTCAGCTCACTGCAAGCTCCGCCTCCCGGGTTTATGCCATTCTCCTGCCTCAGCCTCCCGAGTAGCTGGGACTACAGGCGCCTGCCACCTCGCCTGGCTATTTTTTTTTTTTTGTATTTTTTAGTAGAGACGGGGTTTCACCGTGTTAGCCAGGATGGTCTCGATCTCCTGACCTCGTGATCCGCCCATCTCGGCCTCCCAAAGTGCTGGGATTACAGGCTTGAGCCACCGCGCCCGGCCCAGGAAACTTATATTCTTATTCTGAATTTTAGGATAAAATAATGAGAGTAATTTACTACTGCAATTAGTTTGGTCACTTAGTTCACAGATTTATTTAACAAATACTCAAATGCTTGTTTTGTATTTAATAAAAGCAGGCACTGTTATAGTCACTAGTAATATGGGTCTCATGGAATTTACCTCCTAATGGCAATAGAAAGTAGACAGATACATATACCATGCCATATGGGCATAAAAGCTATGAAGACTGTTAAAACAGAGTATGGCAATCGAGTAGTTGTTGGATAGGTAATTGCATGTAAGTGTGAGAAAGTGAGAGAAAAAGAGAGACAGTGTGTATGATATTTTCAATATAAGGGGCCTAAGAAAGTCTTCCATGACAATAGCAATACAGAACCCTGAGGAGTATATTTTGTGAATTCTAGGAAGAGAAATATGACCATTGTTGTTGGAGTGCTGTGAATATAGGGAAGAGTGGTAGGGAGGGAGATCCAAAGAGGTAGCTGTGAGCTGGGGATGATCACTCATGCTTGTAATCCCAGCACTTTGGGAAGCCAAGGCAGGTAAATCACTTGAGGCCAGGAGTTTGAGACCAGCTTGGCCAACATGGTGAAACCCCATCTCTACTAAAAATGTAAAAAGTAGCTGGGTGTGGTGGTGTGCACCTGTAATCCCAACTACTCGGGAGGCTGAGGCAGAGAATTGCTTGATCCTGGGAGGTGGAGGCTGCAGTAAGCCAAGATTGCGCTCCACTGCAGTCCAGCCTGGGCTACAGAGAGAGACTCCATCTCAAAAAGAAAAAAAGAGGTAGAGGGTACCTGGGAGCTGGATAATGAATGCCTTTATAAAAGGTCAGGCACAGTGGCTCATATCTGTAATCCTAGCATTTTGGGAGACTGACTCAGGAGGATCACTTGAACCCAGGTGTTCAAGACCCACCTGGGCAATATAGGGAGACCTCGTATCTATAAATAATAAAATTTAGCTGGACATGGTGGTATGTGCCTGTGGTCCCAGATATTTGGGAAACTGAGGTGGGAGAATCACTTGAGCCCAGGCGGTCCAGGCTGTAGTGAGCCATGATTGTGCCACTGCACTCTGGCCTGGGTGACAGAGTAAGACCCCCATTTCAAAAAAAAAAAAAAAGACTCTCATGCTACGTGAGATGGGAAAGTGTTAGCAGGTTTGAATACAGGAGTGATGTGGTATGATTTATATTTTACAAAGATTACTTTGACTTCTGTATTTAGAATGATGGTTGTGGTGGTGGAGGGCAGTGATAGAATGGTTCTAGTTTGGTTGCTGTTGTGCTAATTCAGGAATGCTGATGGTAGCTTGGACCATTGTGGTAGTGATGGAGGTAGTGAAAAGAGTGGTTAGATTCTGGGTATAATTTGGAGGTACAAGAAATAGAATTTGCTGATGTATTGAACATACTGTGTGAGAGAGGAGAATAAAGGATGGCTTTCAGGTTTTGGTCTGAGTTCACTGGAAAATGAAGTTTCTGTTTACTGAGATTTGAGAGTGGGTTTTTCATAATGAGTTTGAGATGTTTAGTAGACTTTTGGATGTGAGCCTTACATTTAGTGGAGGAGTTTGGAGATTTTCATTTTCCAGCATATATATAGCATTTAAAACCCAAGAATGAATATATATAAGAAATGCAAGAAATTGTTGTTTTAAAATGAAGATTCTGGGACCCTATTCATAGATCTAGGGTGGGTACCAGGAATTTGCAGGATATTCACATTAAATCATTCACACTTTGAGGAATAAGAGTTTATTGGTATGTGCGAGTCTCAAGGCAGGTGTAGATTTCTAAAGTAAGATCATTCATTGCCCTATGTTTAACCTTCTCCTTTGGGAGCTATTTTCTCTCTTGATCCCATTGAGAAACACTGAATTTTATTGGAAGCTGCAAAGCAAAAAGTAGAAAGGTGACCTTAATGATAATATGGTTGTGGCTGAAGTAAGATATTTGCTTTATTTAGCATTTTTCCCCTTATTTGACAGCAACAGCTGGGATGAACATGTATTTGAATTAGTGCTACCTAAAGCTTGTATGGTTGGACATGTGGACTTCAAATTCGTTTTGAACTCAAACATCACCAATATTCCACAGATACAAGTGACACTGCTGAAAAATAAAGCTCCAGGATTAGGGAAAGTCAATGGTAAGAATGGATCAAAATTTATTGTTGAAGATTTTATTTTGTGGTTGATTTCTGAAACTAATTTTCAACTTGGCTAAGTTTCGTGTCCCTTTCTGCCTGTTATTGCCATTTGCCTGCTCTACTTTTTGTGATTTTATTTAGAAAAGTAATTCAGAGAACATTTCAAAACTTTTCAGTAACCCAGTAATGTTCAGAATTGCATAAACTTGAATCATATAATTATGCTTTTTTGGAAGTGGGATTAGTTCCTGTGTAAATTAGTTTGACTTTTAGCATTACTAGCTTTATGTATTTCTTTTCTTAGGAGAAGACTTGATTGTGAATAGAACTGTTATGGAAGTTACTTTCAAGGTTATTAGTGAAGCCAGCCTTTCATGTAATGCTAAAAATACGCTCATTTTTATTTAGCTTTCTTACAAGTTCAGAATTTGTTGTACTGAGTTATTAAAGTAGATTATACACATTTAGCATGGTTAGAAACTAGCTGTTACTACTCACGGTTTTCTCCTTAATAAGTTAGTTTAAGGGGCTGGGGATAATTTCACGGTAAAATGGCAACTTAACTCCAGTTTGAAACATTGAAACTTGAAAATTTTCCTTTTTGAAAAAGTATGCATACATCTGGCACTCTCTATCTGTGGGTTTCACATCCCAGCAGTCTACCAACCTCAGAAACAACCAATCATGGATTGAAAATATTATTTTGGGTGGGGGTGGGAAATAAAAAATCAATACGATAAGAAAATATACAAATAAAAAGTAATATTAGACCACATATGGTGGCTCATGCCTCTAATCCCAGCATTTTGAGAGGCCAAGGCAGGAGGATCACTTTAGCCCAGGAATTTGAGACCAGCCTGGGCCGTGTAGCAAGACCACATGGCTGCAAAAATTAAAAAAAAAAATTAGCTGGGTGTGGTGGTGTGCACCTGTGGCACTACTCAGGTGGCAGTACTCATGAGGCTGAGGCAGGAGGATCACTTGAGCCCAGGATTTGGAGGTTACAGTCAGCTATGACTGCACCACTGCACTCCAGCCTAGGTGACAGAGTGAGACTCTGTCTGAAATAAATAAATAGTATTTGCATGGCATTCATATTGTATTAGGTTTTATTAGTAAACTACAGATGATTGAAAGTATGCAGGAGGACATGAATAAGATTGTATACAAATATTATGCTATTTTGTATAAGGGACTCGAACATCTGTGGATTTTGGCATCTGGGAGGGTCCTGGAACTAATTCCCTACAAATACTGAGGGGCAGATGACTGTATGTGTGTCTGTGTATTTATGTGAGTTTGTGTGTATATGGGTGTGTTTGTATGTGTGCAATCTTTTGACAGATTTTGAATTAATTGGGTAGAGGACTCAGGATTTAGTAGTTTTAAAGCTCTGCAAGTGCTTATAGTATGCAGCCTAGGGTAAGAACTTTTAGTTTAGGTGCCGGCAGATTGTTTCTTTAGGCAAATATTTTATTACCATTAAAAGAGAGAAGAATGTATAAAACAATTGAATCAAAATTTTCCTCCAACCATTTTAAAGCATCTGTGATGAAAATCACACAAGTTCCCAAGTTAACAGGAAATTTTAGATTTTTTAGGCACATAAATCATTGATATTAAAGAAAATTAAGTTTACTAATATTTTTATCCTCTAGAAACAGCAGTAGATAGGCAGATCACCTTTCCTTTGTCTCCAGCTCTTAACATTGAAGTGGAACAAAATGGGAAACCGTCCCTGGTTGATTTGAATGAAGAAATGCAGCACATGGATGTAGAGGAATCACAGTGTGAGTTAAATTATAGAGCTGTTGTCCATGACAGTAAAAGGAGTAGTGATCTGAATGCAACATGTCGGGCAAGATTTCCTTATGGCTTGCAAAAACTTGGTTTCAAGAACACAATTAAAAAATAACCTATAATTCTGCTTTGGCAATATGCTTTAACTTTCAGCTCATCTTTTGTGAACACAGCTGCGCTAATACTTGCATTCTTGGTTTTTAATATCTTGGGATTTGAAATCAAGTCGTGATTTATAATTTTTTGAAAATAAAGGTGAATTGTAAAATAATATGGGAATGGAAAACAATGTAACAAATAATTGATTATAGTTCCTTAGCATGACAATTCTTATTTTAACACATTCTAAGTATGGTAATTTTTGTGGTGGTATTATATGTAAATGGGATGATATTTGCTAATTAAATATTACATTTTAAATAAACGAATTTAAAAGAAAAATATGTATTTTTCTTTTTAGGTCTTAGATTATGTCCATTTTTGGAGGATCATAAAGAAGACATTCTATGTGGGCCAGTATGGCTTGCTAGTGGCCTTGATCTATCAGGGCATGCTGGGATGTTGACGTTAACAAGCCCCAAACTTGTTAAAGGTGAAGTAATGTATTTTACAAAAGCAGAATTAATAATACCACAGTTGTAAAAAGGATTAAAAAAACCTGATCTCAAAAAAATAAGATTGTTTTCTTTGGGACTTTCATTTGAAATTTCATCAGTTTGCTGGTAGCTGAGGTCATTTCCTGTCATAAGTAACTGTATGGTTATCTGATCCCACTTTTTGTGTCTTAGAGGTCTCAGTGCTTTTTGAAAAAACATTGAAGAAATGACTACAGGATGACGTAGTGTGATGTAACAGAGCTCTTTTGAGTAAGCAGACATTATGTTCTGCCGTTTTTACCCTTCCTATCACATCAAAGTCTTTTCAGAGTTTTATTATATATTATTACAGTATCTTCCCTTAAAGGAGGTTTTTTTTGGCTTTTGTTTTTTTGAGATAGTCTCATTCTGTCACTCAGGCTGGAGTGTAGTGGCGCGATCTTTGCTTGCTGCAACCTCCGCCTCCCAGGTTCAAGTGATTCTCTTGCCTCAGCCTCCCAAGTAGCAGGGATTACACCCAGCTAATTTTTGTGTTTTTAGTAGAGACGGGGTTTCACCATGTTGGCCAAGCTGGTCTGGAACTCCTGACCTCAAGTCATCTGCCCACCTTGGCCTCCCAAAGTGTTGGGATTACAGGCATGAGCCACTGCAACTGGCCAAGAGAGGTTTTTGTTTTGTTTTTTTGAGACAGAGAGTCTTGCTCTGTCATCCAGGTTGGAGTGCAGTGCTGTGATCTCAGCTTGCTGCAACACCCGCCTCCCAGGCTCAAGCAGTTTTCGTGCCTCAGCCTCCTGAGTAGCTGGGCCTACAGGCGTGTGCCACAATGCCTGATTAATTTTTTGTAGTATCAGTGGAGATGGGGTTTCATCGTGTTGCCCAGCGTGGTCTCGAACTCTTGAGCTCAGCCAATCTGCCTGCCTGGGTCCCTCAAAGTGTTAGGATTGCAGACGTGAGCCACTGCTCCAGGCCAAAAGAGGATTTTTATTAGAAGAGCTTTGACAATATCATACAATGATTTGAGTGTCATAAACAAATGCAGATTATAATGAATGTTTTAAAATAATGGGCTACCATGTTGATAATAAATAGAAATATCAGTAGTAGGACGTTTTCGGCTTTTGTATCCTGGGGGTGAATTTAAAAAAGCAACACAAAATGACTAGTTCAGTTGTTAAAGTAATTTGGGGTGGGGTGGGATGTAGAGATCTTCTCCAACCCAAGAAAATAGCTGACCATCTATATGTCAACTATTTACATTTGTGTACATTTGCTTCCTAATGTTTGTCCACATTCATACATAACCGTTTAATTGCAGACGTAGTACAGGTCAAGTATCCCTTATCTGAAATGCTTGGGACCAGAAGTGTTTCAGATTTCAGATTTTTTTCTGGTTTTGGAATATTTGTGGTATACTTGTAATATTTGTGGAATAGTTAAGTATTCCTGATCCAAAAATCCAAACTATGAAATGTTCCAATGAGCATTTCCTTTTAGCATCATATCGGCTTTCAAAGAGTTTTGCATTTTGGATTTTCAGATTAGGGATACTCAGCCTGTATATACGCAGGTTTTGTGCTTTCTTATTGTCATTAGGTTTTCGAGATGTTATGTGTTAGGTTTCATGCTGGGATACAGTAGTGAACAAAAAGTAATAAAATCTCAAATTGTTTAGATTATAAGTTTTGTTCAATGAGAGTGTGAATCTTAAATTTTTATGTGGAAATAGAAATATTGGTGTTTTAAAAAATTTTTTATTTTTTAGAGACACAGTCTCCCTGTGTTGTCCAGGCTGGTCTCCAACTCCTAGGCTTAAGGGGTCCTCCTACCTTGGCCTCCCAAAGTGCTAGGATTACAGGTGTGAGCCACCACATCTGGCCAAAAGTGCTGATTTTGACAAAATGGAGTATAGAATTACATGTGTTTGGAAAGCCTCAGTACTGTTAAAAGTATTAATTTTCTTAGAGTATACTAAGATTTTTTTCCATAAAATTCTCCCTAACATCTTTGAAACTGAACAAGGTAAGTGCTAAGTTTTTATGGAAGAGTAAAGGGGTAACATTGGCCAAAGAAATTTTGAAACAGAATGTCAGATACCACAACACAGAGAATAGTACAGTAGTGTTAAGAAAAATGTAACAGTGTAGTGCTAGCACAGCAGGCAGGTAGCTAAGTAGAGTGATAGCATTTATAATCTTGAAAAGATTTAATACCTGGTAATGCAGCAACAGACTGATAGTTTGCTGGCAGATGTAGTAATTTGATGATAATTAAGAAATGTATTTTATATATAGATTGTATAGTATCCCCGTTTAGTTAGTATAAAACACGTACTAGTGATAATAATTATTTGAGTGCTTTCCTTGTGCCAAGCACAGTTAAGAGTGGTTTAGTTAACTCTGAGGTAGGGACTATTAGTATCATTTTACATTAAAAAACTGAGCCACAGAGAGGATAATTTGTCACGTGCCTAATAAATGGCAGAGCCTTTATCCAAACCCAGGTAGTGACTCCATAGCCTGCATGCACATTTTTAACCATCAGTACTGTAATGCTATGTGTATATATGCACATGTATATGGATGTGTGTACATGTATGCACAAGAAGACTGGATGGATATACTGTAATTATCTGGATGATAGCTTAATGACAGTTTTGTGTGTGTGTAGTTTACAACATTTTTACCATTAAAATGAATAAGATTGGGGAAAAAACATGCCAAATGTTTATCTCAGTTAGTCAAAGATAATGGTTTTATACTATTCACATCATTCCTTTGTTCATTGTTTTTTGCTGACAGCATGTGCAGGTGGTTCAACTTTCTTCTGCTCAAACAGTATAATTTGAAAGTTCTGGCCTACTGTACTTTTTGTGGAGTTAGTTGTTGATCTTGTTCTATGAAGATGAAAAACAGTGAGAATTTATTGGTGATTCAGTTATTTTCCCCATTCTACTCCACTTCTCTAGGTATGGCAGGAGGAAAATATCGTTCGTTTTTAATCCATGTCAAGGCAGTGAATGAAAGAGGAACAGAAGAGATTTGTAATGGTGGAATACGTCCTGTAGTAAGGCTTCCATCCCTAAAACACCAGAGTAACAAGGGTTACTCACTTGCTTCACTTTTGGCTAAAGTTGCAGCAGGCAAGGTATGAAACTGTCATTTTGAGCAATAACAATACTGTTGTAAACATTGTGGATCAGATTTAACACACTGTTAGAAGTAGTATGACCCTTCAGTGATGTTTTACTATACACTTGATTTGTTTGTATTTTTTCTTTGGAGTGACTTAAATATATTTGGAAAGAGAAATGTTTTGAATTAACTTTATTATTTTATTTTATTTCGTAGTTTTGAGATGGGGTCTCACTCTTTCCCCCAGGCTGGAATGCACTGGCGCAAACTCGGCTCACTGCAACCTCCGCCTCCCACGTTCAAGCCATCCTCCCACCTTAGCCTCCCTAGTAGCTGGGATCACAGGCATGTGCCACCACGCCCAGCTAATTTTTGTATTTGTAGTAGAGACGGGGTTTCACCATGTTGGCCAGTCTGGTCTCGACTCCTAACCTCCGGTGATCTGCCCACCTTGGCCTCCCAAAGTGCTGGGGTTACAGGCGTGAGCCACTGCACCCAGCCTGAATTAACTTTAGGCAAATTACCTAGCTTTTTTAATGTGTACTGAGTAGAGAGTAATTGTTAGCAGATATTTCCCTTTATAATTATTTTAGACCATAATGTTTATTTTTTTTTGGTATGAGAGTTTCTTCATATGCCCTCTATTGGCAACTCACAATCTTGTTTTTGGTGAATATTTGGGAGTATACAGAAAGAAGTTGGGGAATAATTTTAAGAGAGGTTCTAATCCTCATGGTTGATTTTCTGAAAGTAGCTGTGAACCGTGCAGCTCTTTACAATTGACTTATCTTGGATTTCGTGGAACTCAGGAAGGAGGTTTTGTTTATCATCTTTATTCATAAGGTATCATACTGATACTGATCAGTAATACCAATCATCTTACATATATATATAGGTCTTCCAGTTTTTCAAGGACTTCTGTATACTTTATCTGATGTAATCTTCGTTATAACTCTGAGGTAGGCATAGCAGGTTCTGTTATCTCCCTTTTTTAAATATTGAAAGTAAGTGAACCTTAGCGATTGGGGAGCCTGACATATCTCAAGTAGTTATTTTATTTATTATTATTATTAGTATTAGTATTAGTATTAGTATTTTTGAGACAGTCTTGCTCTGTTGCCCAGGCTGGAGTGCAGCGATATAATCTCAGCTTACTACAGCCTCCACCCCCTGAGTTCAAGTGATTCTCTTGACTCAGCCTCCCAAGTAGCAGGGATTAAAGGCACTTGCCACCATGCTTGGCTAACTTTTGTATTTTTTGGTGGAGACGGGGTTTCACTGTGTTCGTCAGACTGTTCTCGAACTCCTGAGCTCAAGTGATCTGTCTGCTTTGGCCTCCCAAAGCGCTGGGATTACAGGCCTGAGCCACTGCACCCAGCGGGAATTGGACTTAGGACTTTGGTTTTATCATCTGTAATCATTGGGTTATTGCCTTTAAAATAGTGGCTGTGTCTTTCTTTTTTTCCCCTATTGTAATTCCGGAGAAAATTAGTCATTTACTGAATATGAGGGTAAAAGCTATCATTTTAATTTGAGATTTATGTTTTGATGGCCACAATTCAATTATTTTCCTTTATTTTATAACTTTAATGGTAAATGATTTTTAGTTTAGTTTTTTTTTTTAATTTTATTATTATTTATAATGTTTAGGAAAAATCATCTAATGTTAAGAATGAAAATACAAGTGGCACCCGTAAATCTGAAAACCTCCGGGGCTGTGATTTACTTCAAGAGGTCTCTGTCACCATTCGAAGATTTAAGAAAACATCAATTTCTAAGGAAAGGTAATTTCATTGCATTATCTGGCTATTCTTACAGTAATGAAAGTGCAAAACATAGCAACACACACATAGACACACAAATATAAAAATCTTTTACCTGAAAATTTTTGTTTGTTAATTTTTCTTAAATAATTATAATCTTGATGAGAGTATGAGTCGTCTTTATACTTCATTGGTTTATCTCTTGTGTCTGCACAGTGCTTGTTATGTAGCAGGAATGGATGATAGATATTAATTTGACATACACTTGTCAGGCAAGGGAGTGTGTACCTGTAGTCCTAGCTACTCAAGACGTGGGGGTAGGAGAATCTCTTGAACCCAAGAGTTTGAGTCCAGTCTGAACAACAGAGAGACACCCAATTTCTGGAGAAAACAAAACAAAAAGAAATTATGTACATTCCTTATTACATTATAACACATTATTGTAAATGTAATTAAAAAATTTTTTTTCTACAAATGAAATACTTGACATATAGCTATTAATTGTTTTTAAATGTACTTGCGATGTTCATGATTTAAAATGAAACATTGCATTACCAGCCAGGTTGTGATAGCTTTAGTTGTTCTGTTTTGGTCGGTAATGTGTTTATATTTTCTTTTTTTGTAGAGTGCAACGATGTGCCATGTTACAGTTTTCAGAATTTCATGAGAAGCTTCTTAACACTCTTTGCAGAAAAACAGATGATGGCCAGATCACAGAACATGCCCAGAGCCTTGTGTTGGATACTCTCTGTTGGTTAGCTGGAGTTCATTCAAATGGACCTGGAAGGTTAATAATTAAAATTTTGCTTACCACTGTTGATTGCCTTTTGGATGTTTTGATTGAAAATACAAGATGAGTCTAAATGTCTGCTATTGTTTTGCAGCTCAAAGGAAGGAAATGAGAGCTTACTTTCAAAAACACGAAAATGTCTGTCAGACATCGTACGTGTTTGCTTCTTTGAGGCAGGACGAAGTATAGCCCATAAGTGTGCCCGATTTCTAGCCTTGTGCATTAGGTTGGTATGTTTTTAAGTTGAAAGCATACTTTCTAGGTACACCTGCAATTTAGTGGGTGATACCTTGTTTATAGTGTAATTTGATCCTTGTTTAATGTATGTGTAATTTAAGAGAATTTCCAAAGTTGATGAAGATTTTTGATCATCTTAGCAAGAATTTTGGGTTCTTAGGCGAAAGTGTCATGTTAAATAAGGGTATTTAACTTTTGTTTTTTTTTTTTTTTTTTGAGACAGAGTCTCACTCTGTTGACCAGGCTGGAGTGCAGTGGCGCTGTCTTGGCTTACTGCCGGCTCTGCCTCCCGGGTTCATGCCATTCTCCGGCCCCAGCCTCCTGAGTAGCTGGGACTACAGGCACCCACCACCGTGCCCGGCTAATTTTTTTTGTATTTTTAGTAGAGATGGGGTTTCACCATTTTAACCAGGATGGTCTTGATCTCCTGACCTCGTGATCTGCCCGCCTCAGCCTCCCAAAGTGCTGGGATTACAGGTGTGAGCCACCGCGCCTGGCCTATTCAACTTTTGAGAAAAGAAGTCTGCTGAACTTCTCTGCCTATTAGTAGCAGTTTGGAGAATTTGGCAAGGGAACTCTTACACCCCTTTCACTCCTATTTTCCTTGGTTGTCTTTTCTTGCCCTAAAGTGTTTTCTCTGTTATATAACAATCTTACCGACTTTTTTTGTAGCATTGTGCAGACCCCTTTTTTCTAAACCCTGCAACAAATTAGAACAGTCTGCCCTGGTCCCCAGGGAGTGTGTCCCAAGACCCTTCCCCTCCCCAGTGGATACCTGAAACTGTAGCTAGTACTGAGCCATATATATGGTATTGTTTTTTTCCTATATGTACATACCTGCAGTAAAGTTTAATTTATAAACTAGACATAGTAAGAGATTAGCAATAGCTACTAATAAAATAGAACAGTTATGATAATATACTATGATAAAAGTTATATGAATGTGGTCTCTCAAAATATCTTATTGTACTGTACTTACCTGTGTTTGAACTGTACTTGACCATGTATAACTGAAACCGTAGAAATTGAAACTGCATATACGGGTTCTTAATGTTTAAAGGTTCCTACTTGCTGCTGTATCTAGGAAGTGTCTAAGAGCTAATGGTCAGTATTGACTGTTGTAAAGATAATGGTTTAATGCATAAGAAAAAATTTACAATGATCCTTAGTATAATCAGTCCCTGTTATCTTTTGGTATTTTATAGAGCTAAGATTTTTTAAGTACCACACCAGGTTTAGGGTACAATTTAGACCTTGAGTAATGTCTTTACAATTTTTCTTTTAAAAAATTTTTCAGTAATGGCAAATGTGACCCATGTCAACCAGGATTTGGATCTGTTCTGTTGAAGGCTTTACTTGATAATATGTCGTTTTTACCTGCAGCAGCAACTGGTGGTATGTAAAATTAATCACAAATAGTTGTAGTCATATGGAACATCTCATATATATTACTTAGGATTATTTTGTAACTATGTTTTCTCTATTAAAGTTCACTTTTCTGTAGCTTATCTGTATTTTTTGAAGGGATTGATAGATTGTGGCTGGGTGGGCATATACTCCATCAATAATACTCCAAGGAAAAGATTGATGGGACAGTTACGTTACTATCAAGTCATCTTAATTCATAACTATTTTTCTGTACTTCATTACAATCATTGAGTTGTTTGGTTGTTTACTGACTATAACAGATCAGATGTCAGAAGCTAGAATTCCAGCATGTGCCAGGGAGGTGACATAAATAAGTAAAACGGTCCAGGTGTCACCGCACACACATATGTTTTGTGTGATTGGTAGGAACTATGGCAAACTGGAATTTCCTAAAAGGGGCCAGTGTTGTTGTTGTTGTTGTTGTTGTTGTTTTAAAGCACCTGAGGACTCTGTGGAAATGTCTTTCAAGAATGAATGTAATGGGAGGTACAGAGTAGAATGATGGATACCAGAGTCTGGGAGGGTGTGAGTGGGATTTGAAGAGAGGTTGATAAATGAGTATGAACGTAAGGTTAGAAGAAATAAGTTCTAGTGTTTGATAGCATGGTAGGGTGACTGTAATTTGTGGTATATTTCAGAATAGTTAAAAGATTTGAAATGTTCCCAATGCAGAGAGGTGACGGATATCCTAAATACCCTGATTTGATCATTATGCATTGCATACATATTTCAAAACATCACATGTACCCCCTATATATGTGCAATTATTATGTATCAAAAAAGAATGAATGTAGTTATCAAGTAGGAATTCATAAAGCAGTTCTCTAAAATACCACATACATAAGGTAATGAAGATTTTTAAAGATGCTTACTGTTTTTGCTAGTACATAGTGTTACTATGAAGGGCTACTAATTTGGCCTTTTAAGTCAAATTTTATTGATAGATATTTTTCACAATCTGTTTTATTAAAAAACAAACCATTCAGGCTGGGCACAGTGGCTCACACCTGTAATCCCAGCACTTTGGGAGGCCATGGAGGGAGGATTGCTTGAGGCCAGGAGTTTAAAAAAACAACCTATTCAACAAGTACCTCAGTGAGTTATGTATTTCATAAAGATTTCATGTTTGTGTTTAAAAAAAAAAGCTTGTTCAGAGTTGTTAAAAAGTTATATCATTCTCTTAATTTAGATAAAGTGTGTTTATATTTACATGGAACATATTGTGGCTACAACTATTAACTCTGGAATAGAACATTTTGACTCAGTTGCTCATTACAACTAGTTACGATAGTCTCTAATGTTTAAAAGCTTCTTAAGGATAGTTTTAAAGTTAGGATGCTTAAATTTTGGCATGTATGTAGCAGTTAATAAAAAAAAGCAAAAATACACTTGTCATGATAATCTTTTAAGCAATGTTGATCTGTACCTAACACATTATAGAATAATTTTATTCCCCATTCATTCACTAAAATGGGCTATTTGAAGCTCACTGCCATCCTCTATTTTTGAAAAGTTTTGTACAGAGAAACAGTATTTCGGTAAGGATGACTTGAAGGACCTGCAGTCTCCTCACTTTTTCAGCTATTTTGAAGTGTCCCTCAGAGTCATCTCACATTATTATACACCTAAATGCCTATGTTGATTTTATGACACTCTTCAGAAATATTTGAAATTCTTAGTGTAAGACTGTGCGTCAGTGTGTTTATATTTTAAGTGTCCTCTTCGATCCCTCCAAGGAGTTGTCTTTGTAAATTGCCCATAAGATTTTTTTTCCAGAAAAAGGAGTATCTTTTTAGCAAAAGGAGGTATTCTGATAAACAGGTAATCTTAAATTCTCATTATTAGAGGAAAAGGAGGAAAAAGAAACATTTATTTTGTTGTTGTTGTTTCCAGGTTCTGTCTATTGGTATTTTGTCTTACTGAATTATGTGAAAGATGAAGATCTGGCTGGATGCAGTACAGCTTGTGCATCTTTGCTTACTGCAGTGTCCAGACAGTTACAGGACAGGCTAACGCCAATGGAAGCTTTACTTCAGACAAGGTATTTTAGTATATCTAATGATTAATAGCAGGCATCTCTGAGTATGATCACGCCGTTGCAGAGAACTATTATTTTATATATATATGCTGAAAATAGTATTTTTCTTGCAAAAATGTTTAGTTTATACCTTACTTTTTCCACATGATAGTAGCCTGAGGTTTTATTTTCTTCTGTTTTCTCAGAAATTACTTTTTTTTTTTTTTTGAGACTGAGTTTCGCTCTTGTTGCCCAGGCTGGAGTGCAATGGCGCAATCTTGGCTTACCACAATCTCTGCCTCCCGGGTTCAAGCGATTCTCCTGCCTCAGCCTCCCGAGTAGCTGGGATTATAGACATGCATCACCAGGCCCGGCTAATTTTGTATTTTTAGTAGAGACGGGGTTTCTCCATGTTGGTCAGGCTGTTCGTGAACTCCCAACCTCAGTTGATCTGCCTGCCTCGGCCTCCCAAAGTGCTGGGATTACAGGCGTGAGCCACCGTCCCCAGCCAGAAATTACTCTTTAACAGTTTGATAAATCCTTATGATAATTATTCAGAGGGCTAATTTTATTTAATACTGAAAAGTGGTATCCCCTGCTAATGGAAGAAGAATGTAATGTGTCTGTTTCTCTATGCACTTTATAGATGGAATTATGTGAATCACTTATTGTCCCATAACTAGTATTCTTCTACCTGCTACTTATATTTTAAAACTTGTAACATGATGAATTAAGCAATAGCAAAAGGTTAGATTTAAGTTCTTGCCTGATGGTCTACGTTTGAAGTAGGGCATTCCTTTATTTAGAGCAGAGATTTTAGAATTTCCTAGATTAGATGTTCTGATTTTGATAACATTTTACTCAAAGCCTTTGTACTTGAGGCTGTGTTGTAATGATTCAGGGGAGAGAATGGTGCCTGATTACCCTCGCTTCAGTCTGCAGGTGGCAGTCTTAGTACCTTAGTTGCCAGCTCATTGGAATCACATATGTTGAGTCTCTGGACAGTGTCCTTTAGAGTATAGATTGCAGGGAACATAGTTGAGATTCACTGAATTTGAGGGGTCAAATGTAGTCAGCATCTCCCTCTGCGCTGTTAGACTGCTTTTAAAACTAAGTAAAGGTAATTTGTTAATTAGATGGCTGAAAGGAAAATCGTTAGTGCATTATTTTGTTTTTCAGATATGGATTATATAGCTCACCATTTGATCCAGTCCTCTTTGATTTGGAGATGAGTGGCTCTTCTTGTAAAAATGTTTATAACAGCAGCATTGGTGTCCAGTCAGATGAAATTGATTTATCAGATGTCCTTTCAGGTAGTGATTTCTTTTATTAAAGGAAATTCTGAATGTTGTATCTTGGATTTAAGTTGCCATTTGACTTAACAGATTGTAGTCATGATGTTTTTTCTTTAGAAAACTAAAATTCCTTAGAACTTAACATATGAATCATTAAAATATTTGCTAGAAGTTCTTAACTTCCTCTTTCCCCCTGAAGAAAATCCCAGTATATTAAAGTCATGTTTGAAAGGGTTGTGACTTTAATTTTTTGTTTCTGTTATGCATTTCATTTCACTGTGATTTTAATGCTTATATGAGACTATATAACATTTGATTTATTTGTTGTAGCCTTTTCAGTTTTATTTGATATATCTTTGCTGCCTTTATAAAGTTAAAAAAATTTCCTATTTCAAAAATACAAAATTAGTAATATATACTTACTGTAATAAATAAGGATGCACAAACAAAAGATAATTTTCTGCATCTGTTACTTTCTTGAGGTAAGCTTTGTATACATTACATACATCCTTTTATACTTTCTGAAGAATGTGTTTTTCGGATGTATGCATAACTATTTACATAATCTTTTTAAGTGCTAAAATTTACTGTCTATTTTTGTTAGATAAAACAGTGACCATTTCATTTTTTTCTTCCATCTAATTACACTTACTACAAATGTTGTTAGGAAACAAAAATGTTAGAAAATTTGCAAACAGATTAATAACCAGATATAAATAAATTTTGAGGGAGAAGTTCAATTTTGTTGAAAAGTAACTTATGAGGTGTGATAAAAGCAAAATAAAAAAAATCAAATACCAAAATATAAATGAAATGTAAAATGCCTCAACCCCAACCTTTCCACCCTCTTAAGTTACTATTGTTAACTGGATGTTTAGCTATTTAAACTTGTTTGCTACCCGTATTCGTTAATATAGCTTCTAATGATAGATCATGCTACACGTACCGGTCTGTCACTTGCTTTTTAATTACTTATGCTGACTTGGATATATGTTATTGCTGTATTTGATGCGTTAGGCTCTGATTGTCTTATGCCCATCTCACCATTTTCTGTCTTCTCTATCCAAGTGACGCATCAATTAGGCCATTGCAATTTATGATTGGAACTAAGAGGAGAGACTAGAATTGGAGATACCAATGCCTTCAGTATACCAAAAGAAGCAGTTAAATCTGTTAGGGTAAAAGTGTAAGGGAAAGACTGTAAGGTTCATTCCAAACTCTGAGGTAGTCAAGTTTGCAAATGAGTAAAGAAGACTCAGAACAAGGGATTTAGAAATCATGATATGTCTCCACTTTAATGTCTCATCATGTTGTTCCTCATTATTAATCTTTCTACAGCATTTGTTTTTGTTGTTCTTAATGGCATCTGTGGCACAAGACAGAAATGTGAGTGTCATTCTTGATACTTATATCTTTCTTATCTCCCACATTGAGGATACCACCATATGGCACCTATTTTTCCACTAGTGTACGCAGTTGTTCCTCTCTATCCGTGGGGAATTGGTTCCAGGACTCCTCGCGGACAACAAAATCTGTAGATACTAAAGTCCCTTATAAAAAATGGTGTAGTGCAGTTTGTATACAACTTACGCATATCCTGCTGTGTGCCTTAAATTGTTTCAACATCACTTATAATACCTAATACAGTGTTAATGCTACATGAGTACTTGTTATACTGTATTGTGTAGGGAATAATGACGAGAAAAAAAGGCTGTAACAGACTCAGCCATTCATTTTTTTCCCCTGAATATTTTCTGTCTGTAGTTGGTTAATCCATGGACACCAAACCCACAGATACAGAGAGCTGACTGTATTTCGAGTTTGTTCACTCTCTTACTTCTCATGATCACAAGTTACAGTCATCTTGAACCCAGACTACAATAATAGCTTTCACAGTGGTCTTCCTACATCTATTCTTGCCTCACTTCAGTACATTCTCCACATTGCATTGAGTGTGATCGTTCAATTACTTTACCTTTCTCCTTAGAATACTTCTCATGTCTTCCCATCTTCTGAAGTTCAGAGTTTGTAATACAGCATAGAAAATCCTAAATGATTTGACTGTCTTTTCCTTGCCACTTTATCTTGTGTCATTGCCCTGTTTAGTCTTCTTTGGCCCTGTGATTCTCAAAGTATGTTCTATAGACCCCCAAAGGGTTCCTGAGATCATTAAGGGGATCTATATGGTCATAACTATTTTGATGATAGTAGAATGATATTATTTGTCTTTTTGATTTCATTGACATTTTTATCAATTGTGAAAAAACATGGTGTTATTCACTATGCACTTGTAATAAAAACGTCAGTTTCATTTTAAAATGCCCTTGATGCAGTAAAAATTATTAATTTTATTAAAATTTTAACCCATGAATACACATCTTTTATTCTGAGATGAATGATACATATGCATAGAGTACTTCTGTGGCATGCCAAAGTACCATGCTTGTTTCAGGGAATTGTGCAGTTGAGTTACAAGCTGAACTACTTGCTTGATTCTTGGAATACCATTTTTATTTGCAGTAATGACTGACAGACAAACTACGCTCATTTACACTGTGTTACTTGACAGTGTTTTTTGAAAAGTGAATGAGAAACATATCTCCCATAGTGAGCTTGATAGCTTCCCAGTATGTGGACTTTTCTCATGGGATCTGATATTAGAGAGTGTAATTTTCCAATATTGGATAATGAAATGTGTCAACATTTGGAATATTTGTATACAGTGGTGAACCAATATTTTCCAAATGATCAATGCAATGGTTTCACCATTATGTATGGGTAAAGTTCCTTAAAAGTATAAGATATATCAGCTGATCTTAATGTAACAGAGCTTGAGAAGTTCATTGGTAAGATTTCAGATACCACATTGTAACCTTTAAGAAATTACCACTTGTCAAGTTTTTGAATATGCAGATATGTTAAAGTATTATTTTGCCAACTACATATTTGTGTTGGGCCAGATTTTTTCACCTACTTCTACTAAAATGACATATTACAACATGTCGAATGCAGAGGCAGGTAGGAGAATCCAAGTATCCTCTGATACTTCACATTTTAAAGAGATTTTTAAATAGGTAAAACATTGTCACTTTTTTCATTAAATTATTTTTGCTTCAGAGAACAGTTATTTTTCATCAAATTATGCTATTTTAACATTTAATGCGTTTATTATTAAATGAATTAATATTTAAATTTCACATCTTAAAATTTCTACTATGGTGAGTACCAGTAAAACAATGAAAACAAGAGCTCTTCAGGGTTCTTAATATTTTAAAGATATGTAGAGGGATCTTAGAATTGAGAACTGTTCCCTCTAGCCATATTGTTCTTTCAGTTCCTTAAATGTGCCATGTTTCTTTACTATGGGGATTTCACTCATGTTCTTTCTGCATGGCTTTTCTCCCACTTCAAGGGAACAAATGTATACAACTCTCTTATTCTTCCCATGAATGCCCTCATTTCATCAGAGAAGCATTTTGTTATCCCATGACTTAGTATTGATTGCGCCTTGACTTACAAGTCCTTTAAATTTCTCTTAAGTAAAACCTTGCAGCTTAAAAAAAAAGTTGCATTAATTCCTAATAATCACTAACATAGAATATAGTCTTCATGAGAACTGGGACTTATCCTTTCACTCTTCAGTCTCCCAATTCTTGTATTAAGTAAGTGTGCAATAAGCATTTTTCGGAACACGTGTAAGGCCCTATGCTGACCCCCAATAAGACATTGGAAAACAAGGTTATGATAGTTTATTCTTGTATTTGACAATCCTTCAGCTGTTAATGATAGTTTTTATATCTCCCCATTCTTTTCATCTGTGAATTCTGTTTATATGAGTGCTAATTTCAAAAAAAAAAAAAATTGGAGAGTAGTGAATATAATCCTTGCCTTCCCAAACTACATACACAGTCCTTGTGAATTCGTTTGTGTTCTTCCCTCCAGTCTTCTTGCTGTGGTTTTATTGGTCATATAGTTGTGGCTACATGGTTTTTTCTTTTAAAAACTACTTATGCTAGCTTAAACTATTTTTGTGACTATGAAGTAGTGTGCCTTATTCTATAAAACTGATAATATGAACAAAATACAAGAAACAATGTATAAATCTTGTTAATATTTTGAAATGATCGTCCTTTGTTTTATGTCTTATACTTATGCAGTTGACATCATAGAATGTATTCTGATTTTACATATGTGATAGCTAATGTCAGTAGCTGATTTACTACTTTTTTCACCCCATTTGAAATTGAAATCACTTGTTACTAAATACAAGTTTCATGTTATAGGAAACTACCACTCATGTTTCTGTTAATGTGAAGGACTACTAAGTTGCTTTTATCCAAATCTGCTTTTGTAGCAGGGGAACTGGTGTCTGCTGTTTTGTCAGTTTTCTTAATACCATGCCCGTGATTCAAGCACTGTGTAAGAGTTGTGTATTTGTGTGTTCTAATTAAAATTGAAGTTGCAGCTGTAATTATTGTTATGACTATTGCTTTTTAAAAATTATCTTCACATATTATAAAACTTGTCTTTTGCCATTAGGAAATGGAAAGGTCAGTAGTTGCACAGCTGCTGAGGGTAGTTTCACATCTCTCACTGGACTTTTGGAAGTTGAACCTCTGCACTTTACTTGTGTGTCAACTAGTGATGGAACCAGAATAGAAAGGGATGATGCAAGTACGTTTACTGGTATATACCTTCTTTTATTATATACTTTATGCAGTAATAAAGTGATATTTATGTATTTAAATATTAGTTCTAATTATGTAATTTTCATTGCTGTTATGTTAAGTGGAAATTTATTTGTGGGAGAGACATTTGGGGGAAATATAAATTGTTTTATATTCTTTGCTAAGTCAGTTCATAGGTTTTTTTCCTCCCTGTACCCACTTAGAACACTGTCTTAAATCATTCTGTTTTTATGTGTATGCACTTTCAGAAATTTTTTAATTTGAAAAATATCAAATATGGTGAAAGTGGAAGAGTAAAAATAGACTACATGTTTTCTACTATGGAATGATGTTTTTGAGAAGATTGATATGAGTAAAGAGGGAATACTGTTTTTCGAACTAGTTTAAAACTACCTTGAATATGTGATGAGGTACTATTTGGGTTTGTTGAATATGTGATGTTCTTGGTGTGTTAAATACCTTCACTTAAAAATTAAGTTTTTGACCATCAATCAGTGGAAACTTGTTTATTTTCTTTCTTGTTTTCTGTGATTTTTTTTCCTCCTCACGTAGGAAGATCGGTATTTATTTATAGTTACTTCTATTGCAGTATGAATAATAGAAGTCTTTCAAATAAGAAGATTGGTTTATGATTTTATGTCTATATTAGTCACTGAAGGGTTTGAATATTGTCTTTTTTTTTTTTTTTTTTTTTTTTTGAGATGGAGTCTCGCTCTGTCGCCCAGGCTGGAGTGCAGTGGCCGGATCTCAGCTCACTGCAAGCTCCGCCTCCCGGGTTCACGCCATTCTCCGGCCTCAGCCTCCCGAGTAGCTGGGACTACAGGTGCCCGCCACCTCGCCCGGCTAGTTTTTTGTATTTCTTAATAGAGACGGGGTTTCACCGTGTTAGCCAGGATGGTTTCGATCTCCTGACCTCGTGATCCGCCCGTCTCGGCCTCCCAAAGTGCTGGGATTACAGGCTTGAGCCACCGCTCCCCACCTGAATATTGTCTTAACGTGATTCTTCTGTTGATGGTTTTGTGTAATTGGGTACCATCTTAGTCTCCTCAACAGTTTTAACAAAAAGCAAAAATGGTTTGCTACAAAAGTCATGAAAAATTTAATCTTAGCTGGTTTCAGAATAGCAAGAGGTTTTAAAAGGAATTTATCAGTTCTTTATTTGAGTGTCTTTTTGTTAGGAATTGCCTTATGTATCCAATTGTGGAGGTAACTACTATGTGAAATTCAGTTTGTGTAGTGAATGTGAACTTTTTAGATAAAAACCTAATATTTCCTTTATATGGTGATTCTAGAAAGGTCAAAATTAATTTATATTTGTTTTCTTGGAATATAGAGTTATTTTGTAGAAACTTTTACATTTACATTAGAATAGAAACATGCCATGACAAAATTGCGCCACTGCACTCCAGCCTGGGCAAACAGCAAGATTTGTCTTAAAAAAAAAAAAAAAAAAAATTAAGTATCCTGGTTTGAGACAAGCCTGGTCAACATGGTGAAACCCCATCTCTACTAAAAATACAACAATTATGACTGGGTGTGGTGGCAGGTGCCTGTAGTCCCAGCTACTTGGGAGGCTGAGGCACAAGAATTGCTTGAACTTGGGAGGTGGAGGTTGCAGTCAACTGAGATTGTGCTACTGCACTCTAGCCTGGGTGACAGAGTGAGACTCCATCTCAGAAAGAAAAAGAAATTAAGTATCCTGGATTTTTATTTTATTTTAAGAAAATTCATGTGTTTGCGTAAGTAATGCTTTTAGAAGGCACATAATTTTTAAAAGATAAAAGGTTAGGTTTGAAGAAGTATTTCTCCACACTCCCCACCCATTTCTCCCCCTGCAAAGCAAGCAATGGAACCAGTTTCTTGTCTTTACAGAGGTAGTCTGTGTATATATATGCCACCACCTCTTTATTTCACCCAAAATGAAACTGCCTAAAGAGAGATTTTTATTAAATGTTAAGGCAAAGTGCTGACTAGTGATTATAAGGAGCTGAAAGATGATTGTAGTCTCTCAACTTCCTGTTTACTTTTTTGAAACATGTTAATATTAATATAATACCTATGCAGAAAAGTGCAGAAAATAATTGCACAGCTCAGTAGTTTATCATGGTACACATTGTCTATGTGACGACTGATAAGTAAAGAAAGAACATTTCTAGCACCCCAAAGGGTGTCTTCATGACCACTTCCATTTATTTCTTCCTCATTTTCTCCAGAAGCTAAACATCATCCTTTTAGAGTAGTTACTTCTTGGTTTTTGTTGATTTCTATGAATAACGACTTAATGATGCTTTCTTGAATAGTGATTGAGTAAGGTCTGTATAACATAGAATTGCACATGTATGTATATTTGGTCGGCCTTCTTTTCAATCCTATGATTATGACATTAATCTATATCATTGCGTATAGACAGTTGGTTCTTTTTCGTTGCTGTTTAGAATTCTGTTGTCCGAATAAAACAAAATTTATGCGTCCACTATTGGTTTGTATACTGCTGATAGACATTTGAGTTGTTTCATTGTGGAGCTAATAGTACTGATGGATATACTTTTGAATAGGAATGTAGAAGTTGATTCACTGTCATAGGGTATTCATATATTCAGCTTCCGTAAGTAACTAATCTTTTTGCTGTTGGTTCCTATTTAAATGCTGTGGAGTCAAATACTCAGATTATTGATCTTGCAAATTTGTTGAGAATTGTAGAGGGTCAAATTCTATAAATATTCCATCCATACTTAATAATGTTAACTCTGCACTTGTTGGTGAAGTGTACTCTATATATCCTTTTGGTCAAGTTTGCTTATTGTGTTCTTCAGATTCTCTATCTTTACTGGTTATTTTACCTGTTTGTTTTTTAGTTAATGAGGCCAGTATCTTAAAAAATGGTAGATTTGTTTATTTTGTGTCATCAATTTTTATGCATTTTGAGACCATCATATAAATTTAGAATGGTTGTGAATTCTTGGAAATTTCTTCTATCATTATGAATTATCTTTTATTATTATTTTTTGAGATTGGGTCTTGCTGTGTTGCCCAGGCTGGTCTTGGGCTCAAATGCCCCTCTTGCCCCTGTCTTGCAAGTACCTGGGATTGCAGGCACACACCACTGCACCTGTCATGAGTTATCTTTTTATCTTTAAGTTTGCTATTTCTCCTAGGATTTACCTCGTCTGATGTTTGCTTAGTTAACACCAGCCTTCTTTGACTGCTGTTTGTATGGTATATATTTTTCCATCTTTTTACTCTCAACTTTTCAGTGTTTCCTTATGTTTTAGATATACTTTGTATAAGTGGCATGTAGTTGGATTTATTAAAAATCCAGCCTGATACTTTTGTCTTTCAGTGGGAGAGTTTAATTCAGTTACGTTTAATGTCATTAGTGATATATTACTGTTTAAGTCTGCCATGATTTTTTATATGTACTGTTCTATTTCTCATTGTCCTGATGGTTGGTTACATGCTTCTTTTTCTTCCTTTTCTGTTTTTAGGGTTTGTTATATTTTTTATTGGTCAGTTTTTCCGTTTTATTCTTGAACCATTCTTTTAGTAATTATATCATTGAGATCACAGTATTTACTCTGATTCCAGAAGTATATTTTTTTTCCATAATACATAATTAATTCCCATAATCCAGAATATATAGTCTGGATTCCAGAAGTATATATGAATTCCCATAATACATTATTATAATTTTTTATATTCAGTATTCACTTGAATTTACCTCATAATTCCATTCTCATTGCTTTTTATTCCTTTGTCTTTGAGCTTTTATCTGGTATGATTTTTCTTAGGTCTGAAAAATACTCTTAATATCTCTTTTTGTACTTATTTACTGATGACACATTCAATTAGGTTTTTTTGGGAAAAAGTTCAAAGTTTTATGAATACTCGAATGAACAAGCAGCATAGCCATTATCCAAATTCCAATATCATTGTTATTTTTTCACATTTGGCTATTCTTTTTTTCTTTGCCAAAATACTTCAAAACAGATCTAATATCTGATCATAATTACCTAAATTAATTATAATTTATTATGAAACCAGTGTTGTAATCAGTTAAATTAACATAATCAGTTTTGCGGTGTCATCTGATTTTCAATACATGATTAAACTTAATATAATAAAGAATTCTATAGGGATTCTAAGTTACTAGTTATTTTTACTAGTGATTTAAAGGTAATCTTTCCTTGTCTTTTAGCTTAGATTGTATTTGTTAGAAGTCATCTGTCAGTCTTATTATTGCTTTTTAAAGGTCGTTTCTCAAACTTTCTGAGATTGCCCTTCTCCCCTTTTTTTGCTTTCAGAATTTTTCTGTGATGTTCCTACATGTGGTTTCATTTGTGTTTATTCCGCTTCAGATTGATAGGACTTCTTGAATCTTAAGTTGATAGCTTCCTGAAGTTTTAACTGGTATCTTTCACAGCTTTAGAGAAATAGCCAGTTAACTCTTTAAATATTGCTTCTGCTCCATTTTGTCTCCTGTCTTTTTGAGCCTTCATTTTTATATATGTTATATCTCATCATCATAACTGATAGAATTTTCAATTGTTTTATGTCTCCTTAGTTAATTATGGATATTTTCTTCTAATCCATCTTTTTTTTTATACTTGTTCTATCTTCTGCTATCTAATCATTTATGGGAAAACTACTCTGTTCCCACTTTACTGTAGTGTTGCCTCTGTAGTAAGTATCTCATGTATATATGGGTCTGTTTCTGTTTCATTGGTCATTTATTTGGTCTTTTGTTAATACTGTATTGCCTTCTTTTTTTTTTTTTTTTTTTTTTTTTTTGTTTGATACAGAGTGAGATGCTCTGTAGCCCAGGTTGAAGTGCAGTGGCTCAGTCGTAGCTCACTGCAGCCTCCCCTCCTGGGCTCAAGTGATTCTCCCACCTCAGCCTCCTGATAGTTGGGATTATAGACATGCACCACCATCAGTGAATTTTTGGATGTTTAGCGTAGATGGGATTTTGCCATGTTGGCTCAGCTGGTCTTGAACTCCTGACCTCAAGTGATTTGCCCGCCTTGGCCTCCCGAAGTACTGGGATTACAGGCGTGAGCCACTGTGCCCAGCCTCTGTTATCTTAGTGTAACTTTATATTAAGTGTTTATATCTGATAGTAAAAATCTAAAAATTGATTTTCTAATTTTTTTAAAAAATAAAACTCAAAATGTTATGCAGTTATCACCACTATCTAATTCTAGAACACTTCCATCACTACAGAAAGAAACTCTTCATCCATTAGCGTTTTCTCCCGTTCTCCCCAAACCCTTCCAATCTCCTGGCAACCAGTAGATTGGAGTTTCATCCATTTAGCCTGTGTCAGTACGTTACTCATTTTTCTGGCTGAATATTCCATTTTGTTTAGGCATTCATCTATGGGTGAATATTTCGGTGATTTCTTCTTTTTGGCTGTTATGTCTAATGCTGCTGTGAACATTTTTGGATAGGTTTTTTTATTTTGTTTTGTTTTTTTTTTTGGTCAATGTGTGTTTTCGGTTCTCTTGGGTATGTGCCTACGAGTACAACCTACGAATATTCTTTTTCTTAAAAAGATTGTTGTTGCTATTCTAGGTCTTTTGTATTTCTGTTTGAATTTTAGATTTAGTTTGTCAATTTCTACACAAAATACTTGTTTTTAAAATTTAGGGTCTATATGTAAATCAGTTTAGGAGAGTTGGCATCTTAATATTGAGCTTTTAAATGCATTAACACTTGTGTGTGTGTTTTTTTTTCTGTGATCCAGAATACACACTGGCGGTATATATTCTATAATATATTTAGGTCTTTGATTTCTCTTGGTTATGCTTTCTGGTTTTCAACATAGTTATACATTTTTTTTTTTTTTTAGATTCTTAGTTATGTATTTAATTGTTATATTGTTATAAGTGATCTTCCTTTTAATGTTACATTCCATTCATTTGTTATTAGTGTATAAAACTATAATTGGTTTGTATATGTTACTGTCACATCTGGTGACAGTGCTATATTATTTTAAAAGTAGTTTGTGGATAGTTGGTAGTTTCTTAGAGAATTTTTAATATGTTGCAATCATGTCATCTATTAATAGTTTTACTTTTTTCTTTCTAATCATTTTATTATTGGTTTTTCCTTGTGTTATATTGTGCTTTCTAGGTCTTCCTATATGTTGTTGAACAGAAGTGGTAATAGTAGTACTCATCTTTGTCTTGATCATATATATATATATGTGTGTGTGTGTGTGTGTGTGTGTGTATATATATATATATATTTTTTTTTTGAGACGGAGTCTCACTCTGTTGCCAAACTGGAGTGAAGTGGCACAATTTTGGCTCACTGTAACCTCTGCCTTCTGGGTTCAAGTGATTCTCCTGCCTCAGCCTCCCGAGTAGCTGGGATTACAGGTGCCCGCCACCACACCCTGCTAATTTTTGTATTTTTAGTAGAGACAGCGTTTTACCATGTTGGTCAGGCTGTTCTCGAATTCCTGACCTCAGGTGATCTGCCCGTCTTGGCTTCCCAAAGTGCTGGGATTGCAGGCATCAGCCACCGCACCTGGCTGAGCCCTATTTTTTTTTATAACTAGAGTTTTTGAGGCCCTTTGCAGTATAAAAATAGAAAGGATATTGAAAACTTGGATTGTGCAAAAGATTTCTGATTAGTTCTATAGTCTGTAGTATCAGGATGGCTTATTTTTCCTTGGATTGTTTACATCTTCTGTTTGTTTGTAGGGATTCACTTGGTTTTCCCTGTATTATTTGGGCATTAGATATTAAAATCAGTTAAATGTAAATGTTCACAGTATTAAAAACCACGTGTATTACCCCAAAATACAAGCATGGTATGAATGATTTAGCAAGTCTAACAGTTTCCCCTTGACTGTTAGAATTAATAACTGTTGATTTGGTGTGGAACATTTGAAGGAGCAGATGAATTTTATTTTGGGACCATGCATATTCTATGAGATGCAATTGCTCTACTCTGCCCTCCCCTCCCCTCCCCCTTCCCCTCCCCCTCCATCACCCAGACTGGAGTGCGGTGGCAGTATCTCAGCTCACTGCAACCTACACCTCCTGAGTTCAAGTGTTTCTCGTGCCTCGGCCTCCTGAGTAGCTGGGCTTACAGGCGTGTGCCACCATGCTTGGCTAATGTGTGTGTGTGTGTGTGTGTGTGTGTGTGTTTAGTAGAGACAGGTCTCGCCATGTTGACCAAGCTCGTCTTGAACTCCTTACCTCAAGTGATCCACCTACCTCAGCCTCCCAAAGTGTTAGGATTACAGGCGTGAGCCACCATGCCCAGCCAATTGCACTGTCTTTGACCAAGCTTATAATTAGTATTGGGTAAATGAAGGGCACAGTATGACTGCATTGTAATGAGTGGTGGTTTTGTTTTTTTACATAAGGAAATTTAATTATGAGAGGATATGTACAGTTTTTGTTATTGGTATGTTGTTTATTTTAGCTTATTTTTTAATTTTATTGGAATTCTGGCACAATATAGCCCTTGTTTGCTTTTAAAGAGATAGGCTGTTAGATTGCCAGGATTTTCCCCTTTATCCACTACCTGTGAGCAAATTACTTCCCTCAGCTTTAGTTTTATTATGTAGAAAATGGGATTATTTTAGTACCTCATACGTATAATAATAGCAACAAAAACTTTGCTTAGTTAGTACTTAATACTTTTCTCTTGCCAAGATTAAATAAATTGATGTAGCTTCCATGCTTAACACTATGCCCTTCATTGGCTTTGGCTTTACATACACTTTGGTTCTGTTTCTAGTTCTACTACTATGAGTTTACAGGGTAATTTCTCTGAGCCTTCTTTACTTAATCAGCAAAGGAAAAAAAAAAGGGAATCATGATGCCTGGGCCATAAATTTGCCCATAAAGTGAATTGTAGTTATTCTTTAAAACAATGCCACATGGTAATGCATACGAAATACTTGCTATTCTTATAGCAGTTAGCTTTCCCCCCATTGTGAGTTTGTAGTAAGGCCTGTTAGAAATATTTATGCTGTTATTAAACTTGGCACCTACCTTTTGTTTTGTGCTGACATACTGGATTAAGTTGTGAAATGAAGTTTTTATCCCAGCTTTTCCAATATATTTCTCATAAATACTGGAAAACAATGCAGAAAGAATTATGTATAATGTTGTTTGAATAACAATGAAATGGAAAATCAAAGAAATCTCTTGTAGGGTTTCATTGAGTCTTTATTACTGATAATGTTCATGGGTAGAAGTGTGTGCTAGTTTTACTGTGTGTCGAAAACATTTGGTATTCTGGGTAGCTTATTCTGTGTAGGCCTTGTCTCTGTATAGGATATGCTCTACAATGAGGAAGTGTCATTTTCATCTCTTTTTAAATGAAGATCTTATATTTGAAGGGCTTTTGGGTCCTTTTGGTAGGTGAAGTGGGGTGTGTTGTTGCAGTAAGAAAACTTAGTAAAGCAAATTTATTTCTTATGCTCAAATTGTGTAATAAGATTACTTTCATTTTTAATGATCACTTTAACAAAACTATTTGCAAACTCAAAAGTATACTGTCTCTGATTTTGCTTTGCTTTAAGAAGTCATTCCTCATTGCTGGGCTGGGCGTGGTGGCTCACACCTGTAATCCCAGCCTTTGGGAGGCCAAGGCTAGTGGATCACTTGAGGCCAGGAGTTCCAGACCAACCTGGCCAATATGGCAGACCCCATCTCTACCAAACATACAAAAATTAGCCCAGCATGGTGGTGCATGCCTGTAATCCCAGCTACTCAGGAGGCTGAGGCACAAGAATCTCTTGAACCCAGAGGTGGAGGTTGCAGTGAACCAAGATCACGCCACTGCACTCCAGCCTGAGCAACAGAGTGAGACCCTGTCTCAAAAAAAAAGTCATTCCTGGATTTCCTAGATCTTTAGTGATAGTATTATCAATATACTTTATTTTACCATTAATGTTTCCTTATTTATACTTTCCAGATAGTGCCAAAATATTTGAACATGTTTTCTCTTTAACCTTTTCTTCATCCTGGTGTTTTTTGTTTTTGTTTTTACCCCTTGTCTTATGCCAGTGAGTTCCTTCGGGGTTACTCCTGCAGTAGGTGGACTATCATCTGGGACAGTTGGGGAAGCCTCGACAGCCCTGAGTTCAGCAGCCCAGGTAGCTTTGCAGTCTCTCTCTCATGCAATGGCTTCAGCCGAGCAACAGCTACAGGTGCTGCAAGAGAAACAGCAGCAGCTTTTGAAGCTTCAGCAACAGGTTGGAGACTATTTGGCTCTTTGTTCATGCTGTCTCTAAACTTCAAAAGCTGAAAAAGTACTTTAAAAATGACCATTATTTTCATAAAGAAATGTAGGTTGACTGATCTGAGCTAATCATTTTCAACAAAAATTGAGGTAAAGTCTTTGTGATATTTAAGTTGGTTGACATTGTATGAATATATCTTATTTGATACATATTTGAGGGAATATGATTGATACTTTTTGTGCAGTGTTGAAGTAAATCCGTTCTCTAAACACTCGATCAAAGAATATGTACAGTTACTAGTTACTATTTACATGGAGTATAGTTCCTAAAACAAAATTTTATAGAACAGTTAAATTAATGTGACTTAAAATTCACAAATAATGACAGATGCTTTATAAATTTTATTGTGGCTTAAGTTAGGGGTCTCCAATCCCTGGGCCACAGACCAGTACCAATAAATGGCCTTTGAGGAACTGGGCCGCACAGCAAGATGTGAGCGGTGGGCAAGCGAGCACTACCTGAGTTCCATCTCCTTTTAGATCAGCAAGGGCATTTGGTTCTCATAGGAGCATGAACCTTATTGTGAACTGTGCGTGTGAGGGATCTAGGTTGCATGCTCCTTATGAGAGTCTAATGCCTGATGATCTAAGGTGGAAGAGTTTCATCCCAAAACCAGTCGCCTGTGCCTCCACCACATCTCCCTGCATCTGTGGAAAAATTGTCTTCCATGAAACTGGTCCCTGGTGTCAAAAAAGTTGAGGACCGCTGGTTTAAGTGAAATCTGTGGCAATTTCAGGTGACAAATTGTATTACATTAGTCAACCTGAGAATTCACCTCCTTAAAATATTTTGTTTTGAGCAGATATTCCTTATTTATATTTAATTGTTGTGTTTCCTTTTCACCACTACCTTGAAAGAGTCCTAGTTCCCAAATAACACAGGAAGTTTTGTGTTAAATATTTAAAGTGTACATAGCAAAGCAATGATCCATTTATATTGAGTCCAGTTTTGATTTAATTTCATCTTTAAGTATGATCAATTTAATCATGTTTATCTTCATAATATATGCCCATGTGGTATTCTGCTACAATTTAGGTAGGCAGGATTAGTCTATATATGTTGCTTTTACTTCTTTTGCAGAAAGCAAAGCTGGAAGCCAAGTTACATCAGACAACAGCTGCAGCAGCTGCAGCAGCATCAGCAGTAGGTCCTGTTCACAACTCTGTGCCTTCCAACCCAGTGGCTGCCCCTGGATTCTTCATTCATCCATCTGATGTTATTCCACCCACTCCAAAAACAACACCTCTTTTTATGACTCCACCACTCACTCCACCCAATGAAGCAGTTTCCGTTGTGATTAATGCCGAACTTGCACAGCTTTTCCCAGGCTCAGTCATTGATCCCCCAGCAGTCAATCTTGCTGCACATAACAAAAATTCCAACAAGTCCAGAATGGTAAATTATGTTTTAAATAGGTGTTGGCTTAGACATTTAAAAATATCTTGAAATATACTCTAACTTTAGAAGGCAAAATTTTTAATACCAACTTGATGTATCAAATTATTTTCTTTTATAAAATATTACAGTACATACATTAAGAGAAGAAACTTATTAATTTGATATTATGGTTAGTAGTTTTTATAGAACTATAGTAATATCAGTATAAAGTTAGACTTTTTTTTTTCCCCCCTGCTCTAGAATCCACTTGGTTCTGGTCTAGCCCTTGCAATTTCTCATGCTTCACATTTTCTTCAACCTCCGCCTCACCAGTCCATTATTATAGAGCGAATGCATTCAGGTAATCTTCACTTTCTTAAAATATTTCTTTTTTTTTTTTTTTTTGCTTAGTCTGCCAGCCTTTTTAAGACTCATTATTCTTCAGTTTGATTTTTGTTTTGTTTTGTTTTGCAAATCGCATTTCCTCTTCGGTAAGTACATTTTATCAAGATAAGCACTTACATGTTCAAGCTTTGTGCCCACCAAATTGCATAAAGAGTGCTGTTGGGTAGTGGATTTGATCTGTTTATGAATCTTGACTGCTGATGTATTATTGACATAAATAATTCATTGTAGTTGGCCAAATCACCATTATACTAGAAATTACACTCAAAATATTCCTAAAACTAGCCTTCTTATAGTGGAACTCTTTCTTGAGAAGAGCAAACAGAACTACTGCTTACTATAATAACTGAATAAGAATAATAACATATCGTAGGCTCTGAATAGTTTGAATGTTACCTAAGTTTGTTTTCTGCTTATATGCTAAAGAACTGAGATTGGGATAGATGCTTTCAATTGCAACATATTTGTGAATAAACTGTAGGCAGTTTTTCTCTAAAAAAAGTTGGTTTTAACTACCACAAACATTTTTGTGGTTTAGCAGCAGTAGAGTTCAAGAAAATCCTCAAGGAAGTAATAAGGTTATAGTATACACTGTAGCATGTATCATTATATGAAGAATTAAATAATATTTGTGTTATTGCAATGTGGTTGTTTCCTCTTTTTAAGAAGGAGTTTGAAAGCTAAAATAAAAGTCTTATGGTATTTTCTGTCCAACTAATCATTCATTGGTAACAACATTAGTGTTGATGACATTCAGAGGGGAAATTTGTTATTCTGCAGTCTTATGGGAGATGAGCGGTTGTTTACACTGTAGTTTGGTTTTTTATACATAGCAATGACTGCAGTACATAAGCCTCCTGAGGAGGATAACTATATTCTTTCTTTGTTTTTAATAATTTTTCTTTTTAGGGAAGTATTAGTAACTGCCTTGTTTTCTTTTAAACTAGCTCCATCGAGAATAGCACTATTCCTAGAAGTTTAATTTAGTTGTTTTCCTTCACTATAAAATGTAGCTGGTAAGGTTACTAGCTGACCCACCCCAACACAATAAAGAAGAAAAGGAATTATGACATTATGAATGATCTGCCTTCTGTTCTACTAATTGAACTTACTCTTGTAATGTGGGTGAAATGAGGGATGCAAATCTGCTTTTTCTTCACCTGTTTCATCTGGCATTGAGCTGAAGAGACTGGAATACATCTATACTGGGAAAAAGCATTGTTTGAGATCCATTAGAGGACCTTCCCAAGGCCTTTTTCAGTGGTAGTGTGATTATATATGATTGTAGTCCTGCTTTCACTTTGCATCTAAACCCCAATGAATGCAGTATGCAACTTCACAGGAAGTTAAGCAGGGCTTAAGGAAACTAAATCAAGTAATACTGTTTGGTATTTAAATGCATCTAGTTGTGAAATTGAGAAAAAAGTTGCCAATGGCTGAAAGAAGAGTAGATTCATCCTTTACAAAATTAAGTAATATACTGCATTTGCTGATTTAATTTTTAAAAACTCTAATGTTTTAAAGAAGCTTGTTTGTTGATTGCCTTAACTGTAACAGTCTTACTCTTGTTTTTTTTGCTTTGTTTTGTTGTTTGTTTTTGTTTTTTAAAGAGGGGTGGCCGGGTGTGGTGGCTCACGCCTGTAATCCCGGCACTTTGGGAGGCCGAGGTGGGTGGATCACGAGGTCAGGAGATCGAGACCATCCTGGCTAATTCGGTGAAACCCCGTCTCTACTAAAAATACAAAAAATCAGCTGGGCGTGGTGACAGGCACTTGTAGTCCCAGCTACTTGGGAGGCTGAGGCAGGAGAAAGGTGTGAACCCAGGAGGCAGAGCTTGCAATGAGCCAAGATCGCACCACTGCACTCCAGCCTGGGCGACAGCGAGACTCTGTCTCAAAAAAAAAAAAAAAAGAGAGACCAGGGTTTCACTGTATTGCCCAGTATGGAGTACAGTGGCTCTTCACAGGCGCAGTAGCAGTCTAATGTATTGCAGCCTGGAACTCCTCAGCTCAAGCAATTCTCCTGTCTCAGGTCCCCAGTAGCTGGGACTAGAGGCACCGGCCACTGTGCCCAGCTACTCTTAATTTTCTACTTAAGTCTTGGGGTTCAAAACTAACACAGACATGTATTTCAGAAAATTTTTGAATCAATTGATAAGGCCATTTTTACACATCTTCCTGTTTGTAGTTTGGTGAGTTGATTTCATATTTTAAGATGAGTGCTCCAAACTATTTTTGAGTGTATCATTTGGTTAATTGATATATTTTTGGTCAACTGTTTCTTCTTTCTCTCATAGGAGCAAGGAGATTTGTGACCTTGGATTTTGGGAGGCCTATATTGTTGACTGATGTATTGATTCCCACTTGTGGAGACTTGGCCTCTTTGTCAATTGACATTTGGACATTAGGAGAAGAGGTGGATGGAAGGCGGTTGGTAGTGGCAACTGATATAAGCACCCATTCACTAATTCTTCATGACTTAATACCACCTCCCGTGTGCAGATTCATGAAGGTAAAGAACTTTAAGAAAGTAAATTGATACGCTTTCTATGTTTCTGACAAGTTATGAAAAATAAACAATTTAAAAATATAACTTTTAAAATACATTGCTCAGATTTTTATTGTGGCAGATGTGCATATATGTATATTTATAATTTTTCATTTCAGATCACTGTCATTGGACGTTACGGGAGTACAAATGCCAGAGCCAAAATCCCATTAGGATTTTACTATGGTCACACCTACATCTTACCTTGGGAAAGTGAACTGAAGTTAATGCATGATCCTCTAAAGGGAGAGGGAGAATCTGCAAACCAGCCAGAAATTGACCAGCATTTAGCAATGATGGTTGCTCTACAGGAGGATATACAGTGCAGGTTAGTATAGAGTACAAATTTTAATCTTATTGAAACTTTGTATTTTATATAATGTCTTGCTTATAATTCTGTCAAGAAATATCTTTTCATAGGTGTACAGATAAGAGCAAAAGGAAGTAGGAGATTAGCACGTTATAGTAACACCTAATACATGAAAATATTGTGATTAATTAATGGACTGCATGTATTAGTACCTATCAAGTGGGTAATTCTTTTTAATGGTTGTATGTTAACAGGTTTAAGAGATTTAATTCTTAGTATTTGTACATGTACATAAAGAGGACATTACAAGAATTATTTTGTTCAATCATTTTTTACTTTTAGATATAACTTGGCTTGTCATCGTCTGGAATCTCTTTTGCAAAGTATTGATCTTCCTCCTCTAAACAGTGCTAACAATGCACAGTACTTTTTACGAAAACCAGATAAGGCAGTTGAGGAAGACAGTAGGGTTTTTTCTGCTTATCAAGATTGTATTCAGCTACAGCTTCAACTAAATTTGGCTCATAATGCAGTGCAGAGACTCAAAGTGGCGCTAGGTGCAAGCCGGAAGATGTTGAGTGAAACATCAAATCCAGAAGATTTAATTCAGACGTCTTCCACAGAGCAGTTACGTACTATCATCAGATATTTATTGGACACGTTGCTCAGCCTGCTTCATGCTTCTAATGGTTTGTATTTGGCTTACATATTTTAAAGGCTGGAAATATACTTGATATGATTTCACTGCATATTTCAGGATTTGTGTCAATATTTTATATTGTAAATTTTGGTATTTTTAAAAATGTCAATATTTTTGAAGTGTCTCTTTAGGTTAATACATTTCTCCCTGTTATTTTAAATATTTCTTAAATGAATTTTTGTGTGTTTCTTTTGGGTTTCTGCTATTGACATGCACATCATTGTGCTACTGGCATGGTATTAAGTATGGCATGGAAGTTCAACAGTGAAACTTTTCATAAATTGCTAATATAAAGGTATCATTTTTTTAGCCAGGAGGTATTTTTGATCATTACACAAGCTCACACATTCACTGACACAGTCATCTGATACATACAGCTCCATAGGCAAGAAATGTAATTTACTTAAGTGCTAAATATTTCCCTCTCCAAGTATCTAACAGATTTCTACATATAAGGAGTAAATACATTGCAAAATAAATAGAATATAATTATCTACTGATTACTAGAAAAGAGGAAAGTGTGTTTAGGCATGCTTTAATATTATACAATACATTTAAATAGGAAAGTTTACTGTTTTCTTTCTTGTAATAGGACACTCTGTTCCTGCAGTTTTGCAGAGCACATTTCATGCCCAGGCCTGTGAAGAGCTCTTTAAACACTTGTGCATCAGTGGAACCCCAAAGATACGGTTACATACTGGTCTTCTGCTTGTTCAACTATGTGGTGGTGAAAGATGGTGGGGTCAGTTTCTTTCTAATGTCCTTCAGGAATTGTACAATTCAGAGCAGCTTCTCATCTTTCCACAGGATAGGTAGGTCGGAAAATGTTGGAGGTATTTGTTATTAATGATTTGTACTTTTCACAGTTACTGGTCAGCTTTTGAAATCTTTGAAATGTGGATACTAAGTTGTGAATATGAAGCAGATCTCAGAGTTTGTGAAATGACCAGTGAAGGGCACCAGCACTGTGTATCGAAGAAGATAATAAGTAATAATTAGACTCTACTCTTTAGTTTTCTAATTGAACTTGTGGACTTCCTAGATCTGTGTTTATAAGTATTTCTATTAGATTATGTTACTTTATATGCTAAATGTGTTTGTGGCTAATAAAGTTCTCTCATTCACTAAGTGCTTGATTTCTTGTTAATAACATTAGAAAATATAACCAGTAGTTAGAAAAATAACTAATTTTAACTTCATACCTCCAGATACAAATCTTGCTTTCCCAGTCTGATATATGGTATGTTTTAAGAAAGCAAACATTCTGTCATTACTCTGTTAAATTTCTGTGTAAGCTATTTTAAAAATTGAACACTCATTGATTCTTACTATTTTCTCTTTTTTTTTGTTTTGTTTTGTTTTTAGGGTCTTCATGTTACTTTCCTGCATTGGTCAAAGATCACTTAGTAATAGTGGAGTATTAGAAAGCTTACTTAATCTCTTGGATAATTTATTGTCACCTCTTCAGCCACAGTTACCCATGCATAGGAGGACAGAAGGTATTAATAGAAAGCAGTGTTCTTTAGTAAAAACAGTATTCCTGTAAATATTGCTTTTATAAAATACCTTCTCTGAAATACTTTAATATTAATTGCAGCACATTTAATATTTTTATGATGTAGGCTTTTAAGAATGAGCAACCTTCATGTGATTGACTGCCATGTAGTTATTACTTTTAAAATTTATTACCTTTTCATTATTTGCACTTAGTATAGTATGTTTTTCCTATACTGTTATAACTAAAATCAAACTCCCTTATATAAGTTTAAGCTGTAAGGCACAGTTTTGTTCCAATCAACAATAATGAGTTTTGTTTGAGCAAATTTTTTTGTAAGAATAAAAACATTAGAACATATTTTAGTGCCATATGAATTATAAGCTGAGAGTTAGATGTTTTATTTCAGTTCCTGTGAGTCTAAGAATAGTCTCTTATACCTTGCTTTCTAGTTTATGTATTACACTTTGGATTCAGCCTACACTTAATCTGTTTTTATACCTTGAAGTCTTTGTCTTTCATTAGATTTGATGTTCTACTCAGTTTCTGGCTGTTGGTGTCTATTTTTTAGACTTATTACATATAAATATTAGTGTTAGTAATGATATGATATGTTTTGGATTTATAAATTTTTTTGTTTCACTTATAGTATCAGACCTAATTAGGAATCCTAAAGTCATCTGGATGTTTTTCCTTTACTCTCATCTCTCTACAGGAGTACTAGATATTCCCATGATCAGTTGGGTTGTTATGCTAGTGTCCAGGCTGCTGGATTATGTGGCAACTGTTGAAGATGAAGCAGCAGCTGCAAAGAAACCTTTGAATGGTAAAGACAGGGAGAGGTTTCTGACAGGTATCAGAAGTTTATAATAATACGTTGGTGGGGATTTTGAGTGACTTCGCAGTTGTTCCAGAACTGGCTATTGGCCTGGAGCTACCAGCTGTATGTAATTTATAGAAAATACAAATGAACTTTACTATAATTCTGTTTAAAGATAACATTTATACTTGGTGGACTTTATAGATAAGCTCCTTTGTCTGGACATGACTTTTAGTTTCTAAATACAGTTATGACTTTCACAAGGTGTCTTCCCTTAGGCTCGTTTAAAGACTTTATAATAGCATGCATATAAATGAGTTACGAAAGGGAAATCAGAGAGTTCTTATTTTTTCTTAGTATGATGTGTCATTTCATTTAGCATTATTGGTATCTGCTAATTAGCTACAAATGACCTTTATTTTTAAATACAGAAATTCTCAGATTTTGAGTTGTAAGCTTTCTTTATAGGTTCGAAGCATAGAAAAATTTAAAAATTAAATCAACCTGCAAAATTATTTTATTCCCCTCTTCCCAATTAACAAAGCTTTTTGTTTTTATTTATTTTTATTTTTCCTCAGAGATTCTTGTTCTGAAAATAAGGGTTTTTAGATAAAGGATTTGAGATAGCTAAATCCAGTACGTAAACCAGTGAGATATATAAGCCTACATACAGTTTACATCTAGTATGTAAGCCATTGAGATCCATAAAATTTGGAATTCTGTACATTGTCAGGAACTCAGTATTTTTAAAAGTTCCCTTGAGATATTATAGTGGAATCAGTTGTTTATAGTGCATATTGTGTTTAGGAAGATGATGGGGAATTCATATGTATAAGGAATTTGTTTTATAGTGATTTTTAAAAAATAATGTATATCTATAGTTTACTCAGTTGTAGGATATAGAGGTAAGAAATACAATTAACGTAAATAAAACTACATTCATATTGAGAAAGTCTTGTCTCGTTCTGTCGCCCAGGTTAAGTGTAGTGGCATGATCTCAGCTCATGGCAACCCCCACCTCCTGGGTTCAAAGGATTCTCCTGTCTTAGCCTCCCAAGTAGCTGGGATTATAGGCGTGTACCACCATGCCTGGCTAATTGTTTTGTATCTTTAGTAGAGACGAGATTTCACCATGTTGGCCAGGCTGATCTTGAACTCCTGACCTCAAGTGACCCACGTGCCTCAGCCTCCCAAATTGCTGGGATTACAGATGTGAGCTACTGCTCCTGGCTGAGAAACAGTCTTGAAAAAAAGAAAAATATAAAATAAACTGTAATGTAATCTTGGAATGTAGCAGATAGTATTGGGAGTATGTTTGTTTATACATGTAGATAGTATGGAAACATTGGTGGAAGAGTTTTAGGGTTTTAAGAACTTGAACTAAGACTTGATAAATAGATAGTAAAGAGAAAAACATGTTTTTAGGATTAAGAAAAGATGTTTTAGGATTGGAGATGGGTAAAGTGTGATATTGGGCCTGAATTAAATGAAACAGAATAGTCTGGACATATTCCAAAAAAGGAGAGTAAGTATAGGTAGACAGTTATGCGTTCTGAACTATCTAAGCTTATTTTGGCAGTTATTAATTAAATTATTGAGTATCCTTTTTTGGTCCCTGATTAAAAGTATCTGTGTTTGAAATAGGCAATAGTAGTATTTGTTGTTAAAATTGAATGACATCTTCAAAGTTGTATAGAGATTAATCTTAATTGTGGAGGAAAATCGCTATTATCTAAAGGAAAGATTGGAGACAGAGGGAACTCTGGTTTTAAAATGATTTAGGGTCTACGTTAGATAATTGACAATTATCCAATCTTTATACGGTCAGATCTTCTAGCAATTTCTTTACAATGTTTTTCTTATTAAAACTGCTTTTCATGATTGGCACATGTATAATTGTGTTTTTTGTTTTTTGGGTAGGAAAGGTACTTTAAAATCACATTTAACAGAATGATTAATACAAGTTTTCCTTCGCCTGTAGGTAATCAGTGGAGTTTTATTAACAATAATCTACACACTCAGAGCTTAAATAGATCTTCTAAAGGCAGCAGTAGCCTTGATAGATTATATTCCAGAAAAATCAGAAAGCAGCTTGTTCATCATAAACAGGTAATTGTCAATACATTTAAAAATTTTTAATGTTTGAGAATATTGTTTTGGAGGTTGCATGAGATAGATGTGCCATCAGATACAAGGTATGACATTTAATGGGCTCTTAGCTTAGGAAAATTATCTAACACTTTGGAGACTTCAGTTTCTTTAATTGTTAAAACGATGACAATATATAGTTTACAGACTTCGTTGGTGTTCCTTTAACTATTTACTGTTATACATCTTTATTACTACCATTCTAAATGAGGTTGTCATTATCTTTTTCTAGTCAAAAACCTCTCTTCCTTTGTTTTGCTTTAATTCAATCCATTTTCCTTCATTTAATTCTCAGTGGCTTTTAGTTGACCTTTGGATAAAGGGTATTCATCTTCTGCCCCTCTGTCTAGCTTCCGGTTTTAATTTTGGTTTCTTTTTCCATTTCCTTTTTTTCCCTTTTTCATATATATATGTGTGTGTGTGTGTGTGTATTTATTTATTTGTGAGACAGGGTCTCATTCTGTTACCTAGGTTGGAGTACAGTGGAACAATCAGTTCACTGCAGTCTCCAAATTCCTGGGCTCAAGCAGTCCTCTTGCCTCAGCTTACCGAGTAGCTGGGATTAGAGCCTGCAATGCCAGGCTAATTTGTAAATTGTTTCTTGTAGAGATAGGGTCTCGCTTTGTTGCCCAGGCTGCTCTCGGACTCCTGGCTCTGGTGATTCTTCTACTTTGGTCTCCCAGAGTGTTGGGATTATAGGTCTGAGCCACTGTGTCCGGCCACAAAATATTTTTGTTATTGCTTTAAGATGTACGAAGATTCTATGTGAAAATCATTAGCTCTGGCATGTTATGAAAGCTTTGGGCTTTTCAAATTTATTTTATTGTTTTATTTTTTATATTTAAAAAAATTTTTAATTCATGGGGCTTTTTTAAAAGGTAGACTTAGCAATAAGTTGTTTATTTTTCACTTCTAAGTTTTTCAACTATGAGCTAGTTTAGTCCTTTGCAGGAAAAATGATGAGAAGCATCGTCCTCAATTGGCTTTTCTTTTTGAGACCTTTAACCAATTTTGGGTTGTAGTAATTTGTATCTTTTAATGTTTATGCTCAGTGCATTTAATTAGGATAGAAAACAAAACCTAGTGTGTCACTCAGTGAGTATTTGTCTGTAAAATATTATTACTTGATTCTTCATTATGAATGACAGTATTGGCACAGTTGGCAAAACTTAAAAGGTGCTCTGAGGGATAAATGGTGGTCAGGCGTCAGTATTACTTCTCTGATTTTGATGGCTGTAACTGATTTGTAGAAGGTTTTTATTTCTAGGAATTATACACGAAAGTAATCAGGGCGATTGGTCATCAGGTTACTAACTTACTGCCAAATGGCTTAGTGAAAACCAGTTGTATTTGTACAATAATTAAAACTGGTTGTTTCAGAAGAAATTAAAAACCATTTTTTTTCTTGATTATATTTCTTGTGTATGTTAATTATAGAACTTTGGAAACTACTTTCTGAAAATACTGATTTGTAGAAATTCTCAGTTAATGTTTTTAAAATTATGTGTACATGCTAGTTTTAATTTAGGATAGAGTTTTTTTCATCTGTGGAGATAACAGCCAAGTGGATTTTTAAAAATAATATTAGTAATGTTTTTTTCCTGATACCAAAACAGGTGTGAGGCAGGGCTCACTTGGGAAAGCTGAGGCAGGTTGATCAGTTGGGGCCAGGAGATCAAGACTGGCCTGGCCAATGTGGTGGCGTGCGCCTGTAGTCCCAGTTATTCAGGAGGATGAGACAGGAGAATCACTTAAACCTGGGAGGCAGAGGTTGCAGTGAGCTGAGATCACACCACTAGTCCAGCCTGGGCGACACAGGGAGACTCTTGTCTCAAAAAAACAAAAAAAAAAAAACAAAAAAAAACCCAAAAACGTGTCAATAGTAGTAGTTTAGAAAGTGTTCTCTGAGAAGGAAGACTTAATAAGTTACTGACTAAATTATTATTCATTTATAGTTTTGGCTATGTCTTTCTAGTACATTAATGTAACTTTCTGTGTACACTGTGTACATTGCTGTATGGAGAACACATTCAACAGATTGTAAGGTCTTTATGAACAGAGAGTTGTTTCTCTTCTTTGGTCTGTTTGTTCATTGTTGTCGACTGCTGATTGCCATTGTTTAGGAATGGGGGAGATAGGGCAGGAGGGAAATGTGGATATAGTTATAAAAGGATATGAGGGAACCTTGTGGTGGAATTGTTTGGTATTGACTATTGTGGATACATGAACTAACACATGTAGAAGTGTATCCAACTAAATACATACACAGACACACACAAATGAGTGCAACTGAAAGTGGAGAAATAAGATTGGCGAATTCTATCAATGTCCATACCTTGTAATATTATCCTATAGTTTTTGCAAAATGTCATCGTTAGAGAAAATTGGGTAAAGTGTACAAGAGATTTCTGTATTCTTATTTGTATATAGGTTAATTATTTCTTAAGCTACATTGTAGCAAGTAACTACAATGATCTCAATCCCAATTTTAATAAAAAATATAGACATACCAAAATGTGTACTACTCTTGCGATTTCCATAAAAACAGAACTAAGAAACATTAAGCAATAAAATATTTTTCCCATATATTTAATTAAAAATAAACTTTTCTCCCTCTATTAAAAAATATATATCACTCAATTATGTTAGTGGTTTATATAAAAGTCTTCCAGTTATTTCTTACTCCCATGGGGAAGGGAGATTTTAATGAAAACGGGGAGAGATCTCAAAGTTGGGATTTGAAATGATTTTTTAAAAAATTAACAAAACGGTTAAAATTATACTACATCTTTCAAGATAATATGGGTTCCATTAGTTTGATGTGTGAATTCTGTGAGTATAGTAATTTTTTTTAACATTGTTAAAGATTAAGTTGTTTATTTGTTTTATAACAAATTATAATTAAGTTGTTTATTTGTTTTATAAAGCAACTTAACCTACTAAAAGCAAAGCAGAAGGCATTGGTAGAACAGATGGAAAAAGAAAAAATACAAAGTAACAAAGGATCGTCATATAAACTCCTGGTAGAACAAGCAAAACTAAAGCAGGCCACTTCAAAGGTATGATCTGTACTTCTCAATATAATTATCTCAGAAAAGTCAAGGAGTTATGATCTTTAATTATGATCAAGAAACTTGAATATATATTATTCTGCTTAACAGAGTAGCCAATCTACTCTGGACTTTTTTTTGGTGGGGTAGTTTAACTGAAGGAAATGTATGATAAATGTGGGCTTTAAGTATTATTCTAACGTATTACCTTCAATGTGGATTGAGTTCCAGTAAATTGAAGATAAAGGACAGTGGAATGTATAGTTTTGCTAATGTGGCATTGATAGAGTGGTTTATTTCCATTTTACAATACAAAATTATACAAGATGATTGCAAATATCATTGTATCAGCCTCACAAGTAAAATTTATATGTAAAATGAAAAAATGTGGCATTCTCTTTCCCCTTAGTATTGTTACTGGAATATCTTGGTGTCTGAGTTTAGAATTGAAACTTGTGTCCAGTGGTGCTCACAAGGCTCAAATGTAGTATGTCTTTTGTAAGTGAAAGTGAAGTTCAACTGATTTGGAAGTTTTAAAACCTTGATGTTTACTTTTTAAAATTTTGAGGGATACTGTATATGTATCAAACAAGTTTGTAGTCTTTCTATAATGTGAAATTATAATTATTCCACCAGATTTTGAAGTAACTCAAATTAGTATTTTGTACTTGATGTTATGTTAGTTTTCTTTACCTTCAACCTTTTACAAATTATGTTTAGGATGTTACGGTAATGTTTATGTTGTTAGATTCGACTTAATAACTTAATGTATTATCTACAGTGAACGTCTGTAGAATTTCACTTTTCTGAAATTCTGTTATATATCTGATACTTTACTCCAAATAGAGGAAGTAAGGCATATTGGTCAGTTTAGCTTTTAATATTCTTACTTTTGAAACTTACAGTGTATCTAAAAATTTTGCTCTTTAGAAGTTGTAATATGGCGTGAACATTTTCATTACTTAAATCTATCTCTACTGAAAAACTTTTCATTAAGTAAACATTGATTTAAATACTGTGAATTTTTGTGTGCAGCACTTTAAGGATTTAATTCGTTTACGTCGGACAGCAGAATGGTCCCGTTCTAATTTAGATACAGAAGTTACAACAACAAAAGAAAGTCCTGAGATAGAACCACTTCCATTTACTCTGGCCCATGAACGTTGTATCTCCGTAGTCCAGAAACTTGTTCTGTTTCTTCTTTCCATGGATTTTACATGTCATGCTGATCTCTTATTGTTTGTTTGTAAGGTAGGTAAACTATAAGTATAGACTTGTAGGGTTGGCCAGGCACGGTGGCTCATGTCTGTAATCTCAGCACTTTGGGAGGCTGAGGTGGGTGGATTGTTTGAGTCTAGGAGTTTGAGACCAGTGTGGGCAATGTGGCAAAACCGCGTCTCTCAAAAAAAAAAAAGTAGACTTACAGGGATTTGAAAACTAGGAAAGAATGATGTTTTTAGTCAATTTTGATTAAGAGAAATGATGCTGCTTTTGGTTTTGCTTTTTTGCAGTTACTTTTTTTTATTGTGTCTTAAAAGATAGAAAAAATTCTTTTCAAATTGTTTCTTAAGGAAACCTGATTTATATTTTAATTTAGTTAAAACTTGAGGGTTTGAAATGCAAGTAATATGGATATGTTTATCTCCAACCTGCCTTTCTTATATTAATTAAAATAGGAAATACACAAATAAGTGTCAAATTATATTAAAGGAGGACTTCTGGCCGGATGTGGTGCTTCACGCCTGAAATCTCAACACTTTGGGAGGCAGAGGGGTAGATTACAAGGTCAAGAGATCGAGACCATCATGGGCAACATGGTGAAACCCCGTCCTTACTAAAAATACAAAAATTAGCTGGGTATGGTGGCATGTACCTATAGTCCCAGTTACTCGGGAGACGGAGGCAGGAGAAGTGCTTGAACCTGGGGGCAGTGAGGTTGAAGTGAGCCAAAATTGCGCCACTTCACTCAAGCCTGGTGACAGAGCGAGACTGTCTCAAAAAAAAAAAAGGACTTTTAATGTCATGATTGCTTTTCTGTGGCATATTCACTGTTTGTAGAAATTTAATTCTTAACTATACAATTAGATTTTAAACCAGATTTTAATATTTGATTCATGAAATTACATTCTTTTGCATTTCATCTCAAGCAATATTTTTTTGACACCAGACTCATACATCATTATTGAAACCTGTTGTTCAGTGCTAAAGTATTGGTAGACTTCTGTTATTGTTTGAAAAAAACATGTAATTGCTATTTAAGTGTATGATTTTATAAAATGTGTTACAGGTTCTTGCACGCATTGCAAACGCCACGAGGCCAACTATTCATCTGTGTGAGATTGTGAACGAACCCCAGCTGGAAAGACTGCTATTACTTTTGGTTGGAACTGACTTCAATAGAGGAGATATATCTTGGGGTGGTGCTTGGGCTCAGTATTCCTTAACTTGTATGCTGCAGGATATTTTAGCAGGTGTGTTAGGATTTTTTTTTTTCACAGAGTATGTCAGAATTACCTTGTCATTGCTCAACTAAGAATCTTCAAAGGGATCTTTAACCCCCTAAAAGCATAAAGGTCTGTTTAATCGGTTTAATGTTATAGCAGTAGTAACCATTGAGAATTACTTTTGTATTTAAGTATATTGATAGTTGTGATAAATGCAAGGCTTTAGAAAGGCGTTAGGTTGTTAAAGTGCATGAATATTGGAGCTAGACTGCTTTATTATTATCAGTGGTGTGCCGCTTACTGGGTGAGGAAGTCACTTTGCCTCCGTTTCTTCATATATAACATAAAGATAATAAGGATAATCTTTGTATAAGGTTTTTGTGAATAAGTGAGTTAATGCATGTAAAGTACTTAAAATAACTCTTTGTACATGTTACGTGTTTACTAGATACTTGTCTCTAACATTTGAAGGTAATGGAGGGAGTCCTAGCATTCCTTAGGTGGGTAGGAACTCATTTGCCTCAGATTCTTTTATAGTTAGTAGAGCATTTATTCTGTCAGTGACTAAACTGGAGGAAAAAAATATGCCTTAATATGTTTCCGAAATCTGTATAAATTATTAAAACAGGACTATCCTCTTACGTACAGGAGAATTACTGGCTCCAGTAGCCGCAGAAGCCATGGAGGAAGGAACAGTGGGTGATGATGTAGGTGCGACAGCTGGTGACTCTGATGACTCCCTTCAACAGTCCTCAGTTCAGTTGCTGGAAACTATAGATGAACCTTTGACACATGACATAACAGGTAAATTTTACATTATGTTTCTTCTTTATTCTATTGAATGGAAACACATTTCAAAATAAAGAATGTTAGAAAAAAATAAAGTTGATTTTTATATTTTTCTATTAGTTGTTTGGCCTTATAAGCTAGATCTATTATTTTCCTCGTAAATACATTTTGTCTTGGTTCTCTGAATGAATGCTCATTACAACAAAATGCTGTCATTTCATAGTGTCCTAATTATGTTGATGTAGTGTGATTTGGCAATGATGAAGAAAACCCAATGTAGAAAACGTGTAAAGATACAAAGTGATGAAGACAGCAGTTTAAAAGCTCTTATTCTTTAAGATCCAGCATGTGATTTTTTTTGGTGTATTTTTTTTTCTTTTTTTTTTTTTTTCTTTTTAAAAAGTATCTTTATAAATTAGCATGCATCATCCTTGATCATCTCCATACCCCTTACTTTTAAAAAATATATTTTGGCTATTAACTGGTATATGTCAGATGCTGCAGTCATTTTCAACCATTTGTCACTCCTTAATCTTGTATTTGCTCACGATTTCTATTTTTTACTTGATATTCTCTTTATCTGGAATAGATTTCCTGTGTGCATGATGAACACTTCATTACCCAAGGTTCACATAAAGGATGCCTTTCTCCAAGAGGCTTTTTCTGTCATTCCCAGCAGAGTTTGGGACTTCGCTGTCTGTACTTCCTTTGTACTCTCAAATATCTCTTCTAGACATATCATGTTGTATTCAGTTTTAATTATAGTGCACCCCCACCTCTGAATTTCTCTTAATTTATTGGATTGGAGAGTTTTATTTTATTAATCTTCATGTACTTATACTCAAACCCTCATACAGGCTGGCATTTACTAGGCATTCTATAAAGTTGTATTGATTAAGAGGATGGGAATGATGGAAAAGTAAGAGCTATAAGGGGGTACTTATAAGGGTTATAAGAAAGCTACTTAAAAAGTTGGAGACATCTGAGAGAGAGTAATTTCTAATTCATAACAGAAAAATAAGGTAAAAATGGCTTTTTTTTTTTCTTTTTTTTTTTTGAGACTGAGTCTTGCTCTTGTCACCTAGGCTGGAGTACAATGGCACGATCTCAGCTCACTGCAACCTCTCACTCCTGGGTTCAAGTGATTCTCCTGCTTCAGCCCCTGGAATAGCTGGAGTTACAGACGGCCACCACCACACCCAGCTAATTTTTGTATTTTTAGTAGAGACGGGGTTCCGCCATGTTGGCCAGGCTGGTCTCAAACTCCTGACCTCGTGATGTGCCCGCCTCTGCCTCCCAAAGTGCTGGGATTACAGTTGTGAGCCACTGTGCCTGGCCAGTAAATGGCATTCTTATAACTTCAGTCCTCTTTGCTTTTCTCTTTAATACTGGGTAACATTACCAGTAATAATGAATGTAATATAATGAATTACATGTTAGATGTAATAGAATGTATACTATTTAGTAATGTTGGTAATTATTTTTGATAGCAAAGTTTATGCAACTTATTTCAACAAGAGCTAATACTGTGGTCTTTAGGAAAGCAAATATCAGTGCATCTTTGTTTTTATTATGTATTATGGAGCAAAATGTTTGCATACATAGAGATTTTTTTTATTAGGCATATGTAACATGCAAGTAAAATAACTTTTTGTAACTAAAAGCATTATGTCATCTTAATTTTATGTGATATACTCCACCAATAAGATCACTTTTAATTATTTGAAGGTGCACCGCCTCTGTCCTCTTTGGAAAAAGATAAAGAAATTGACCTTGAGTTACTTCAGGATCTAATGGAAGTTGATATTGATCCTTTAGATATTGATCTGGAAAAGGACCCTCTTGCAGCCAAGGTTTTTAAGGTATGATACATTAGAATATTCTTTGAAAAGAGGCTGGGCGCATTGGCTCATGCCTTGTAATCCCAGCACTTTGGAAGGCCAAGGTGGGCAGATCACGAGGTCAAGAGATCGAGCCCAGCCTGGCCAACATAGTGAAACGCCGTCTCTACTAAAAATACAAAAATTAGCTGGGTGTGGTGGCACGCGCCTATAGTCCCAGCTACTCAGGAGGCTGAGGCAGGAGAATCGCTTAAACCTGGCAGGCGGAGGTTGCGGTGAGCCATGATCGTGCCACTGCACTCTAGCCTGGCGACAGAGCAAGACTGCATCTCAAAAAAAAAAAAAATTTATATGTATATTTGAAAGGAAAGTCTTCCGTCTCATACTTTTGGCTTAGTAATTACTTAAAAGAGGAAAATATACATACTTACCACTAATGCAACTCATTATTCAGCATATTCAAAATTAAATTGCTGTAGGTACTACTATTGTAGTTTAAAAAAAATCAATGGAATGGTATAAAGAAAACTTACATTTTTATTAATATAGCTACTCATAATTATCATACAGTAATGAGAACCACCTTTAAGTATACAGAAGTATAGTTATAGATCACCAACATTTCAGACAGCCGTTTAAACCTCATCCAAGCTGAGTTCATTGCAGATTCTACTTGTATGTTAGCCTACTTCTTTTTTTTAAAGGAGAATCACCTATAATACTTTATGGTGGTACTGTTCTTTGGTCCATAAGAGATTTTATTAGCGATGCTACTTTCAATTTCTGAACATACAAGGTATTTTTAGATTTTGGCAGACAGTGAGGAGAAAATTACTGGACCATTCTTATAAATCATTAAAATTATAAGGGGATTTGGGAAATTTAAAGGGCGGATAGAATATTTAGTTTGTAGTTCTGTTTGGGTTTAGATAATGTAAATAATGTGTCATTCAGCCAAGAGGCAAAAATAAACCACAGTTTTTTTTCCATTATTTTAAGCCAATAAGCAGTACATGGTATGATTATTGGGGTGCTGATTATGGAACCTACAATTACAACCCTTACATTGGAGGTCTGGGAATTCCTGTAGCAAAGCCACCAGCAAACACGGAGAAGAACGGATCGCAGACAGTTAGTGTTTCAGTCTCTCAGGGTAAGTGTATGTTTGTATTTTAAGGCATATGCTATTCTTAAAACAAGTCTCATATTTATGTATACTTTGTCCCTTGAGAAATTGAGCCTGGGTGTATGCCAGTGGGTTTAGTATCACAGCTGTGCCATGAGTACCATTCAGAACTGTTTCTCTGTAGTCAGTTTGGAGGAACTTCTATCTTTTTGACTGTCAGAGTAACACCTAGCAAGTGTTGTGTGGGATTGGCAATGATTTTAATTAATTGTGCTGTATTTTAATTGTTGACTTTAATAGTAAACTTGTATTTTATTTATAAAGAGAATGAAGCTACATTAAATAGTTAAATATTATTTTTGCAGTTTTTTATTTTGAGATGGAGTCTTGCTCTGTTGCCCAGGATAGGGTGATCCCATCTCACTGCAACTGCCGCCTCTCAGGTCCAAGGGCTTCTCTTGCCTCAGCCTCTTGAGTAGCTGGGACTACAGGTGCATGCCACCAAGCCCAGCTATTTTTTGTATTTTTAGTAGAGACAGGGTTTCACCATGTTGGCCAGGCTGGTCTCAAGCTCCTGACCTCAAATGATTTGCCCGCCTTGGCCTCCAAAAGTGCTTGGATTACAGGAGTGAACCACCATGCCCGGCTTTATTTTTGCACTTTTCTAGTCATGTAGGATATATGAGATGTGTTTAATTTTTTAAATAAAATATATTTTTCCCTTTTCAACCGTGCTCCTTCTGTTATAAAATATTTTTTAAAAATTTGAAACACACATTTACCAGAATGTTTCAAGTTCAAAGCAGAGAATTGTTTATTCTCCAGAACCATTTGAGAGTACACTGATAATTTGATGTCTTTTTGTTTTGTTTTGTTTTACAAATCAGGACATTCTTCTACATATACACATCAAGAAGTATATTCCCTTAAAATCAGGAAATTAACGTTACTGCTATCAAATACTGAGAGCCCATTCAAATTATAGTGGTTGTCTAAATAATGTTCTTTATGCACAAGAGCCCAGGGAAGATAATGCATTGCATTTAATTGTCATGTCTTTTTAGTCTCATTCAGTCTGCAGTAGTTCCTCAGAGTTAACCTTCATGACACTGATGCTTTTGAAGATAGCAGGCCAGTTACTTTGTAGAATGATCCTCAGTTTGTGTTTGTATGCTATTTCCTTGTGATTAGATTGAGTTAATGTATCTTTGCAGGAATATCCCACAAATAATGCTCCCCCCTCCATTTCATTCAATTAGGTGGCCCATGATTTTGATCTCTCTCACTATTGGTGATGTTAAGTTTAACCACTTGATGAATGAGTTGTCTGCTCGACTTCTCCCTTGTAAAGTTACTGTTTTCCCCTCTGTAAAAATGTTTTGTTATCGCTGGGTTTTTTGGGGGTACACACATGGTCTTGCTCTGTCACCCAGGCTGGATTGTAGTGGTGTGATTTCAGTTCCCTGCATTCTCTGCCTCCTGGGCTCAAGCAGTTCTCCTACCTGTGTCTCTCAAGTAGCTGGGACTACAGATGTGCGCCACCACGCCTGGCTAATTTTTGTATTTTTGTAGACATGGGGTTTCACCATTTTGACCAGGCTGGTCTCAAACTCCTGAGCTCAAGCAGTCTGCCCTCCTCAGCCTCCCAAATTGCTGGGATTAAAGGTGTGAACCACCGTGCCTGGCTGCTATAAAAAGTTTTTTGGGGGCTGGGGAGCAGAATGGTACTTGGAAACTATAACTACCCTGTTCCTTACAAAGTTTCTTTTTGAAAAAATTACTGGCCAGACGCGGTAGCTCACGCCTGTAATCCCAGCACTTTGGGAGGCCAAGGCAGGTGAATCACCTGAGGTCAAGAGTTCGAGACCAGCCGGGCTAACATGGTGAAACCCCATCTCTACTACAAATATAAAAAAAATTAGCTGGACATGGTGGCGGGCACCTATAATCCTTGGGAGCTGAGGCTGAGGTAGGAGAGTTGCTAAAACCTTGGGGGAAGAGGTTGCGGTAAGCCAAGATCATGCCATTGTACTCCAGCCTGGACGATAGAGCAAGACTCCGACTCAAAAAAAAAAAAAAAAAAAAAACAGAAAGAAAAAGTTACTGTAATAGTTTATTCATTTAGTTTTGAATGGACTCATGATTTTTTATTCAGTGAATTATACCTTATTATCACTTTTTTTTTATGTGGAAAAATGTAAATAACATAAAATTTTTCCTTTTTGTTTGTTGAGACAGGGTGTCACTATGTTGCCCAGGCTGGGTGAGCCCAGTCCTTCAACCTCAGCCTTTCAAGTAGCTGAGATTACAGCATACTCTACCACACCTGGCAAATTTATTATTTTGACCATTTTTTTTGTGTGTGTAGTTCACTGTCAATGAGTATATTCACAGTGTTGTCATCTGTTTTTTGATGTTCAAATTGTCTCAAATTTGACCAATAGGATCCCCCTTGAGATTTTCTCATCATTGTTTTAGCACTTCCTTGTTCTCTGGCAAAACATGATAGCCCAGGTTCATCTTTTACTTTAATCTGCTCCCCCCGGGAATTAGTCACTTCTTAAAGGAGCATGGTATTTCAAAAACTTTTAAAGGAGAAATGTGGTTAACAAATGATGATTTCGTCATAGATAAATGTGTTGCTATTTTGGGACTGTTTCCATTTCCTCCTGGTGGACAGAGCTAGGGAGTATGTGTTTGTGTGTGCGTGTGAACACACACACTTGGCATCTATATTTCTATATCTGTCTGTATATCTTCAATATGATCAGTTCACATCAGTGTATCTGGATTTAATCTAATTCCATAGGGTTCATTTTAGCTTTCTTCTTTTCTGTATTTATAGCACTTTATTCTGACAGTAAGAAACCTGTTTCTCATTATCTTTAACGTCTTTGTTTCCATTATTGTTGCTTCACTTATTTAATATTTCTGTCTCTGTATAACCAACTGCCTGTCTCTACCCTCCTTTCCACAGATATTCTTCTCCTGCTGTGGCTCTGATACTGCATGCTAGGTGGTTGTTCTGTAAGAACAGACTCCTCCTCATCCTCTTTTGGGTTCAGATGTCAACATTTTATTGTAGGAGGTAGGACATGAGTAATAATTGTCAATGTTTTCTTTTTCTTTCAATTGCTTTTTGTAGCCCTGGATGCTCGCCTAGAAGTTGGACTTGAACAGCAAGCAGAACTCATGTTGAAAATGATGTCTACCCTGGAAGCAGATTCCATTTTACAGGCATTAACAAATACATCTCCTGCGTGTAAGTAAAATTACCATTTTTAGAGTATTGAGGTGAATGATTCAATTCTTCATCATTTTCAGGATTCATCAAGGACAGATTTTTAAATTCCATGATGTGAGTCTGAGGGGACTTAGTATGTAGCACTTTCCCGGCTCCAAGTTACTAGCAAGTTGAAAACTAAGACAAAGGATTAACAAATGCAGGGAGTGTCATGCAGAATACCTCCGTGTAGTGCTCTCAGTTCAGTGTAGAAGCCTCCACTGTATTTTGTGGAGATTTTTTGTTTACCGTATTGTTGTAAGGTTAAAATTCCTATGGAAGCCTGCATACCTGCCTGTGAGTTCATTGCACTATTCCAAATTTATGATGAAATAGATTTTTTTATAGTAACATCTTTATCATCCTTAAAGACTAGGATAGAGGATATAGTGTAGGATGACAGCCAAATAGACCTGTTAACTGAACGCCAGAATTGAGAGGATTTCCTACCTAATAACCTACAGAAAAGAAAGGCCAACTTTTTCATAAAGGACTAATACAGTAAATATTTTAGGCTTTGCTTGCCATATGGTGTGTACTGAAACTACTCAACTCTGACTTGGTTGCAGGAAAACAGCCATAGATGATATGTAAATGAATGGGCATGGCTGTGTTACAAGAAACAGGTAGCCTGCAAGAGCTGGCCATCCCGTTATGGTTTGCTTTCCTTGATGAGGTTTACGCAAGTCTGGAACTGGATAGACCTCAGGGGAGTACAGTTGAAATAGCACTATGTTTTTCAAGGACAGATTGGGGAGCAGTGCTGAGAAGAGGGTGCTGGTTTTTGTTTTCTTAGGCCTGCATATTGCTTCACCTTCTCTAGGGCAGAGTGAAGAAGGGGTAGAGATAGTAGGTAGAACCCAATAAAATTACAGATACTTCTCTTATGGAGAATTCACAACCCATTTCAACAGAGAAATTAGAGTTTTAAGATCTTCCCTATGTTAAATTGAATTCTTTCAGTCTGCAATCTTCATTTGTTTCTTGCTTTAGAGGGTATCAAAGGAAGGGAAAAAGGAAAAACAGAAGGAGTGGTCTAGTGTTCTATAATCTTAGTATTGGTACACAAATATTCTTGTATCTTATCTCCCAGGCAATGTGGGGATCCCTTTTGTAGGGTCCAGTGTCTGCATGATTAGAGATAACTCAGTACTGCCCAAAGCAGCCCTTTTCTTTATTAGACATTTCTTATTTAAAACTACTTATTAGAATATCTTTTTGTAATTCTACTGAAAGGATATTTGAAAAAAAAAAAGAATAAAAAAGAAAATCTGTTTGAAATTGGTGTATCCTCTTTATAGTCTATCTTTTGATTATCCTCTGCACAGCTGTCTCTCTTTTTAGTATAATAATAAAATAAGGCTCTAAATATATGATAAAGCTCTTAGTGTCCTTGTATTTCTCTGGTTCCCATGAATATATTCTCATTTAATTAGTTTCGTATGTAACCTGGGCATCAGAACTTCTGAAAGCTCCCCAGATGATTCTAATCTATAGTCATTGTTAAAGATGATTAAATTAGAATCTAGATTATTCTAAAACTGCCTTATCAATAATAGTCAGGAGTCTTATTTCTTTCCCTTTACTTTCCCTCCTTTATTAATTGGAAAAAAAATGCAAATAAAAATTGCTAGAAAAGGTTCTTTGCCTTTTTTTATTGGTTGAGTCCTATGAATTTGGGAACTTCTCTCTTTGGTCATTGTCTTTTTTACTTTCAAGTAATGTTATAAAACCTCGTTTTTCAAATACTAAATACTGTTTTGAACCATTCTAAAGAATGCAGTTTTGATTTTTAAAAACAATTTAACCTATTTATACATATGAATAACCAGTTAACACATATCCTGATACTTTATGTATAAAATTATACTTGTGTTTAATTTTCAGTATCACAGTCTCCCACTGGAACAGATGATTCCCTTCTAGGGGGTTTACAAGCAGCAAACCAAACCAGCCAGCTTATTATACAGTTATCATCTGTCCCAATGTTAAATGTTTGTTTCAACAAACTTTTTTCCATGCTTCAAGTCCATCATGTTCAGGTATGACTTCAGGAGAAATGGTGTATTTTTACATATTAACGTTAGCCTGGTAAAAAATGGAACTAACTGGGAAGTTCATTCGAAACCTGTCAGGGATGAGTTCTTTATTATATTCAGTTGGAAAAACATTAGAAATATTTTGATTACCGAAGTAATCACAGTTTCTCAATGATGGACCACTGATAATTTTAATGATTTTAAGCTTCAGTACTTTAATTCCTACTATGCATACACACACCTGTGATTTAGAGACGTGAATCATAGGGCATGGTAGTTTGAGTTTGTAGTCCTAGCTACTCAGGAGGCTGAGGCAGAAAGATTGCTTGAGGCCAGGAGTTCGAGACCAGCTTGGGCAGCAAAACACTAGATCCTGTCTCTAATAAAGTAAAAAAATTAACCAGGTGCAGTAGCACATACCTACAGTTCCAACTACTTGGGAGGCTGAGGCGGGAGGATGGCTTGAGGCCAGGAGTTCAAGATATAGCAGACCTGGTCTCAAAGAAAAAAAAAATGACTTGAATCACCTGTTTTAATTTAGAAGAACCTTTTTATGAGATAATTTATAAGTTTTAATTCAGGTAAATTTTGTGTCTTCAAGAATTTTAAGATGTGTTTGCTGATCAACTAATTAACTAGAAGATGCTTTTAAGTGTGAAGAAGAAGTGTTTAATAGAAAAGGTTATTTACTCATGACAAGAATTTAAACATAAGATTTTTGTTTAAATTGTGTTTCATAATAGGTACATTTTTCTTCTGTCAATTTTCATTCTTTTTCAGTTGGAGTCACTTCTCCAATTGTGGCTCACACTGAGCCTGAATTCTAGTTCATCTGGAAACAAAGAAAATGGAGCAGACATATTTTTATATAATGCTAATAGAATACCTGTCATTTCATTAAATCAAGGTAAGATTTATTAGGAGAAAAATCATTATGGTCTAAATAACAAGCTTAAAAGGTAATTATTAGGTTAAAATATACCTAATCTTTGTCATTAAGTGTTATAACATTCTAGTGGGGAAAAAGCAGAATACCTTTTTAAAAAGATGCACTGACTTACTGATTAGCAGGAAAGATACAGGGAGACCTTGCTGAGAATAGAAGACTCTTACTCTCTGGTCTGTGGTATGCCTGTATGCAACTAAAATTTACAATGTTCTGTTACTCTTTTATATTTTCTTGAAGTTTTGTCTGATCTGTCAAAGCAGGTTGGTTTATTATTTTTCATTTTTTAAAACTATGAGTTAGCCCCTGGAGGAATTAGTCAGCTGGAGAAACTTGTCAGTTTCCTGTAGAAGTTGTGTGTGTTTCTTGGCAAATATAAGAGTGTGGGAATGGTGGTAGTAAAATAATACAACAGGAAAAGAATTAGCCTTCAGCTCTAGCTACAGGAATCTATTTTAGTTATATTTAAAGAAAAATAAAAATGAGAATCTGTTCCTGATGCTTTCTTCCTTGAGTGGTGCATCCTGTAGCTTGCTTGGCTCTTACACAGTGAGTCTTCCAATGTTAGTGCCAGCCCCACTGGGTCATGGGTTCTACTTACATCTGCACTGTCTCAGCACCAGCCAACCCTTCTTTAATTGATAGGTTTCCATCTCTTCCACTATATTATTATTATTATAAAATTTGTTTTCATCTGTTTTTAATTTTATTATGAAAAATATTAAATATATGTAAAAAACAAAAGAGTAAAAAACACTTATTCCGGCCGGGCGCGGTGGCTCAAGCCTGTAATCCCAGCACTTTGGGAGGCCGAGACGGGCGGATCACGAGGTCAGGAGATTGAGACCATCCTGGCTAACACGGGGAAACCCCGTCTCTACTAAAAAATACAAAAAACTAGCCAGGCGAGGTGGCGGGCGCCTGTAGTCCCAGCTACTCAGGAGGCTGAGGCAGGAGAATGGCATAAACCCGGGAGGCGGAGCTTGCAGTGAGCTGAGATCCGGCCACTGCACTCCAGCCTGGGTGACTCTGTCTCAAAAAAAAAAAAAAAAAAAAAATATATATATATATATATATATATATATATATAGTTATTCGTAGCTGGGCACAGTGGCTCCCACCTGTAATACCAGCACTTTGAGAGGCCGAGGTGGGCAGATCCCTTGAGGGCAGAAGTTTTAGATCAGCCTGGCCAACATGGTGAAACCCCGTCTTTAGAAAAAAAATACAGAAATTAGCCGGCTGTGTTGACGCACGCCTATAATACCAGTTTTTCCAGTATCCGTTTTTGTTTTCAGCTGCCAGTTTTGTAGAGTGAGGATTTTTAGTAAATTGTATTGAAGTAGAAATGCCTATAGTTTGGAAAGTACAACAAACTGATAGTGATAACATCTCATTTCAGGTGTAGTGGGCTGAGCTTTAAACTTTATCCTAAAATGTTACTGATTCTTCACGCTTTAGTTGTATTTAATGGAGAATTCCTTTTATTTGCATGTTTTGGAGATACTAAAGAGCTGATTTAAAGAAATATTGTCGTTTTTTAATTTATTCTTTTGACTTTTAGTTCTTCATAAACGTTGTTTTTCTGAAAAATATTTTCCCTTTCTCTTTTCTGCATAGCATCAATAACTAGCTTTCTCACAGTGCTAGCTTGGTATCCCAATACTTTGCTCCGGACGTGGTGCCTTGTGCTTCATAGCCTAACACTCATGACAAACATGCAGCTTAATTGTAAGTTCATAAATTTACTCATTTAAATTTCTGACATGTACTTTAGTGTTCTACTGTTGGATTCTTAAAACAGAATTTTAAGAACAGTGTTCTACTGTTGGATTCTTAAAACAGAATTTTCCAAGGAGTTGTCAAAGTGATTGAGTTGGCCAGATGTGGTGGCTCACGCCTGTAATCCCAGCACTTTAGGAGGCTGACACGGGTGGATCACTTGAGGTCAGGAGCTTGAGAGCAGCCTGGCCAACGTGGTGAAACCCTATCTCTACTAAAAATACAAAAGTTAGTGGTCGCCTGTAGTCCCAGCTACTTGGGAGACTGAAGCACGAAAGTCACTTGAACCTGGAAGGCGAAGTTTGCAGTGAGCTTAGATCATGCCACTGCACTCCAGCTTGGGTGACAGAGCAAGACTCTGTCTCCAATAAAAGTGATTGAGTTTTTTATTTTAACATGTCTCTTCTGAATTAGTTCTTGTATATCCTTTGTGCTTGTTTACTTTGATAATACAGTCTCATACGTCTTGTTAGATGTTCAAATCGTATTTTTACCTTTTAAAAACTTACTAAAAGAAAACTGCTTTTAGAGTACAAAGGCAGGTTTTTACATTTCATCTAAGTTTTTATGTTATTCTTTTAAGATACCTTTGTACTTAAAAATGATTTATTCATTATTATATTCATAAACATACATAACTAGATTCCTGGGTTTTGTTTAATAATTTAAATAATTGCTTAGCTTTAAAATGCTATTATCTTTTTTCATTTGGAATATATTTTCCAAAAATGAGGTCAAAAGCATCACTATGATACTGAAGGTGGATTTCATGCAAAAAGGATATTTTATTCATCTCAGAAAACAATTGTGTTACCTGTACGTTAGTTCACAGTTAACCTGTATACAACTAACATGCAGAAAGGAATAATTTTGCCACAACTTATTTTAGAAAACTCAAAAGTTTACCTGAAAAGTAGATCTCTGACTGTTTCTGGAAGGGGAAGATAGTTAGAATAGGCTTTCCAAATAAGAGTCAGGACCTAGTTATATCTTTTCTATTTGACTGTACTAAATAAGATGTACATTAAGCTTGAGGTATTTTCACAATCAGAAGGGGGCAGAGGAGACAGATGGTAGATAGTAATCCTAGCACTTTGGGAGGCTGAGGCGGGCAGCCCAATCACAAGGTCAGGAGATTGAGACCATCCTGGCTAACATGGTGAAACCCCGTCTCCACTAAAAGTACAAAAAAATTAGCCGGGCGTGGTGGCGGGCGCCTGTAGTCCCAGCTACTTGGGAGGCTGAGGCAGGAGAATGGTGTGAACCCGGGAGGTGGAGGTTGCAGTGAGCCGAGATCACACCACTGCACTCCAGCCTAGGTGACAGAGCGAGACTCCTCAAAAAAAAAAAAAAGAAATTGAAACTCCTTTAATAAACTGTAATTACTAGGAATATATGAATTTTCCTTGGAACTAAAAGATGCTTTTAAATACTGCATTTCCATTATTTCATTGTTCATTTCTTAAGAGGTTCTTAAAAAATGTTTTATAGCTGGTTCCAGCAGTGCCATTGGAACTCAGGAGAGTACTGCTCATTTGTTGGTTTCAGATCCAAACCTTATTCATGTATTAGTGAAATTTCTTTCTGGCACCAGTCCACATGGAACAAATCAACACAGTCCACAGGTAATGTGATGTTTAGCCTGGGATATGCCCAGACTATTCAGTAAACAGTATTTGTAATGTAAAGCTATGTAATTTTTTAATTGCTAAAGTATTAAATAATAGCCTTTTATGTATCAATATAATAAAGGTTTTGTTATTTGTAATAATCGCTATACTGACACTAAATAATAGCAGGTGGTAAGTTAACCTCTTAGAACAGTGATACTAGGTTTTCATGTAGATACATATTTTTGGCATTAATTTTGGATAACTGGAGACATTCTGAGTAAATACTGCAAAGGTAGAGAAACGTTTCAAAAATTTTGGAATCAAAATACATTTAATATGTCATATTTGATTACTTCCATCAAGATTATCAGTTTACCTTAAAACGTTTTATGATGTTAATGATTTTGCTTAGCAAAAAATAATATTGCTCAGGGCTTATAAACATTTTCTGTTTCGCTGTAAATTTTCCTTTATATCAGTTTAATTTCTTGTTATGTTATACTGCTTCTGTGTAAATTATTTCTACTTCATTATATTTCTTTTAAAGTAAAATATATTTAGCATTTAAAACATCTTTTAAAATCAAGGTTATTCAAGATTATCTTGCAAGTTTATCATTTTAAAATTCTTGGATTTGCTGCCAGATAAATTCTGATTTAGTTGTCCTCAACAGTCCAGTTTTTCCTATTAATTCATTTATTCGGTGTTTAAGAGGCTTCTATGTGCTTATTCTAGCTACTAGAGATACAGTATTTACCAAGATCAAATATCTGCCTTCATAGAACTTTAGTCAATACTCTAATACTTAATATATTTTAATTTTATATGTCTTAATAAAATAAATGAGACAAGGAACAAGTAAGAGAGAGGAAACTAACTTACAATTAGATTGGGACAGGGTTTTGGTAGGGGCAGAGACATGTTATCAAGTGATTATTATACTTAAAGATTGATTGAATTTGTAACAGGAAGACTCCTCGGGATCACCAACTCTGACTTAATTATTTTACATGTAAGAAAACATGCATCAGCTACATTGCCCCAAATTACATAACTAGTTATTGGTATAGCTAGGTGTCAGTGAACAAGGCATTGCAAAAAATAATATTTTCTTTGTTTTTTAATAAAAGACAGGAGGAAATAACTTTTTAAAACTTTTTAAGTTGTTGAAGATTGAGCTTTCCTACTGATATCTTGGTTTTGTATAGGAAGTTTTGATAAGAAAGCTATGATTTGTATGCTCAGTATCAGAAATTAACTTTATTTAACTCTAAAATAGTTTGGAGGATTATGTTGTTTTATTTTTCCAGAACTCCTCCAAGGTTTTATGAATTGTTCATCAAGCCAAATTAGGATCAAGTAGAATAATATGTAGAAGTGTTAGAGCACATTCCAAAATGTACTTCAGGTTACTTAGTGCAGTGTTCACTATCATTTCTTTCATTGATGAGTTAGAAGTTTGGGGAAGCAGTTTTTTTTTTTTTTTTGACTTGGTATAAATTTATTTTTATTTAGTTTTTGTTTTGTTTTTCACTTAGCTTATGCTTGCTTTGCTAGTTGTTAGAAACATGACCTTTTATGGATCATTTTACCTCTCTGCTCCTGAGTTATTTGATTTTGAAATGGGATAATTAAGAAAGTTATTTGTGAAAATCTATGTTGAAGTTATTTATACTCTAGAAAGCGTTATAAAAGTATTTATTGTGTAATTCAGGTGAACTTTTTTCAGTATTGAGTTCAATAAACCTAATATAGTTGTGCTGTATAAACCATAATGAAAAAGTATTAACAGTATTTTTATTTGCAGTTCAAAATAAATACATCAAGACCTAAAAAATTCATTTCCTGCTATCATTAATACTTTTGCTTTTCTCCTATGAAAAGTTACAGTGTATAGCTTTTGACTTTATACCTGATAATTTTTAAATGAGTGATTTTTAACATGTTATCAGTAAGCAGTTTTCAGTGAATATACATTTCTTTTCAGGTTGGTCCCACAGCTACACAAGCTATGCAAGAATTTCTTACTCGATTACAAGTGCATCTTTCTTCAACATGTCCTCAGATATTCAGTGAATTTTTGCTCAAGCTAATTCATATACTTTCAACTGAAAGGTAAATTTTTGTGTACTAATTTTTTCCTGATATAGAAGTAACATGTAATTCTCCAAATATACTTTTCTTTAACATTTGTTGGGAATTTATCTGTAAGCAAATAAGCAGGAGGACAGTAGGAAGAGGGAAGGATTTATTGGTGTGTTTCCTGATTGTTTTCATTTCATTTCATTATGGTTCTCCCAAGTCCTTCTGTCTCTAATGTCTTTAATATGAAAGGAATACAGTTGACTTGCTTTTAATGGTTAATAGTTATTATAAGCTTTTTAAAAGGTGAAATTTATTTTGAAGCTGTTTAAAGTTACCAGTGATTTTATATATAAGATAACCTGAAAAATAGAGCTTATAAAAGAAAATTACATACTAATCTTCTGTAGAAATTCTAAATAAATTTATTAACAAAATCAGACTCTGTTATAAGAATAAATTTTGACCATAATGGGTTGATGATTGTAATGCATGAATGTTTCAATATCATATATCTCTTATTAATGTCATTGTTTTTCATTCTATATTTCTTAAAATCCAACATTACTTTCTGATGAAAACTTTTTTTTTTTTTTTTTTTTTTTTTTTGAGATGGAGTCTTGCTCTGTTGCCAGGCTGGAGTGCAGTGGTGCAGTCTTGGCTCACTGCAACCTCTGCCTCCTGGGTTGAAGCGATTCTTGTGCCTTAGCCTCCCGAGTAGCTGGGATTACAGGCATGCACCACCACACCCGGCTAATTTTTGTATTTTTAGTAGAGATGGAGTTTCACTATGTTGGCCAGGATGGTGTCAATCTCCTGACCTCATGATCTGCCCGCCTCAGCTTTCCGAAGTGCTGGGATTACAGGTTTGAGCCACCGTGCCTGGCTGAAAACTTAATGAATTATAAAGTGTTATTTTGTTTTTGAAGTTACAATAAAACTACATGATGAACAAATTGCATAATTAATGAAACATCTGGCATGCTTGAGTATTTCAAAAAATCTCCATTAATATAAGGAATAGGGCTGGGCTCAGTGGCTCACGCCTGTAATCCCAGTACCTTGGGAGGCTGAGGTGGGGAGATCGCTTGAGCCCAGGAGTTTGAGAGCAGCCTGGGTGGTGTGGGTATACACCTGTAATCCCAGCTACTGTGGAGGCTGAGGCAGGAGATTGATTGAACTAGTGGAGCCCAGGAGGTGGAGGCTGCGGTGAGCCCTGATTGTGCCACTGTGCTCCAACCTGGGGACAGAACAACACTCTGTTTCAAATAAATTAATGATCAGGAATAAGGCAGTAGTGGCTCTTGCCACTTTTTCATCTAATTTTATTCAAATAAACAATATTTATACATACTTTGTGAGGATTTTGTGAAATTTTGAATGACATAAATAGAATCACCTGAGGAGTAAAGATTAGTCACCATTTGTTTTATTTTTCTTTTAACTAGGCTTTTTAATTTTAACTCTGCAGGCTTTAGCATAGTCTGATCCACAGAGTTCACAACAGTGGAGATTTTCATACTAAACTTTTAATACATTTGCTCTAACATTTTTTAAAGGATTATTAATCTTGTTTGTAGTTGAGTCACATCTAGTATTTAAGCAGAGATGTTTTGAGGTTTATATGCCACAAAAACTGCTTAGGAATTTTCTCCACCTCACTTCACCCCACATATACCCAGTACATTTCTATGGCCTAGTTTAATAGGGTCCACAAAGCTGTGGCCCAAGAAGAATGTTAGTTTATGTTTGTTTTTAATAAAGGCTCTGGTATTCCGTGAAAGATCCAGCAGCGCTTTAGTTAGATTAATGATATAATATACCTTGAAAGAAATACTCAGTATAAAGAAGGCATTCAGTTTTATCAGATGAGTGTTTTGCAAATGCTATCTATTGGTCTTCGGACTCTGTTTTCACTTTATTAAGTATCCTTCAAAAAGCAGAAGTTTTAAAATTCTAGATGTAATCTAAATTGTCAACGTCTACATATTTTTTGTTGTTGTTTTTTAAATACCGTCCTCACGGCCCGGCGTGGTGGCTCAAGCCTGTAATCCCGCACTTTGGGAGGCCGAGACGGGCGGATCACCAGGTCAGGAGATCGAGACCATCCTGGCTAACACGGTGAAACCTAGTCTCTACTAAAAAAAAAATACAAAAAACTAGCCAGGCGAGGTGGCGGGCACTTGTAGTCAGTCCCAGCTACTCGGGAGGCTGAGGCAGGAGAATGGCGTAAACCCGGGAGGCGGAGCTTGCAGTGAGCTGAGATCCGGCCACTGCACTCCAGCCTGGGCGACAGATCGAGACTCTGTCTCAAAAAAAATAAATAAATAAATAAAATAAAAAGTAAATAAATAAATACCGTCCTCACACAAAGTCACATAGAATACTCCGTTTTCTTCTAGAAATTTTACAATTTTATGTTTTATGTTTAGGCTTTTTATTTTTTGCTTTCAGGATAATTTTTTTTCCTTTTCCTTTGCCTGTGGATGTCCAATTGTTCCTACACATTTTTTTTTTTTTTTTTTGAGATGGAGTCTCGCTCTTACACCCAGGCAGGAGTGCAGTGGCGCCATCTTGGCTCACTGCAAGCTCCACCTCCTGGGTTCACGCCATTCTCCCACCTCAGCCTCCCAAGTAGCTGGGACTACAGGCCCCCACCACCACACCCTGCTAATTTTGTTTTTGTATTTTTAGTAGAGACGGGCTTTCACCGTGTTAGCCAAGATGGTCTTGATCTACTGACCTTGCGATCCACCAGCCTCAGCCTCCCAAGGTGCTGGGATTACAAGCATGAGCCACCGCATCCCACCTTCCTATACCATTTTTTGAAAATACTTTCCTTTTTTCATTGGCTTCCCTTTGTAGTTTTTCAAATATCAATCAGTGATATTTGTTTTGGTCTATGCATACACTTCTTTTTTTTTTTTTGAGACAGTTTTGCTCTGACGCCCAGGATGGAGTGCTGTGGCGTGATCTCGGCTCACTGCAACCTCCGCCTCCTGGGTTCGTGCAATTCTCATGCTTTAGCCTCCTGAGTAGCTGGGATTACAGGCCCATCACCATGCCTGGCTAATTTTTGTATTTTCAGTAGAGATGGGGTTTCGCCATGTTGGCCAGGCTGGTCTCAAACTCCTGGCCTCAAGAGATCCACCTGCCTCCGTCTCCCAAATTGCTTTGTTTACAGGCGTAAGCCACCACACCCAGCCTCATTTGTTCATACAGTGTATTATATAGAATTTATGTTTTTGTCTATTTTTGTGCATTACCTCAGTGTCTTAGTTCCCTTATAGTATTTTTTGAAATCTAGTAGCGTAGGCTCTCCACCTTTGTTCTTTTAGAGTAATTTTGGCTATTTTAATTCCATTCCTTTTCCTTATAAATTTTATAATCAACTTACTGATTTACCAGAAAAAAATCGTTTTGAGTGAGATTGCATCATTCTGTAGATCAATTTGGGCAGATGTATTGCTTATTTGGCTATGTCAGAGAATACAGTTAGTTTTATTTCTTCCTTTCCTATGCATATGTCTCATGGGGTTCCCCTCCCCGCTCCAGTTGTACTTGTTTGGACTTCCAGTATGCTGTTGAGTACATATGGTAAAAGTTACTCTTCCTTCTTTTTCTCAATCTTAATATCTTATGAAACATTGTTTTTCATAATTAGATATGTTACTAGCTGGAACTCTTTTTTAGATACGTGATAGTAAGTTGAGGAAGTTCCAGTTTGTTTCTAACTTGCTGAGACATTTAAAAAATTATGAATGTCTCTAGATTTTGTTAGATGTTTCCCTGCATCTGTTGAAATGATCATAGGTTGTTTCTTCTTTCATCTGTTCATACGTTGAAGTATATTGGTGTTTTCTAAAGAGTTGGGATCTCACAATGTTGCCCAGGCTGACCTTCATTTCCTGAGTTCAAGCAAGCTTTCAGTCTCATTCTGTTCTTAGCTGGCCCAATCGGCATATGCCACTACACCAAGTTTTTTTTTTTTTTTTTTTTAACTGTCAGTTAATGTGCATTCTCGAGATAGACACCCTTGGTCATAACATATCAATCTGTTTATAACTTGCTGAATTTATTCTCTGAAAGAGGTTGTGTAATATGTGTATTGTCACTTACGTTTTTGGTAACATTTGCCATTGAAGCATCCTGTGGCTGGAGTTTTCTTTGCCCCCAAAATTTTCAACTTATTTTCTAGGTCTTGGATTATTTAGGTTTTCTCTTCTTGAGTGAGCCTTGGTAATTTTGTGAAGGAAGTATTCCTTTACATTGTTGAATTTGTTAGTTGAAATATATATTTATTAATGTTTATAGGATCTATAGTGAGTTTACTTCCTTTATTTCTGATGTTGGTAATTTTTATCTTTTCTGGGGGTCATTCTGGCTAGAAGTTCATCAATATTATTTTCAAAAAAAGCAGCTAATAGATATTTTTTCCTTTCTACTTTCTTTGAATTTAATTTGATCTTTCTGGCTTAGATAATTGATTTTAGACCTTTCTTCTTTTCTAGACCTTTCTTTTCTAATACAAGCATTTGACAATGTCAGAATTGGCCTATATAGACTACTTACATTTAATGTAATTATTGACATGCTGGATTAAAATTTATCATTTTGCCAGTTTTCTATTTATTTCATCTATTTTTGATTCCTTTTAAAAAATCTTTTTCTGTTGACTTTGAATTAAGCAACTTTTAAAATAATTTCATTTCCATTCTTATTTATAACTGAATTTTTTATTTATTTATTTTTGAGACAGCATTGGTTTGCTCTGTCGCACAGGTTGGAGCATAGTGGTGCAATCTTGGCTCTCTGCAACCTCCACCTTCTGGGTTCAAGCAATTTTCATGCCTTAACTTCTGGAGTAGCTGGGATTACAGGCTCCAGCTATGCTACCACACAGGGCTAATTTTTGTATATTTTGTAGATGGGGTTTCACCAGGTTGACCAGGCTAGTCTCCACCTCCTGAGCTCAAGCAATCCACCTGGGTTACTGTCATTATAGGCGTGAGCCACTGTGCCTGGCCTGTAACCGAAAATTTTTCATATTAGTTGTCCTAACTTTACAAGATACACCTTTATTTAATCACATTCTATTTTCAAATATTATTCCACTCATGTATAATGTCAGAACTTAACAGTGTAGTTTCAATTCCTTTCTTCCATCTTTTGTGACATAGTTGTCGTGTTTTTACTGTTTATATATGCTATAAACACGCAATACTGTGCAGCCTTTTATGTATTTATATATTGTTTTGTTTTAGGCAGTCTTTTTTTGTTTGCTTGTTTGGTTTTTGAAATAGATTTTGGCTCTGTCACCCAGGCTGTAGTGCAGCGGCGTGATCGCGACTCCCTGCATCCTCCGCCTCCTGGGTTCCTGCAATTCTCATGCTTCAGCCTCTTCAGTAGCTGGGATTACAGGCCCATCACCATGCCTGGCTAATTTTTGTATTTTCAGTAGAGATGGGGTTTTGCCATGTTAGCCAGGCAGGTCTCAAACTCAAAAGCTGTTCTTTTGCCTTAATCTCCTGAGTAGCTGCAATTAACAGTCACACGCCACCATGCCCGGCTAATTTTTGTATTTTTAGTAACAATGAGGTTTCACCATGTTGGCCAGGCCGGTCTCGAACTTCTGGCCTCAAGTGATCTGCCTGCATGGGGCTCCCAAAGTGATGGGATTGCAGGCATGAGTCATTGCATCTGGCCTCATTTGTCTTTTTCTTGCTGTTAGACTGAGGGTGATGCTCTTTTCAGCATTCTGTATCTTAGGCATAAGCAGAATTTGAAGAGCATTCAATTTTGATACATAAGAATAATTTGAATCTTAATTTTTATGTGTCATTATCAGTAGGGAATGTTTACAATAGCATTATTTGAGAATGGAAAAAATTATAACTCATTTCATTATAAGAAGTGCCTTGTGATTTTGAAGTGTTTTTTTCTGTAGCTTCAAAATCACTTCCGTATATACTTGTCCCTTAGTTTTGTATTTTGAAGGAAGCTTGTTTTTGAGTGTGTCTAAAATGGAGTCAAGAACAAGAATTCCAAAAGAGATGAAAACTATTACCTACCTAATGAAATAGTGAATACCAAGAACTTGTTTAACTTCCTTATATTGTGATAAGTTACTGCTTTCAGAACTACTTAAAATCGTTTAATTTTTAATCCTCTCTCTTATAGTATCTCTCTCTCTCTCTCTCTCTCTCTTTCTCTCTCTCTGCAGGGGTGCTTTCCAGACAGGCCAAGGACCTCTTGATGCCCAAGTGAAGCTCTTAGAATTCACTCTGGAGCAGAATTTTGAAGTCGTTTCAGTTAGTACTATTTCTGCTGTGATAGAATCTGTTACATTTTTAGTGCATCACTATATCACTTGCTCAGACAAAGTAATGTCAAGAAGTGGATCAGATAGCTCCGTGGGTGCTCGAGCATGCTTTGGGGGACTCTTTGCCAACCTGATTCGTCCAGGTGATGCAAAAGCAGTTTGTGGCGAAATGACAAGGGATCAACTCATGTTTGATTTGTTAAAACTTGTTAACATTTTAGTGCAGCTGCCTCTTTCAGGCAATAGGGAATACAGTGCAAGAGTGTCTGTGACCACAAATACAACAGATAGTGTTTCAGATGAAGAAAAAGTCTCAGGAGGCAAAGATGGCAATGGAAGCAGTACCAGTGTTCAAGGATCGCCTGCGTATGTTGCTGACTTAGTCTTAGCCAACCAACAAATTATGAGCCAGATTTTGTCTGCTCTGGGCCTGTGTAATAGCAGTGCCATGGCAATGATAATTGGTATGTATTGAGAATATTAATCTTACCGTTGTCTCTGGTACTATAATTGTTTTTTTTTGTAAGCAATATATGGATTCATTCTCTTTTTACTTTGTAGTGTAAAACTGCTTTAAGCTTTTCATGACTGATTTTTATTGGTGAGGACTTTTGTATAGGGGCTTCAATTAATGAATTAAAGTGAAATATTGAAAAATGTTATGTCAATTTGGTTTTTTTTTTCTTTTTTATTGAGATGCCTCCCAGATTCAAGCAATTCTCATGCCTCAGCCACCCAAGTAGCTGCAACCATAGGTGCCTGCCACCACACCTGGCTAATTTTTTTTCTTCCCTTCCATGAGACAGAGTCTTGCTCCCAGGCTGGAGTACAATGATGCGATCTCAGCTCACTGTAACCTCCGCCTCCCAGATTCAAGTGATACTCCTGCCTTAGCCTACCGAGTAGTTGGGATTACAGGCGTGTACCACCATGCCCCTCCTAGTTTTTTGTTTGTTTTTGTTTTTGTTTTTTTTGAGATGAAGTCTTGCTGTGTTGCCCAGGCTGAAGTGCAGTGGCGTGATCTTGGTTCATTGCAACCTCCGCCTTCTAGGTTCAAGCAATTCTTGTGCCTCAGCCTTTCGAGTACCTGGGATTACAGGCATGTGCCACCATGCCTGGCTAATTTTTTGTATTTTGGTAGAGATGGGGTTTCGCCATGTTGGGCAAGCTGGTCTCGAACTCCTGACTTCAGGTGATCTTCCCACCTCAGCCTCCCAAAGTACTAGGATTACAGGTGTGAGCCACTGCACCCTCGTAATTTTTTTTTTTTTTTTTGTAGAGACGGGATTTCACCATGTTAGCCAGGCTGATCTTGAGTTCTTATTTCACATCATTTTGTGTTAAAGACAAGTATTATTTGTTCACATTTGCTTTGAAAATAAAACGTAAAATTTTATTCATACTGTAACATTTTCTGTGACACATATCAGTGTTAAATTTATATGCTGTTGCTTAACTTTTTTACCTCTTTGAATGTTAATACATTACATTAAATTTTTAAAATAATTGAACATCTGTATACTGTGGCAAAATCTATTTCTAATATATTTTTACCTGGTGGTATATTTTTCTTTGTCAGTGTATAGGAAACAGCCATATCTTCCTTTTGATTAGATTAAAAAGAATAGTTACATGCTGGTTTCACTTATTTTTCTATTTATGTCCTCTCTTCTTGACGTATATAGCTAGTATGTAGAGTGATGTTCTCAGTCATGTAACAGAACAACCTATTTTTATTGTTGGTGATAAAGAGGTATCTCATGTAAGAAGATAGCCATAAACCATGCTCTACTGAATATTGTCATTGATATTTTAGTCTCCAGGAGTCCGTTCGGGTTATGTGTAGAGGGTATAAACAGCTGTTATATGTTAATTCTTCAGCAGTTTTGGAAAAAATGGCTTTTCAGCTTCTATATTGTTTTCACCATGTTGGCCAGGCTGGTTTTGAACTCCTGATGTCAGGTGATCCACCTGCCTCAGCCTCCCAAAGTGTTGAGATTACAGGCATGAGCCACTATGCCTGGCTGGATATATATACTTTTAATCTTTTAATGTGGAATCTTTTATTTTTCCTAGGAGCAAGTGGATTACATCTCACTAAACATGAAAACTTTCATGGTGGGTTGGATGCTATATCAGTTGGGGATGGATTATTTACCATACTGACAACCCTTAGTAAAAAAGCTTCTACAGTCCACATGATGCTGCAACCAATTTTAACATACATGGCCTGTGGATATATGGGCAGACAAGTAAGTTCAAGCCAACAACAATTGCAGTGATTCAAATAAATTTCTGACAATGTAAGTGGAAAATTATAGGACAGAGACAAATAAGTGTATTTATTATATATTGGACAGTGAAAAGCATCAGTGCAAGAGGGCTATGGATTATTAATAAAAGTTGGAGAATAAAGTTTCTTTGAAGTGGTATTTTCAGAGATGACCACAGTAATACAAGAGTAAAACATTTATTGTGTCTCAAGAAGTTCTTCTTTTTTTCCTAAAAATAGCATAGTGTAATACTGAGGTGTTCTCCATAGATGTTACGTAAGAAGATGTAAAGTGAAATTTTTTGAAATTTATGTTGTGTATTCAACTTTTTTTTTTCCCCATTAAAAGGGATTAGGCTAATTAAAGAAAATAGGTTACAAAATTTTTCCTTTTTGTATTTCGTTTTTACAAATGAAATTATAGGAATCAGATTATTTTACTTTCTTGTCCATTTCCCATTTTGAAATGCAGATATTAGAACAATTTCTTTTGTCTTCTATATAGCAGTGTATAATTATCATTTTTGTAAACATTTGTTGAATGTGTATATTTCTCTATTAGAAAATACAAAGGTACTTTAGATGGTTAAAATTTTAAATGAAATTGGTATCTAAATGCACATAAAGGGAAAAGATAATGGATGAAGACAGATGCTTTAAAAAATTAAAATCTGAGTTGAGGAAGATGGTTTTTTCTTATTCAGGTAAGATTTCTTATGTAATTTGGCAGACATTTTGTATTTAGTGTATTTAAGGCTGTCAGGTTACAAAAATTAACTAGGAAGGAATATTACATGCATTGAGTTTAGTTCTTATTCGCAGGAGTGTATAAAGTCATAATACACATATTTCATTTTTTAGGGCTCTCTTGCTACTTGCCAGTTATCTGAGCCATTATTGTGGTTCATTTTGAGAGTATTGGATACTAGTGATGCCTTGAAAGCATTTCATGATATGGGTAAGCTAATATTTCAGTAACTATCATTTAAGTGTAGTTATGTGATAGTATATTACATTTTCATTTTTGTAGTCTTTTGTGGAAGTTTACTTTTGATGTTGAACCATCTGTCCTGATATCGATTTCATTACTTATTCTTTGTAATTTAGGTGGTGTTCAGCTCATATGCAATAATATGGTCACTAGTACAAGGGCTATTGTGAACACTGCAAGAAGTATGGTATCAACTATTATGAAATTTCTTGACTCTGGTCCAAATAAAGCTGTTGACAGCACATTGAAAACAAGAATACTAGCTTCTGAGCCTGACAATGCCGAAGGGATTCATAACTTTGCACCCCTTGGTAAGAAAAGTGTTATTAAATCTTATGTGAATTTATTCAGTTTATTAGCTGGTATGAAACAAAATTAGTTGAAGTCAGTTGATGATATCATATATTGCTATTTTAATTACAAACAGTTTATTTTAGAGGTAGTGGATATCTCGGCATTCTACTTACGAGAGGGAATTTTTTATTTGTTTTGAGATGGAGTTTTGCTCTTGTTGCTCAAGCCCGAGTGCAATGGCACGATCTTGGCTCACTGCAACCTCCGCCTCCTGGGTTCGAGCAATTCTCCTCCCTCAGCCTCCTGAGTAGCTGGGATTACAAGTGTCTGCCACCATGCCCAGCTAATTTTTGTATTTTTAATGGAGATAGGGTTTCACCATATTGACCAGGCTGGTCTCAAATGCCTGACCTTAGGTGATCCGCCCACCTCAGCCTCCCAAAGTGCTGGATTACGGTCTTGAGCCACCACGCCTGGCCGAGAGGGACTGTTTTAACAGTTCTTTAGCAGTAAAGTTTGTTTTTATTTGTGAGTCAAAATAGAAGCACAATTTAAGAAACTAAATAGAGATTCCTCAGTAAGTTTTCTCTGTAAATGTTAATCGATTTTAAATCTCATTTTCCTTCTTAAAGTGGTACTATGTTTTGTTTTGTTTTGTTGTGAGAGAGTCTCACTCTGTCACCTAGGCTGGAGTGCAGTGGCGCGATGTCTGTTGACTGCAACATCTGTCTCCCGGGTTCAGGCAATTCTCATGTCTCAGCCTCCTGAGTAGCTAGGATTACGGACATGTGCCACTACACTGTCTTTGTGTGTGTGTGTGTTTAGTAGAGACGGGGTTTCACCATGTTGTCCAGCCTGGTCTTGAACTTCTGGCCCCAAGTGATCCCCCACTTCGGCCTCCCAAAGTGTTGGGATTACAGGTGTGAGCCACTGTGCCTGGCCTTAAAGTGGTACTATCTTTTTTAAAAGTTTTGAATTTAGGTATTTACTTTTTTATCCAGTTTACGTAGTTTCTTTTTAATTTTTCTTTTCATATTTCTAAATCATAGACATTGACATCTTAGAATAAAGATGATTATTTTAAAGGTGGAGATATATTGGACATTGTTTTTTACTTAGAAAATTATGGAGCTACGTTTATTGCTGTATCTTTAGTTTTCATGTATCATATGAGTATAAAGTAGCAGTTAATAATGAACTTGCCACCTTGCCAGTTGACAGGATTTCCTAATGTTTTGTGAATACCTCTACAGTCATGCTTAGGATACTAAGTACATTACCAGCATCAGTTGTTCATGTTTTCAATTAATTTTTCTAGTTTAATTTTATTCACATAGATTTTAAAGCTTTGTTATGTTTCTTTTGCAAGTTCTTATTTTATGTAAAATATCTTCTCTAGGTACAATCACATCTAGCAGTCCTACTGCCCAGCCAGCTGAAGTGCTATTGCAGGCCACACCTCCTCATAGAAGAGCTCGCTCTGCTGCTTGGTCCTACATCTTTCTTCCAGAGGAGGCTTGGTGTGACCTTACCATTCACCTTCCCGCAGCAGTGCTGCTTAAGGAGATACATATCCAGCCTCATCTTGCATCTCTTGCAAGTGAGTAATATTTTATAAAGAAGCAACATGAGAGCAGACTTTAATTTAGAAACATTTGAAAATAAAAATATTTAGTAAGCAGAAATACACTTAGGTGTGATACCAGAGTGTGTAACTTCTGAACAGTTTTTAGTGAAATAATTAATACTACCAAGTCATTTTAGTGGAAATGACTGTTAACCTCAGACAAAAAGATTATGTGATGAAGTCTAAACAAATATGTTCCAGTTATATATTATTTTGCTTTCTCTTTTCTCTCAAATTTACTAAGCCTCAGTATTAAGCTGAAATGAGTTTATTACACTCCCATTTTTTACCATGTTAGTTTTTACAGCCCGGATCTCAGTCCTAGCCTTGTAATATGAAATTAGCATAGATTTGTGTGCCTGCCCTCCAACTTCTTTAGAAGATAACTATCTTTTTGAATAATATTATATTTTGACTACTTCAGTGTGATTTTAAGATTCATACTGTGTTTGTTGTAATATGTCAGTATCCTTGTAATGTTGTATTGTTTATTTGATGCATGTTCATTGAATACATTTTATTGAACTTTGTAAGGCAAATAATTAAAAATAATTTTTACGAAATATTAATTATCACTTAAGAGCACGAACTCTTTCAGGTATTTATAAAGAATATGAAATACTCGTTTGCTTTTTTTTTTTTTTGAGGCAAGGTCTCTGTTACACATGCTGGAATGCAGTTTTGATATCTCAGATCACTGTAGCCTTGACCTCTGAGGCTCAAATGATCCTCCCATCTCAGCCTCATGTATAGCTGGGACCACAGGCGTGTACCACCATGCCTGGCTAAATTTTTGTGTTTTTTTGTAGAGATGGGGTTTTGTTATGATGCCTGGGCTGAAGCGATCTATTTGCCTTGGCCTCCCAAAGTGCTGAGATTACAGGTGTGAGCTACTGTACCCAGCCCATTTTGTATTTTATATGGTTCACAAATGCTTTAAATATAGTTACAATTTTGCCAGAATTGTTTAAATTAATACATATGCTTACATTTATGGATTGATTCTCATTGCTATCAAATATCACTCAATAATTGCATGAGGAGCTATGGGAAATTTTGTAGATTCCTGGCATCTTTGGAGAAAACAGTTTTTTCTATGTATTTGCAAGATTAGACTGATACAGCTTAATTACTTGTGGCATCCACACTCCTTAGATAAAAAACAGATAATATAAAGGTAGAAGGAAAATATGCTAATACAGAGTGTTTTAGGAGGTCAGAAATAACTATATTAAAAGGCAAAATATAAGTCAATATAAGACTTACACAACCTCTAAAATTGGAAAGTGATTGCTTTTATTTGGAAAGCAGAGGAGTTAGTCATAAGTGGTGGCTTTTGAAGTTCAGCTGGATTTTGCACATGGGAATTGAATTAGGAAGCATATTACAAAGGGGGAACTCCTGTGAAAAATTAATTGGTTTAAGTGTTCCCTACTTAAGTGTTCTTGATTAAGAAATTTGGTTTTATTATTGGATTAGAGCAGAAGTTGAAAATATGTTGTGATATAGTGGAAATAACAGTCTTTAGAAGCAAACATGAACTTGAATCTAAGGTGTGATATTTGTTCCTGTGGGAGCATGGATTACTTAATCTGTTTTTACTATGTCTGCTTGTGTAAAATGTAGGTAATACTTTCCTCAAAAGGATCTGAAGTGTAAATTTCAAAATTAAGTTGACTGTCTAGTAATCAGTGTAAAGCTGGCATGTAATTCCTTCTTATTTTACCACTGAAATTAAAAATAAAACCAAATTTCAAAGGCTTTAGTTGACATATATTTATTATATGGGGTTCCATGTTAAGCTAGAAAGAAATAATTTTCTGGTAGTAGTTCCAGTTGTTTGTTCACTGGGGACTCCTTAAATTTCAGCAAGAATTGATTTTTTAAAAAAGTCCTGGCCAGGCACGGTGGCTCACGCCTGTAATCCCAGCACTTTGGGAGGCCGAGGCAGGCAGATCACGAGGTCAGGAGATGGAGACCGTCCTGGCTAACACAGTGAAACCCTGTCTCTACTAAAAATACACAAAAAATTAGCCGGGTGTGGTGGCAGGCGCCTGTAGTCCCAGCTACTCGGGAGGCTGAGATAGGAGAGTGGCGTGAAGCCAGGAGGCGGAGCTTGCAGTGAGCCAATATCACGCCACTGCACTCCAGCCTGGGCCACAGAGAGAGACTCCTCCTCAAAAAAAAAAAAAAAAAAAAAAACCCAAACAACCAAAAAAATCCCGTTGATATTTGGTTTAATTTGAAAAGGAGACTGGGCGCAGTGGCTCACATCTATAATCCCAACAGTTTGGGAAGCCGAGGTCAGGAGTTCGAGGCCAGCCTGGCTAACATGGCAAAACCCTGTCTCTACCAAAAGTACAAAAAATTCCTAGATGTGGTGGCACCTGCCTGTGGTTCCAGCTACTGTGGAGGCTACGGCAGGAGAATCACTTGAACCTGGGAGGCGGAGGTTGCAGTTAGCTAAGATCGCACCACTGCACTCATTGCAGCCTGGGCAACAGGGCAAGACTATCTCTCTCTCAAAAAAAAAAGCAATTTCTAAACTCAGCTGTGAGGTTAAACTCAATGTTTAAAAAATATCACAATCTAGTAGTAATATAATAACTGGTAGAAAAACAAGTTTTGTTACATTTTCCCCCCAAATTATTTAAAACAGTCAACCATAGCATATTAATCAAATGTAGTTTCTCATTATTTGTGATAATTTTGAGTAAAGTAGAAATGATGATATAATTACTTATTTGTCTGGTTTTATTCATAGGGAGCATCAGGTACATGTGCTTCACACATCTTTGGTTCCTCTTTTTTTAGGTGAATATTAGACTGTTTAATTTTTATTGTAGATCACATATTTTGAGTTGAAAAGTAGCTCCTACATTAATTATGGTGAAAGTCATTGTCGAACTATATTTTGTTGTATACATTTTCTTTTTACAAGTTCATGATGAATACAATTGTGAAAGCTGCTATTTTCCTGGGATTTTTAACTAACTGTTCAATCTAGTTTACTTTGTCTGTTGTGATGATTCCATTTTATTTTTATAGCCTGCCCTTCCTCAGTGTCTGTTGAAGTAAGTGCAGATGGGGTAAATATGCTACCTTTGTCCACGCCTGTTGTCACAAGTGGCCTCACCTACATAAAAATTCAGCTTGTAAAAGCCGAAGTAGCTTCTGCTGTCTGCCTTAGACTACATCGTCCACGAGATGCCAGCACATTAGGCCTTTCACAGATTAAATTATTGGGGCTCACTGCTTTTGGTACCACCTCTTCAGCAACGGTTAATAATCCATTCCTTCCATCTGAAGATCAGGTATCTAAAACAAGGTATGTTTTGTTTCCTATTATTTAAAAAAGCTTTCTGTCCTTTTTTTTTTTTGGGGGCAGGGTTGGGAGATAGGGGGCTTACTTATTTTGTGGATTTTTTTTCTTTTATAGGTCTTAGGAAGGTCTTTGTTCCGTAGGTATCTATATAATACAATTTTATTAGGTGTAATAGAGACAGTTTTGTGGAAACAGAATGCTGACACTGATTAAAATTAAGGTGTATGTATGTTTAGTCTTTGAGATGATCTGTATACTACATGTAGATGTACATTCTAATTTTATGGCTTGTAATTTTTTGTATCATACTCTGTTTCGGGAATTTGCAAATGCTTATGACCAGGAATGCATCTGAACCATACCAAATGACCTTAGAAACAGGGACTTAGTTTTATATGGTAATTCCTAAATGTTAGTTAATAGAAGGATTGTGTCTGAACCAAACAAACAAGGACCTCAATATATTTTTTAATCAACATTTTTCTGATAAATTTTGATGGCTGAATGTTTTATAGATGGATTTTGTTGAAAGTTTTGCCTGATAAAAATGAATTTAAGGCCTGGCACCATGGCTCATACCTGTAATCCCAGTACTTGGGGAGGCCAAGGCAGGCAGATCACGAGGTCGGGAGATCGAAACCATCCTAGCTAACAAGGTGAAACCCCGTCTCTACTAAAAATACAAAAAATTAGCTGGGCATGGCAGTGTACAACTGTAGTCCCAGCTGCTGGGGAGGCTGAGACAGGAGAATCGCTTGAACCCAGGAGATGGAGGTTGCAGTGAGCCAAGATTCCGCCACTGCACTCCAGCCTGGGCGAGAGAGCGAAACTCCATCTTCAAACAAAAAAGAAAAAAAGAATTTAGGATTTCTATTCTCAAGGTGCTAAGACTACACAGTTTTAGAAGTCTATGATAGTAATCAGTTTATCGATATATATAATTGCATGCAAAGCAGGTTTCTGGCTGATTTCTTAAAAAAGCAAACACATACTATGAATACAAGTCCTTTTGTATGTGATTTATCTTTTTGTTTGTTTTGAGACGGAGTCTTGCCCTGTCGCCCAGGCTGGAGTGCAGTGGTGCAATCTAGGCTCACTGCAACCTCCGCCTCCCGAGTTCAAACGATTCTGCTGCCTCAGCCTCCTGAGTAGCTGGGATTACAAGTGCCCACCACCATGCCCAGCTAATCTTTGTATTTTTAGTAGATAAGGGGTTTCACCAAGTCGGCCAGGCTGGTCTTGAACTCCTGATCTCGTGATCCGCCTGCCTCGGCCTCCCAAAGTGCTGGGATTACAGGTGTGAGCCACCCCGCCCAGTTGTGATTTATCTTATAGGGGAAACTTACTGTCTGTTTACTGAATTTGCAGCATTTTAAAAAACATTTCTTAGATTGTTTGGTGCTATTTGTGAAACACAACATGCTGATCTTTAAAAAGTTATGTTCTACCCGGAAATGATTTGAGCGACTTATATTGATCATACAAGTCGTTTTGTATTTTCAGTATTGGATGGTTACGGTTATTACATCATTGCCTTACTCACATAAGTGATCTAGAAGGAATGATGGCAAGTGCAGCTGCACCTACTGCCAATCTGCTGCAGACTTGTGCGGCCTTATTGATGTCACCTTATTGTGGAATGCATTCACCCAACATCGAGGTTGTGCTTGTAAAGATAGGACTGCAGTCTACTAGAATTGGCCTGAAGCTCATAGACATTCTCCTGAGAAATTGTGCAGCATCAGGCAGTGATCCTACAGGTGATAATTAACTTTGATATTTGAATGTTTACGTGTCTGTAAAGTAACAGCAGTTGAACTATGCGATCTTTGTGCTGAGCTCTGTTTTGGGAATTATTTTTTCTTTTAGTTTATGTTTATCTCTTCTCTCTTCTGTCTTCTCTCTTCTCTGACGGAGTCTCACTCTATTGCCCAGGCTGGAGTGCAGTGGTGCAATCTCGACTCACTACAACCTCTGCCTTCCTAGTAGCTGGGATTACAGGCATCTGCCACCACACCCGGCTAATTTTTGTATTTTTAGTAGAGACGGGGTGTCTCCATATTGATCAGGCTGGTTTCGAACTCCTGACCTCAGGTGATCCACCCGAATTGGCCTTCCAAAGTGCTGGGATTACAGGCATGAGCCACTGCACCCAAGCTGGTTTCATTAGTTTAGAGTTTGTTCTTTGTTGTTGGAATTTATGGAAGCTTCATTTTTAATGAATAACTTTATTAAATTAAGTAAATCTTCCCATGGTTCACTTGCTTATTTAGCAAACTTTTTCTTTGGATTCTTTGTTGCAAGATTTGAATAGTCCTTTACTTTTTGGAAGACTAAATGGACTCTCTTCTGACTCTACGATAGATATTCTTTACCAGCTTGGAACAACTCAGGATCCTGGTACAAAAGACAGGTATGATTTTATTTTTCATTTAATTAAGCACACACATGCACATAATCATGCTATAGTGAATGTTTCTGACAGTTTTTCCTTAGATGATCTCATAAAAGACAATACTGTTATATATTGTATGTTTACCATATGCCTCACACGATGTGACTTCTGTAAGTTTTCATGAACATTAAACATACATTTATATATATTTGGACATACTTTAAGCAAATTTGAACTTAAATAGAATTCTTAGTTAATATTGCTTTTGAGGAATGGAATAAAACATATTTTTAAGTTGGCTACTCTGTGAAAATAACCTTGTACAGTGATGGTATCAGAGTCATACTATTTTAGGTAGTACTTAATACGCGTATATGAATGTAGGAATATTGTGTCTATAGTTGGTAGTTAATACTGCTTTTAAGGAATGGAATAAAACATGTTTTTAAGTTGGCTATGCTGTGAAAGGAACCTTGTAAAGTGATAGTATCAGAGTCATACTATCTTAGGTAGTACTTAATACATGTATATGAATGTAGGAATATTGTGTCTGTAATTAATACTTCGACTATTTTGATAATGGTTGTTCTGTTTATTATTATCATATTCATCAAAGTCTTTTCATTGCTTTCTGTACTCTTTCCTGCTATTTACCACAGAATGAAACAATATCATACCATGTAAATGACATTTGAACACTTTGGCTGAATATTTAAATATAATATAAATATATTAATTTCATTAATTATATTAATATATTAATATAATTTTTTTACAGTTAGGTAATTTTGATGAGTTGTCCTAATGTCATTTTACCTTAATGTCTTTTACTTCCAAATTGATACCAACTTGAAGTTTTTGTTTTGTTTTGTTTGAGACAGAGTCTTGCTCTGTCACCCAGGCTGGAGTGCAGTGGCACAATCTCCTGACCTCATGACCCGCCCGCCTAGGCCTCCCAAAGTGCTGGGATTATAGGCATGAGCCACTGCACCCAGCCAACTTGAAGTATTTTTGAAACATATTTTTGTTGACAAATTTTTGAGCAAATATTTGGCATTCTCTGTTTTTAATGTGTAGCATCCATATTAGAAAAACATATTTATAGAGATTTCTTCCTGATTTATGTTACTTCTTAATATTTTGATTATGTTTAAAATGAAGTCATTTGATGTTTTATTAATATATTCATAAATTATTAAAATTATGGATTACATTTAAACATAGATTGCAATTGTTTTTGATAAAGTAAATAACAATTTATGCCAGATTTGAATCATAATGGTTAATAGTGGTTAAAATATATTTAAACTATCACTGTTAAATATTTTTCCAGAACAGGTTGCTTGGAATCTGTTAGGATTATTTAATTTTTAAATATTGTTGTGGCTTTTTAATAAGAATAAAATTAAATTTAATTCATTTTCTCTGCATAGTACTTTTTAAAATGTGAATGTTTGTTATATAAAACTGACATTAGGCGCGGTGGCTCACGCCTGTAATCCCAGCACTTTGGGAGGCCGAGGCGGGCAGATCACAAGGTCAGGAGATCGAGATCATCCTGGCTAACATGGTGAAACCCCGTCTCTACTAAAAAAAAAAAAAAATACAAAAAATTAGCTGAGCATGGTGGCGGGCGCCTGTAGTCCTAGCTACTCTGGAGGCTGAGGCAGGAGAATGGTTTGAACCCAGGAGGCGGAGCTTGCAGTGAGCTGAGATTGCGCCACAGTGGCACTCCAGCCTTGGCCACAGAGCGAGATTCTGTCTCAAAAAAAAAAACCTGACATTAATGACAAGGTTGTTAGACTGAGAAAATTGTCTTCCTTGTCTTCTGAATTCTCTTTATTCCCCATGATGTAAAATCGAAAGTTTAAGAGTCTTATCTTTCAGAATTAGTATTATATACCTTCCTGTCCCCATTGCTTTTAGTGTGAAGCCAAGAATCTTATATTCTGAAATAGAAATTGAAGGAAAATAAAGTAAATGTAAACAGAATGTTTTAAGAACTTGAGAAATCTCATCCCATTTGTTTTTTGTACAAACTCTATAGTTTTTTTTTTTTGTTTGTTTGTTTGAGATGCAGTCTCGCTCTGCCCAGGCTGGAGTGCAGTGGCACAATCTCGGCTTACTGCAAGTGCCACCTCCCGGGTTCACACCATTCTCCTGCCTCTGCCTCTGGAGTAGCTGGGACTACAGGCGCCTGCCACCACGCCCAGCTAATTTTTTGTATTTTTTAGTAGAGACGGGTTTTCACCGTGTTAGCCAGGATGGTCTCGATCGTCTGACCTTGTGATCCGCCCGCCTCAGCCTCTGAAAGTGCTAGCATTACAGGCGTGAGCCACCGCGCCCGGCCCAAAACTCTATAGTATTGTTGCTTTAAAAAGTCTTTTGCTCCCAGGTAGTGGTTCAAAATTGGGTTGTGTTTTACTGGTTCCCAGCTCCAGAGGATTGAGATTAGTGTGGTACTTGACCTATAATCTTGTTATTAATGTCAGTTCTAAATCACAGATACCTGTGTTTTTAAAAGTACTATGCAGAGAAAATAAATAAAGCTTAATTTCCATCTTATAAAAATTATACTTAAAATATATAAGTAAGTGTTGAGGGTATATTCTGTTGCAGAATGAATGAGTGTGGGTGGCTATTACTAGTGTTTAATGCTAGGGTTCAGGGATGTGAAACATGCTGTATTTCAGGAGACTTTGCACAAAGAAGAATTAGCCCCAGATCACTGTTCTAGTGTGTTATCTCAAACCTTTTGATGGTTGAAATTGGTAAGGTTATTGGAAAATTGGAACTGAAACTGTGTCGTTGTTGCTGATTTCATTTTTTCCCCATTTTAGATTAAAACAATCGTGAACAATTGGTATATTATTCTCATAAATATCCTACTCACCATGCAGAGATGGTGTTTATCTATATGCCAGTTGCGCTATAGGTGGTTATATGAATTCATTTTCTTCATTTAAGAATTCAGGCCTTGTTAAAATGGGTTAGTGATTCTGCAAGAGTGGCTGCTATGAAGAGAAGTGGCAGGATGAACTACATGTGTCCTAACTCCTCAACAATAGAGTATGGTCTTCTGATGCCATCTCCTTCTCATTTGCACTGTGTGGCAGCCATTCTGTGGCATAGTTATGAGCTGCTTGTAGAATACGACTTACCAGCACTCTTGGACCAAGAGCTCTTTGAGTAAGTATGATTTGTGAAATCCTTTTTTTTTCCCCCTAGTACTAGATCAGTTAGTGTTTACTTGATAGAATATTTTACATGTTTATTCGGAGAAACGTAATATTTTGAAAGTAGCAAATATAATCAGGTATACTTTTGAAATGAATTGTCAAACAAATATTAATTTATTTTTGTGTTTTAAGAAGATATATTAGCAGTACTGCCTTTTTTTTTTTAACCTAAAATTATGCTTAATGTAGATGGTTCTGTGGTTCGTAGTGTTTATTCCCAGTTGCAAATTTTCCCACCAGATTATATTATCTTTAATGTACAACTGTGGCAGGAAAGTACAACTAGACAACTTTGGGGCGGGGCGTGGTGGCTCACACCTGTAATCCCAGCACTGTGGAGGCCTAGGAGGGAAGATCACTTGAGTCAGGAGTTCAAGACCAGCTTGGGCAACATGGCGAAACGTTGTCTGTACAAAAAGGCAGAAGTCAGAAAGCTGGGTGCAGTGGCTCACGCCTGTAACCCTAGCAGTTTGGGAGGCCGAGGTGGGCAGATCACGAGGTCAGGAGTTTGAGACCAGCCTGGCCAACATGGTGAAACCCCGTCTCTACTAAAAATAAAAAAATTAGGCTGACGTGGTGGTGTGCATCTGTAATCCCAGCTACTCCGGAGGCTGAGGCAGGAGGATCACTTGAACCTGGGAGGCAGAGGTTGCAGTGTGGTAAGATTGCATCATTGCACTCCAGCCTGGGCGATAAGAGCAAGACTCCGTCTCAAAAAAAAAAAGTCAGCCAGACATGGTGACATGCACCTGTGGTCCCAGCTACTTGGGAGGCTGAGGCGCAAGAATTGTTTGAGTCTGCAGAGGTTACAGTGAGCTGAGCTCACGCCACTGTACCCCAGCCTGGGCAACACAGCGAGACTCCGTCTCAAAAAAAATAACTTTGGGGAGCTGAGATGGGAGGATCACTTGAAACTAGGAGTTTGACGCCAGACTGGCCAAAATAGATAGACCAAATCTCTACAAAAAATTTAAAAATTTGCCAGGCATGGTGGTACATTCCTCTAGCCCTAGTTACTTGGGAGGCTGTGGTGGGTGGATCACTTGAACCCAGGAGTTAGAGGCCACATTTACCTATGATGATGGCACCACTGGCACTGCAGCCAGGGCAACAGAGCAAGATGTCATCTCAAAAAAGAACAAAGATGTAAAGCTAGAAAATTTGAGACTTTTCTAGATTGTCCTTTTGACAAGTAGTTTTTATTTACCCATGTTTCTTCACCATATTTAGCTAAGTCTTTGCTGAACTTACTGATAGGTAACTGTTAAGTCTGCAGCAGAATATATTTTTGAAGAGTTCCTGTGACACATAAAAAGTGGGCCTATTGATCTTTAGTAGGTCATCATATTTGGCCTTAGCAGTTGGCATAATCCATGACTTAATTACTGAGCCTCACTGATAGTTTTTTATTTGCAAACATGAATTTAAGCCATTTGTCATGCAGAATTTAACGTCAACCATTTCTTTGGCGTGATCTTTTTTTTTTGTTTCTCTACATGACTTTTTTAGGTCACACAGAACGGTAGAACCATTTTAAAATAGTTTACTTGATTTTCTGTACTCATTTACGAGTCTAACTCAACTTCCAGTGTACCTACATTCTTAAATTTTAAATATATATATACATACATATATATGCAGTCTTAAATCTTACAATGTTATGTTACTCAATGTCAAATAAAGTATATAATGTGTCAGAGTATAAATTGAACTATAATAGAAGTATTTGAAACAGTTTCTTCTAAAAATAAACTTGTATCATTAATATGATATCTCTTATTTTTCTAGGTTACTTTTTAATTGGTCCATGTCTCTTCCCTGCAATATGGTTTTGAAGAAAGCTGTTGACAGTCTACTTTGCTCAATGTGTCACGTACACCCAAACTATTTTTCTTTGCTCATGGGCTGGATGGGAATTACCCCTCCTCCAGTGCAATGTCACCATGGACTGTCCATGACAGATGATAACAAAAAGCAGGATCTTAGTTCATCTTTAACAGATGACTCTAAAAATGCACAAGCACCTCTCGCATTAACTGAATCACATTTGGCTACCCTTGCTTCCTCTTCTCAATCTCCTGAAGCTATTAAACAATTACTAGACTCAGGTTTGCCTTCTCTTCTTGTGAGGAGTCTGGCTAGTTTCTGCTTTAGCCACATTTCTAACTCAGAAAGCATTGCTCAGTCAATAGATATTTCCCAGGACAAACTCAGACGCCATCATGTTCCACAACAATGTAATAAGATGCCCATCACGGCAGACCTAGTTGCTCCTATTCTTAGGTTTTTGACAGAAGTTGGCAATAGCCATATTATGAAAGATTGGCTTGGTGGTTCTGAAGTGAATCCACTCTGGACAGCACTTCTGTTTTTATTGTGTCACTCTGGGTCCACTTCTGGAAGCCATAATTTAGGTGCACAACAGACCAGTGCAAGATCAGCTTCTCTTTCTTCAGCTGCTACAACAGGATTGACTACTCAACAGCGCACAGCAATTGAGAATGCAACTGTTGCATTCTTTCTGCAGTGCATTTCATGCCATCCAAATAATCAAAAGCTGATGGCACAGGTAAGAGAAAAACTAACTTATGTTTTAGTTGTTGTATTACATAAGAAAGGGCCATGTATAAAGGCCAGGTGTTAAAAAATTTGGTAGGTGGCCAGGCGCGGTGGCTCAAGCCTGTAATCCCAGCACTTTGGGAGGCCGAGATGGGCGGATCACGAGGTCAGGAGATCGAGACCATCCTGGCTAACAAGGTGAAACCCCGTCTCTACTAAAAAATACAAAAAACTAGCCGGGCGAGGTGGCGGGCTCCTGTAGTCCCAGCTGAGGCTGAGGCAGGAGAATGGCGTAAACCCGGGAGGCGGAGCTTGCAGTGAGCTGAGATCCAGCCACTGCACTCCAGCCTGGGTGACAGAGCGAGACTCCGTCTCAAAAAAAAAAAATTAAAAAAGATTAAAAATAAATAAATAAATAAATAAATAAATAAATTTGGTAGGTGTTGAGTGCTTTTAAGGATCCAAATTTAAACTATAAAGTACTGATATCTCCTTTCTCCCCCTCAAAATATGCTGTCACTTGAATCACTTCTTTATAATGAGATGACTGGCAAATGCATTGGGATCCTAGCTGGATCATACAACCCTTGTTTTAAAAAATTTCCACAAACAAAAAGAAAAAGACCACGAAAAAATTTCAGCTGCTGGAACAGTATTGACACTGGTCACTGAATACTGTATGTGCATTGAGGCATTGTATTTTTGTGTAACGAGATTGCCATACTGATAGTTTGCATCTCTTTACATGGGCATTAGATTAGGTTTCAGATAGGAGACTCCACATAAATCACATACAAAATGTGGAAGATAGACTGTGTGTGGTGGCTCACGCCTATAATCCCAGCACTTTGGGAGGCTGAGGTGGGCAGATTGCCTGAGGGCAGGAGTTCAAGACCAGTCTAGCCAACATGATGAAACCCTGTCTCTACTAAAAATACAAAAATATTAGCCGAGTGTGGTGGCAATCACCCAGAATCCCAGCTACTCGGGAGCCTGAGGCAGAGGAATTGCTTGAACCAGGGAGGTGGTGGTTGTAGTGAGCCGAAATTGCACTACTGCACTCGCAGCCTGGGTGACAAAGTGAGACTCTGTCTCAAAAAAAAAAAAAAAAAGTGGAAGATAATTTATCATACTGCACTCCAGCCTGGGCAACAGAGCGAGACTCCATCTCAAAAAAAAAAAAAAAAAAAAAAAGTGGAAGATAATTTATCATATATTATGTCTATGTGGCCCCAAAAAATCCTGAAAGGTAGAATTATTTCAAGAGTAATTCTAGTTAGCTGTTTGCCAAATTTTGCTGTTGGCTACCTCATGTGACCTTGGGCATATGGGTTAATCTTATAAAATGGGGCTAGCAATACCTGCCTCAAGGATTTTTTTGAGATGGTTAAATATTTTAATTTGTATAACGTACCTAGCATAGAGCCTATATGAGATATGGTAGACACTGGTAAATAACTTTTCCCCTTCTTATTTAATAGTGCTCATTCAAGTCAAATTTTAGTAGTACCTAGAAAAATAGATATTGTAATTTTTATAAAATATTGAAGGAGTTAGTTTTATTAAGAAGAAGGGCAGGTTGGGTGCTGTGGCTTATACCTATAATCTCAGCACTTTGGGAAGCCAAGGTGGGTGGAACACTTGAGCTTAGTTTGAGACTAGCTTGGACAACATGGCAAAACCTCCTCCCTACCAAAAAAAGAAATCATAACCAAAATTAGCCGGGCACGGTGATATGCACCTTTGGTTCCAGCTACTCAGGAGGCTTGAGGTGGGAGGATCACTTGAGTCCAGGAGGTTGAGGCTGTAGTGAGCTGAGATCACACCACTGCCCTCCAGCCTGAGTGACAGAGCAAGATCCTGTCTCAACAACAAGCAAAACAAAACAGAAGAAGAAGAGAAAGATATTTTACTGCCTGTAGTAATTAATTACTGGGAAAATATCGCTGCTAAATATGCATATTAGAAGAAAATGCTTAAATTACCAGCTTCACCCGAGGGCATGATTCTAGGTATTTGAAAATTTGGTTTGTGCTTCTGGGTAGCATGAACTCTTTGTGTCCCATTGATTTCTCTTTTGGTTTCTTATTAAGGCTTTATATATATTTTGGTGGTGGGGTGAGGCAGGATCTCTATTGCCCAGGCCTGTAGAGCGGTTGCACAATCATGGCTCACTGAAACTTTTGGGCTCAAGCAGTCCTGCCTCAGCCTCCCAAGTAGCTGGGACTACTGGCACATGCCACCACGCCCAACTAATTTTCTTTTGGTTGGGGGGTGGGTAGAGATAGGGTTTCACCATGTTGCCTAGGCTGGTCTGAAATTCCTCGGCTCAAGTGATCTCTTCTCTTAGTTTCCCAAAGTTCTGAGATTACCAGCGTGACCCACCATGCTTGGCCTTGTTACATATTTTTAATGTACTTTTTTCATAATTTTTATTTTATGATAACCACACCAATATTGACTAAAGTTAACAGAAGTTCATTATGCTAGGTATTCATTATGTGCACACCCTTTAGTAGTAATTTTTTCTAACCCTGGATACGTTTCTTACACTTTTATCTCCTTCAGTATTCATATATTTTAAGATAAAATCATTTCTTTCCTCCTTAAAAAAAAAAAATCTTAAACCCTAGACCCCCAGAGACATTTGTTCTTTAATTGCTGATTTGATATGTTAAAATAAACTTAATTCATATTTTCTATTTCCTTTTTATCTTTCAAAATAAAAAGCTGCATATAAATCTTGCATTTAACTTTTTAAATATTTTGTCTTGCCAGGTTCTTTGTGAACTATTTCAGACATCTCCTCAAAGAGGGAACCTTCCAACATCTGGGAACATTTCAGGGTTTATACGAAGATTATTTTTACAGTTGATGCTGGAAGATGAGAAAGTGACAATGTTTCTTCAGTCTCCATGTCCAGTGAGTATTTAACACTTAATTATTGGCTGTGTATACATGTATTTTATAATTTCATATCAGAGCCTGCAGTTATCTTCTATGTTCTAACTTCTAATGTAGCAAACTGAAACTAGCACAGCTTTTGTACCTAATGGCAGAACTTGACAATTTCAGAATAGCACTCTCCCTCATGCCTAGGAATAACATAATTTTACCTTACCCTGAGTACTATAGTTTGATTTGTGGAAAAAAATGAAAAAATATTAGGTACAGAGTGATAATGCAAAAGTTGACCAACAAATCATGACAAATATGCATATCTAAATTAATTATATCTTGTAGTATTTATTGAGTATTTTATTCTTAGGTGCTTTTGAGATTTTTTTATAACAATATGTATTCCAAAAAGGTACTTCCTGATTTCTTTGATTTCTTGATTTTCAGCTGTACAAAGGTAGAATTAATGCTACTAGCCACGTCATCCAGCATCCAATGTATGGAGCAGGCCACAAATTCCGTACTCTTCATTTGCCAGTCTCAACAACATTATCAGATGTTCTTGACAGAGTGTCAGGCAAGTCAGATTTAAGTATTAGTTTTTCTTTAACTTTATGTTTCATATATATGGAGGTTTATTGTTTTTATAACTTTATTTCTGTGTCCACTTGGTAACCATTAATGACTAGAAAAGTTCATGACATCTTTATAGTTTGAAGCATAAGTAAGAAGCCAGTCAAGTGGACAAAATGTAAAATACATTTAGGCACCCCTAATTTTATGGTTTAAAGTATCACTGTGACAAATGGGCAGCTAGAAATACAGACAAATCATTGATGGCATGTTCTCACAATAAACCATCTGGTCATTTTGTATTAGATGAATTGCAGGATATTAGGTTGAATAGCAAGATTCTAATTAATAAACATTTACTAAATTGAAGATGGTGATCAGTGATCAAGACATAAATGGAGTAGGTAGAATTGACTAGTGACCTTATTGTTTATTGTAGTCAGTGAATAAAGCAGAGAGAACATTTTCTCCTAGGTTCTTGCCTGTATTTTACAGGATGATACCTTTAAACAACATATGGAATACTTTTTTAAAAAGCAGATTTTGATGACAAAGGCATATCAACTTTTTATTTTATGTATTTATTTATTTTCAAGAGGGGAGTCTCACTCTATCACCTAGGCTGGAGTGCAGTGGAATGATCTTGGCTCACCACAACCTCTGCCTCCCATGCTCAGGCAATTCTCCTGCCTCAGCCTTCCAAGTAGCTGGCATTACAGGCCTGTGCCACCACGCCAAGCTAATTTTTTTGTATATTTAGTTTCACCATGTTGGCCAGACTGATCTCGAACTCTTGACCTCAAGTGATCCTCCCGCCTCAGCCTCCCAAAGTACTGGGATTACAGGTGTGAGCTACTGCGCCTGGCCCATATCAACTTTAGATAGTTGGAGTGTATTGCCTTTCTGAAATTCTAATTAATCAGTGAGTGAATTTATTGAGCATCTGCAAAGTGCAAGCACAAATTTGTCCTAAGATGATAAACATGAGCAAGATAGACATTCCACCCCACAAGATAGTTGTGATCTTATGTCTGTTGTCAGCTTCTAAAATAAACTAGAAATGTCTGCTTGTGTTATAACATAAATGTAAGTAGGTATATTTCTATCTGTATATATAAGAAGGGACCTAAATTTTTAATGGAAGCTGTGAACTGAAGCAGTAATAGGAGTATCTAAGAAAAAAGTTGAAAATGTCTATTTATCAGTTTAAAATACAAATCTGAAGCCCAGAGTAAGAGTTGAAGAGATTTGGGAGTTGTTACCATACATAGATGGTAAGTGAAACCATGTGAATGGATGTAATCACTATAGGTAGGCAAGATTGTTTTCTGCTTTACAATCACTGTGTCTAACCTGTGTATGCATAAAATCATAATTCTTTCCTACCGGTTTACAACTTACAAGTTGTTAGCATACTATTATAAATATTTTAAAAAATTATTTGAAAATGACTGCCTATCTGTTACAGAGAAACTTTTTTGAAAATTTGATGTTAGAGGGTATTTTCTGTCAGTTTCCTGAAATTGTCCCTTCTACATGATGAAGAAAAAGAAAATTAAAAATCAAATAAATAGGGTGGGCATGATGGCTCACGCCTGTAATCCCAGCACTTTACGAGGCCAAGGCAGGTGGGTTACCTTAGGTCAGGAGTTTGAGACCAACCTTGCCAAGATGGTGAAACCCACCTCTACTAAAAATACAAAAATTAGTTGGGCATGATGGCGTGCACCTGTAGTCCCAGCTACTTGGGGGACTGAGGTAGGAGAATCACTTGAACCCTAGAGGTGGAGGTTACGGTGAGCCGAGATTGCACCACTGCACTTCAGCCTGGACGACACAGCGAGACACTCTCAAAAAACATACAAACAAAATTAAATAAATGAAGAAAGTGGAGAAGAGCACTAAAGCTCAGTTATTGATATTGATATTTCATATGTTTAACTTGAAGTGCAAAAGTAGACATTCTAATACAAAATAACTGAAAATTGAACATTTTAGTCTTTACTGTGGAAGAATGCTATTCTAAAACATTCTAGCATTCAAAATATTTTACAAAATAGTTTTCTATATTGCACAAAAATAAAGCTAATTGCTTTGGAAGTACACTACCTCAAAAGTTATATGTGCTGAGTGTAACCTCTATTTGGCAATTTTTTTTGGTTCTTTGAAGTGGATTTATACTCTTTAGCCATATTTTATGATATATTGACTTGTATGTTTATATTATATCAACATGTATAAGAATAAGTAATTCAGAAGTATTGCCTCCGTAAATTTACCTACTATCTATAGCTTTTGACAGTATTACTTTCTTTTGTTTGTTTGTTTGAGATGGAGTCTTTTTCTGCATTACTTGAGCCCATGAGTTCCAGACAACCTAGGCAACATAGCAAGACCTCATCTCAAAAAAAAAAAAAAGGCAAAGACAACAAGAGAATATGAAAACTAGCCAAAAAGGAAGTGACCTATTATTTTCTCTATCACTGTCTTTTTTTTTTTTTTTTTCTTTCTTTCTTTTTTTGAGATGGAGTCTCACTCTGTTCCCCCGGCTGTGCAGTGGCGTGATCTTGGCTCACTGCAACCTCCGCCTCCCAGGTTCAAGCAATTTTCCTGCCTCAGTCTGCAGAGTAGCTGGGATTACAGGTGCATGCCACCACACTTGGCTAATTTTTTTTTTTTTTAAATAGAGATGGGGTTTTGTCGTATTGGCCATGCTGATGTCAAACTCCTGGCCTCAAGTGATCTGCCTTCCTTAGCCTCCCAAAGTGCTGAGATTACAGGCATGAGCCACCATACCAGGCCAACAATATTACTTTCAAATAGTAACCTTTATGTGTCAGTCTGTTTGCTTTTACAAATTTCTGTCACTGGTTTTAAGCAGTATGATGATTGTGTGCCTTACAATTTTTTCTTCACATTTCTTATGATTAGAGTTTATTGAATTTCTTGAATCTGTGTGTTTTATATTTCACTAAATTTGGAAATATTTTGGCAATTATTTATTCAATAATTGCCTCCCCTTTTTTTTATAATTATAGTTACTCACTTATTAGGCTATGCGAAGTTGTTTGACACCTCCCCAAATCTGTGTTTCCTCTTTTCCCCCTATCATTTTTTTTCTCTATTTTTAAATTTTAGATAATTTCCTGTGTCTGATCTGTTAGAACTTTTATATCTCCTTGTCCTTACTGAAAGTATATAGATTTTCTTCAACTTTCTTGAACATAGTAGTCTGTTTGTATTATTTTTCTCTTCCTTATGGATTGTATGTTTTCGCTTCTTTATTTGCCTGGAGAATTTTCTTGGATGCCAGACAATGTAAATTTTACTTTTTGGGGTGCTAAATATTTTGTATTCTAATATACGTATTTTATTTTTTCATGAAATGTAATGATATTATTTGAAAACAGTTTGTTGCTTTTAGACTTGCTTTTAATCTTTGTAAGTAGGATCAGAGCAGCTTTTAATCTAAGGCCAGACTTACTGTAATTATTGGTATTTTTTTTATAAACCAGTGTTGTCTAGTTTGGTGACTGTTAAGCACATTCAAGGAGACTAAGAAACTAAATTTTTAAATTGAATTTTTAATTTTAATGAATTTTACCTTTAAATATGTACTACATTAGAGTAGAATTAAAGTACCAGGTTTGAAAATGCATTTCTAAATCCCATTTGACCCCACTATTAAGGCTCTGTCCTTGTGAGTACTCTGTTAGGAATTCACTAGATGTCTAAGAACACAAAGCATTTTACTCCCTGAAACCCTGGGGTTGTTTGCCCTGCTGCTTTTCTGTAGTACCTTTGCTGGCCTTCAGTGGTTTGCTCACATATGTTCATCAGTACATTTGAAGTCTTGAAGACCCTATATAGATCTTTGGAGATTCAGGGATCTCCAGATCTCTAGATGCAAATCTGCATAGATGCGGATCTCTTCTTCCTGGATTCCCGGCTCTTGTATCCTCAGTCTAGGGTGACACCTAGGTTGTGCTGAGCTGTGACTTAGGAATTCTTTTCCAGACAGCTCACACAATCCTAGAGGTCGTCTCATTGGTTTCCTCTCACCCAGGCATCACTGCCCTGCCCTGCCTGATGCTCAGGGTCTGAAAAGTATTATTAATATGTATTTCTAGTTAATGGTTATTTCAGGTGGGAGAATGAACCTGATCCTTATAATTCCTTCTTGGCCAGAAGTGGAATTCTAAAACAGAGCAGCTTTTTGCATCCATTCAAGTACAGAGAAAAAAATAAAACAAATTTGTAATAAAAAATAAAAAATGAAATTAATATTAGAAACCAGAGCAGTTTTAAAAGGAGGTTGAGAAAACTTTTTTCAGTGTTTGAATGGCTTTTATTCTTTATACTTACTTTTGAAATAAGAGTAATAAATGAAAATTGGCTAAACTTCTAATTGCACTAAGTAAATTATTACCTAATATTCTTTATGTGTTTTTCTTACCTGATTATGCTATGAATTAACTTTGTGAATTTCTTATTATTTAAATGTTTCACTCTGACCTGTGTCAGTATGTTTGCCACTTTTGGTTGCTTGGTTGTTTTTGTTAGAAAGTAAAATGTATTGTTGCACCATGCATTTGCAATGTGTATAAAATTTTTTACTTCACAAAATTGTCTATAGGCAATTAGCAATTAGTATTAACAAGCTGTATAAATTGAAATCACTTTCATATACTAAAAACTATAAAATGGGAGTTATTGCAAAAAATGTTGTTTATTGTTTTATTATCTCAACTTTTTTAACATAAAAGACTGGATCATAATTGTGTTAAATTAGGGAAGTAAAAAGAGAATTGAGGTAGATGCAGTGGCTCATGCCTGTAATCCCAGCACTTTAGTAGGCTGAGGCAGGCAGGTGGCTTGAGCCCAAGAGATCGACAACAGTCTGCGCAAGATGACGAAACCTCCTCTCTACTAAAAATACAGAAATTCATGGCATGTGCCTGTGGTCTCAGTTACCTGCAAGGCTGAGGTGGGAGGATCACTTGAGCCTGGGATGTTGAGGCTGCAGTGAACCGTGATTACACACACCACTGCTCTCCAGCCTGGGTGACACAGCGAGACCTTGTCTAAAAATAAAAGAGAGACAATTGGAGAATTGATAATAGTTATACAGTGAAAAAAATTATGATTTCAAAACAATTCATTGAGCCTTTAAATTTCTTAATAACTAAATCACATATGATCACCCATTTATTTTATAATTTTTAGTGGTGTGCTATATGCCATAGTAATGAAAGAAATATTCAGAGAGTAATAACAATCTATGAAAGCCCTTAATACTCATTTTTTAAAGTAAAACACTTTAAATTTTAAAACACATTATTTTGTTGTCTAAGATTCCTGTGTTTGGCCTAAATAAAAATTAACAGAACAGGAAATCGGTTACAGAAATTTGTTCCTTTATACTTTCATTTGCAGTATAAGCAGAAGTCTAGTTTAATGCTGTAGACTAAATCTTGCACTTGAGTCCCATATTTGCCATCTACAGATTATATCAGTAGCCTTTTTCTAAGGCTGTTTCTTCATTTTGAAAATAACATTCTTTCTTGATTTCTACGTTGTGAGGACTGAATTAGATGCAGTTGCCAAGCACATTGAACTATGGCTAAAATAAAGCAAGTTTTCATGCTACTGGTTTTTATTGTTTCTGGAGGTGGTACCATTAAAATACTGTATGTAATACTTTATAAAGATTAGAACTTAAATATTCTGGCTTAAGTACAGTGGTGAGTCTTCTTCATCAGTGTCAGTAAAGATTAGATATCAGGCCATTACCTCATGTTATTTCTCCTAAATTCCTTTATATTGCCTTAGTATTAAGGAAAATACTATCTTGCATAATCTTTCTCTGAAATACTTATTATTTCCTTTCTTAATGATTTGGAAAAGCAGTGTATTTTAGATAATATCTTCTTACAGATACTCCAAGTATCACAGCTAAATTAATTAGTGAACAAAAAGATGACAAAGAAAAGAAAAACCATGAAGAGAAAGAAAAAGTTAAAGCGGAAAATGGATTTCAAGACAATTACAGTGTTGTTGTTGCCTCTGGTATGCTTTCTGTTTTTTATAATCTTGATTTTGTTTGGGTTTCTATAAAATACTACTATTTTAGTTATAGGAAATTCATGTAATACAATGTACTAACATACAAAGCTGACTTGTAATGATGCTTTAATACTAGATTTTTATCTTTTTATTTATTTTTTTTCAATTTCCACTAAATGGATTGTCATCTGTATTTCAGAGATTATAGCAACTAGCTGTAGTTTTTACTGTTTAGGAAAATAGTTACAGATGCAATGCCAAAATTACTTATTTATTGTCATGAAGGATGAGTAGAATTGGGAGATTAGATATTGGATTAGAAAGAACATTTCTGTCTTTTGACATTAGCTAGGAATGCATGCCTTATGAAAATATTTGAAAAACACTGTTTTCCTTCATATTGGTGTGTTGACTATGTAGAATCTTACTGATCCTTTTCTTTTAGGGCTGAAGTCTCAGTCTAAACGTGCTGTGTCAGCTACACCACCTCGCCCACCATCCAGGAGGGGGAGGACAATACCTGATAAAATAGGAAGTACTTCAGGAGCAGAGGCTGCCAACAAAATAATTACTGTCCCAGTGTTTCACCTGTTTCACAAACTCTTGGCAGGTAATATTCCACAATTAATAAACATCAAAGAAATTTTAGTATCCTTAAAACTATGTAAATCAGAGGCACAATCACCAAAATCATTTTAATCAGGTGCCATTGATGAGATCAATGAGTTAGTGAGACTTCCTCTTCCATACAGTTCCTCTGAAGAGAAGTGAGAGCAAAGTAGTAATCTATTACATGTCCTGTTTAACACTGTCAAGTTTTATATTTCTATTTCACTGGTTTTCTAAGTTTTTCTGTCAGTGTGCCATGAAATGATTGATGAAATAAATATTTAGAGAGTTCATGACAAGTTATTTAGGAAACATCATGGGGCAAATTTGTAGGACTAGTTCAAGCAGTGGAACTCTTAGACCACTGGTAGTTAAGCCTTATGTTCTTCCCAGATAAAACAAATTTATTGAACACTATCCTGTCTGTTGTTCAAGGTGATAACTGGTTGAGCATCCCTAATCCAAAAATTCAGTGTCTGATACTTTTTGAGTGCTGACATGACACAAGTAGAAAATTCCACATCTGACCTCATATGACGGTTGCAGTCTAAACACAGGTACACAACACACAGTTTATTCAGCGTCCGCAAGAGGAAAAAGACCTTCCCAGCCCCCTTCAGGTATTTTTTAGCATGCTCGATTCTCCCCTACATATCCACAGTGGGTAACAAAATTGCACATGTGCATGCCAGACGTGCCAACAGCAGGTTTCCCACGATGCCCCATATGGTGCCAACATGTATGTGCATAACTGTTTTTTTGCTCTGTGGTGTTGGAAATTTCAAAAAGGCCCCAGATGCCCCTATGGATAATAGTAATAAAAAGAGGAAGTATTTATGTTTATCTGTAGCACAGAAAAACAAGCTATTGGAGAAACTGGACAGCAATGTAAGTGTGAAACATCTTTCAAGAGAGTATGGTGTTGGAATGACCACCATATATGACCTGAACAAACAAAGATAAACATCATTGATGTTCTGTGCTGCAAGTGTTGAATAGAGGTTAATGAAAAATAGAAAAAGCACTTCATAAAGCTAAACATGAACATATTGATTGTGTATTGAAATAGTGAATCCATCAGTGTTGGCAGTGAACATGTGCCTCTTAATGGTATGCTGATCGTGAAACAAGTAACGATCTATCATGATGAACTGAATGTTGAAAGGGACTGTGAATATTCAACACACTGGTTGCAGAAGTTTAAGAGAAGATATGATATTACATTTTTAAAGATTGGTGATAAAGCATCTGATGATCATGAAGCAATGGAGAAGTTCTTTGATAAATTTGCCAAAGTCATGGCTGATGAAAATCTGCTGCCAGAACAGTTTATAATGCTGATGAAATATCACTGTTCTGGTGTTATTGTCCCAAAAAAGACACTGGACTACAGTTGATGGGACAGCCCCTCCAGGAATTAAGGATACCAAGGACAGAATAACTGTCCTGGGGCAACTGGCATACATAAGTACAAACACGCTCTGATAGGCAAAACCTTTCACACTTGCTGTTTTCAAGGAGTGAATTTCTTACCAGTCCATGGTTACGCTGACACAAAGGTATGGATCACCACAGACATCTTTTCTGATTGGTTTCATAAACATTTTGTACCAGTGACTTGTATGTATTGCCCGTAAGCTAGACTGAACGATGTAGGAGTTTATTATTACTTGATATCCCCCAGTTCATCCTCCAGCTAAAAATCTCGAAACTAATGTTTATGCTGTGTACTTTCCCCCAAATGTGACTTCATTAATTCAGCCATGTGACCAGGGTATCTTCAGATCAATGAACAGAAAATATAAATCCCCTTTCTTGAACAGCATGTTGACAGCAGTGAACAGAGGCATGGGTACAGAAAATTTTCGAAAGGAGTTTAAAGAATGCCATATATGTTGTTGCCAATACTTGGAACACAGTGACAAAGACACAGTTGAGCATGCCTGGCACAACCTCTGGCCTGCAACTATGTTTAGTGATAATGATGAACTGTGTGTGACTTTGAAGGATTCTGTATGTCAAGTGAAAAAAAAATGATTTCTGACCTCCTTACATATGTAAAAAATATACCTTCAGAGTTCAGCAGTAAGCTGGAAGAAGTAGATGTCAAAGAAGTTTTCAACTTTGATAATAATGCTTCAGTTATTCATTCATTGACTGGTGGTAAAATAGCTGAAATGGTTTTGAATCAGGGTGATGATAGTGACGAAGAAGATCAAGTTAACACCACAGAAAAGGTGCTTATAGAAGAAGACATGGTGAAAATGTATGGTGGGCATATTGAAGGACTAGGGCAGCATGCATTAACAACAGAATGACAAACCATGTCAGTTTTCAAAATTGAGGAGAGTCTTCTGAGCTAAAAACCATGTTAATGAGGCAGATGACTCTGCAAGAAGAATTTTTAAGAGCCTTCCAGCAGAATGTCTCTTCATCCCCTGTAGGATCCACTTCCTGGTCCCTTAGCTACTTCTGATATTTCTTCTTACCTAAAAAACACAGTTTATAGTAACCTTTTAATAAAAACACAGCATCATAGGTGAAGACTGAAAGCCTGCTGTTGTTTGTGGTTGCTTTTTCCTTTTTTTTTTTTTTTTTTTTTGAGATTAAGTTTCACTCTTGTTGCCCAGGCTGGAGCGCAATGGTGTGATCTCGGCTCAGTGCAACCTCTGCCTCCTGGGTTCAAGCAATTCTCCTGCCTCAGCCTCCCGAGTAGCTGGGATTACAGGTGACTGCCACCACGCCTGGCTAATTTTTGTATATTTGGTAGAGACAGGGTTTCACCATGTTGACCAGGCTGGTCTTGAACTTCTGACCTCAGGTGATTCACCTGCCTCAGCCTCCAAAAGTGCTGGGATTGCAGGCATGAGCCACCATGCCCAGTCCTGTGGTTGGTTTTGTTTAATAACTGAAACAGGTATCCTGGTAATGCTACTATGCTGCTTATTTGCCCTGACACATTATTTTTTCACTCTGTTAATGGTATGTCATATTTTTACTGTTAAGTACTTAATGTGTGAATTAATGTAAGAAAACGATTGCCTATCAGTAGCATGTAGATTAAGAGTCAGGAATGATGATGATGCCTAACAGTCACACATTGTTGGCATGGGTGGCTGAGATAGTGACAACTTTGCTTTCTGATGGTTCAGGGTACACAAACCTTATTACAGGCACAAAATAATCAAAAATACTATACAAAATTACGTTAAGGCTATGTATATAAGGGATGTGTGTATACACACAAACATAAATTTTGTGTTTCCACTTGGATCCCCTCCCTAAGATAACTCATTGTGTACATGCAAATATTAGAAAATGCAAAAAAAAAAAAAAAACTGTAATCTGAAACAGTTCTAGTCTCAAGCATTTTGGATGAGGGATACCCGTTCTGTATTTTATCACCATTTTCATGCTGTATTAAAATGAAGTTGCCAACTCAGTTCAAGGGAATTTTTCTTCTTAGCTTTACATTGTTGATTCATGGTGGAAGTCATCTAACTATTGACTGGTGGGTTGGATACCTCTGTCCAGAGAGGTCCTTGTGACATGACATTTCTCATGGCCCATTACCTAGGTGATGTGAGTCTCCCCTTCTGCCTGGAATAAACTTTTGTTGGAATACAGCTATGCCTGTTTACTAGTGTATTGTCCATAGCTGCTTCTCTGCTACAATGTAGATTAGCAGTTGTAACAGAGACTATATGGCTCCCCTAGCTTAAAGTATTTATTAGCTGGCCCTTTATAGAAAAAAATGGCCCACATCAGATTTATGGGAATGTCTGTTCCTTTGTTTACGTTTTGCCCATGACTTTTTAACACTTTGTAGATGTTATTGTTTATTATTATATGTCAGAAATAAACTCACTTTTTGTAAACTTTCTAATGGCTGTTGAATTTTTTAATTGTTTTGAAATTGGTTTCAGAATCAAACTCTTGCCTATAATTTAGTAAAAGCAGTTAATAATTAAACCAAGTAAATGTTTCTTTCTTGGTTTCCAGATTTAACTTAGTTATATCATTTTAGGCCAGCCATTGCCAGCTGAAATGACACTTGCCCAGCTTTTAACTCTCCTATATGACCGAAAACTTCCTCAGGGTTACCGCTCAATAGATCTGACTGTTAAATTGGGATCAAGAGTTATAACAGACCCAAGTCTATCAAAAACAGATTCTTATAAAAGACTACACCCTGAAAAAGGTATGTGCGTAATACTACTTTAAAAATTACAGACTGTCATACAAAGAGGCAGAGATTTCTATAGCTAATGACTTGATTGACTTATGTTTTTATTATATCAATGTAAGATATAATTTTTTTATGACTGAATTTTTGTAAATATAAAAAATGGCCATGATTTCATTTGGAAACTAAGTTGCATTACTTCTTATAACATCATTTGTTTTATGAGTGCGTGTACTTTAATTTCTAATATTTCTGTGAGAGCTATGTGAATTGTTTTATAATGAAAGTGAGAAACTCAACTTACAACTTAGTTATAATTTATATTGAGTGGCATTTCATGCATATAAACATGTTGTCTCATGTAATTGGGATCACATATTTCTGTTTTTTACTTATATATTCCGTTAATTTTTTTTTTTCTTCCGAGAAAGAGTCTTGCTCTGTCTCCTAGGCCGGAGTGCAGAGGCGCAATCTCAGCGCACTGCAATCTCTGCCTCCCGAGTTCAAGTGATTTTCCTTCCTCAGCCTCCTGAGTAGTTGGGATTACAGGCACCCACCACCATGCCTGGCTAATTTTTGTATTTTTCGTAGAGACAAGGTTTTACCTTGTTGTCCAGGCTAGTCTGTAACTCCTGACCACAACTGATCTGCCTGCCTTGGCCTCCTAGAGTGCTGGGATACAGGCATGAACCACCGCACCTGGCCCTTATATTCCTTTAAAAATTTTTGAATGTCCATTTTTGAATTGGCTATTTTTTTATACAAATGTAAGAAAATGTATTTGTTTTCCAATCATTGAAATGTTGTGGTTGTTTCCAATTTTTTACTCCTATAAATGCTATATAAGTAATTTTCATAGTGTGAGTATGGTATGAACTTATTTAAACTTACCATCTTTTTCATGACTAAAATTCAATCTTTAGTTATTGGTCTTTTATATTCTTCAGCAAATTTTGGTACATTTTTTTTGGCCAGTTTTTCAGCACAATTATTTCTCTCTTTTGTTTTAATGTTTAAAGGGTCTCCTTACGTGATCTTTTGGTTTTCTTTTGTGAGTAATTCAGAGTTAAACTAATACGGTATATGGTATAATTTTTTGTTTTCAGTGAGAGAAGTCTTTGTCATTAATTTTTCTTAATAGGATACTTTAGAGCATATTATTTGCTATGAGTACTTTTGAGAACTTACTTATTTTAACATAGGATATAAGTTATAAGTATGCCCTAAAGGACGGTGCTTCTCAGACTTCAGTATGCTTACAAATGACCTGCGTCATAGTGTTAAAATGGAGATTCTTCATTTCAAACAAGCTTGCAGGTGATGCCCATGCTACTAGTCCATGAACCATTCTTCCAATAACAAGACTAAAGAAGGTAGTACCATAAGTCATTTAAAGGTCATTGTAGTATCTAGCCATAATACAGCTATATCTAAATAAATGATGTTTTGTGCTCTTTTTTGAGTAGCAAGAAAACAGTAATAATACCTGCTTTTGTAAATGAAAGAATATTATAAAAATATACACTTTCTTACCTATTCAATTATTTGTAATTTATTGTCTAGATCATGGAGACTTACTTGCTAGCTGTCCAGAAGATGAGGCTCTCACTCCAGGTGATGAATGCATGGATGGGATATTGGATGAATCTTTGCTTGAAACCTGTCCCATTCAGTCACCATTACAAGTTTTTGCAGGAATGGGTGGACTGGCTCTTATTGCTGAAAGACTACCCATGTTATATCCAGAAGTAATTCAACAGGTAAGATAAGATTTCCTAATCGAGTATATCATTCTGTAGCTAAGCCGTTCATTCTTTTTATGTTTGTTTTTTAATGTACTTGGATTAACTTTGTAGAAATACCCTTTGCTTTGTATTTTTTGAACATTATATAACTCTTTCAATGATCAGTCTGTACAGAGCTTCATGACCTTTAGTAGGTATGGAAGAAATGTTGAAGATTAAGCACATTTGCCAAACTTACTACACTGTAGCATTTATCTTGATTTCATGGTTGTAACACTAGCATTCTCTTTTCTATACTGCTTTAAGTGTGATATTTATCAGAGACATTATTGGAAATAGGAGAGTAAAATAGGAGTGTATACTGCTACCAATATGTATCTTTTTGTTTACCTTTTATTCCTGTTTCAGGTGCCATTTCCATTTTTGGTGGTTTAAAAACATAACCTATTCCCGTGTTCATTTACGATGCTGTCAGTGTCTGTGCTTTCCATGCTCTTGTATCAATCAGTAGGAAGTTTGGTGCATGGAGAGTTGTAAAAACAAAACTTTATGTTTGTTGAATGAAGTAGGGGAATTATTCTATTTGATTTCATGTCGGGTGTGTGTGTGTGTGTGTGTGTGTGTGTGTGTGTGTGTGTGTGTTTGTGTTTATTTTGGCATAGTAGCTCTAGACTCTATTATAGTTTCCTGAGCTGCTGTACCAAAATACCACAAACTGCCTGGCTTAAAACAACTGAAATTTATTCTCAACAGTTGAGGAGGCTATAAGTCTGAAATCAAGATGTCAGCAGGGCTATGCTCCCTCTGAATTTGGGCTCTAGGGAAGACTCCTTCCTTGCTTCATCCTGGCTTCTCTTGGTTGCCAGTAGTTCTTGCTGTTCATTGGTTTGTAGCTGTATCACTTTAATTTCTGCCTACATCATCATATGGGCATCTTTCCTGTGTGTCCCTGTATCTCTCTCTCCTCATAAGGACACCAGTCATTTAATGTAGGGTCCTCCAAACCATTATTTCCTCATCTTAACTTGATTACATCTGCAAAGGCCCTATTTCCAAATAAGGTAACCTTCATAGATACTAGGGGTTAGGACTTGAACATATCTTGGGAGGACAAAATGCAACCCCCAATAATACTTATTTATGTTATTGCTTACCTACTATTCAAAAAGATATTTTTATTATAAGGTGATATAACTCTGTTATAAGGTGATTGACAGAGAATAAGTAAAATTTTATTTCTTACTAGACAATGACGTAATTACTCAAAAGTTTGAAGCAGAAAAGACCCCAACATTTTCAGCATTATTATTGTTCAACATAAATGATTTTTTCTAATTTAGTATTCAGTGTGGTTCACTATATTGATTAGTAGCTGGAAATGGGGTCCTGGTAATACATACCTAAGGATGTGAAAGTGACTTTAGAATTGGGTACTTGGCAGAGTATGGAATAATTTTGAGTAGCGTGATTTAAAAAAAAATCTAGATTACCTTGAACAGATTGTTAGATAAAATGTGGATGATAAAGCTTCTGCCAGTGAGGGCCTAGATAAAAGTAAGGATCATAGTGGATAAAACCTATAATGTCTTAGAGAATATCTGAATTGTCGTAAGCAGACTTGGTATACATACGGTGTTTAAAGTGCTGACAAGGAGGTTTAGAAGGAAATGAGGAACACGTTACCAGAACCTGAAGGAAAAGGGATCTTTGTCATATAGTAGCGGAAATATTAACTCATTGTATCCTAAATGTAGAAAGCAGCACTTGCATGTAATGAACTTGGATATTTAGCTGAGATTTCCACACAAAGTGGTGAAGGTACAACTTGTTTTTTTCTTGCTGCTTATAGTGAAATGTGAGAGGAAAGATACAAATTGAGAGAAGAACTGTTGAAATACAAGCAATTAGTGCTTGTCAGTTTGTGAAATTACCTATCCAGATGACAGAAGGTGCTAAAATTTAGAGATTCACTATCAGAAAAGCATGCTCCGAAGTGTAAGCCAAGGGTGAGGCTGGACAACTTTTTGCTAGTGCCTTAGAAACATCAAAAGTCAGAGTATTCAGTCACATAGAGGGCTCTTTGAAGAGATTAGGCATATAACTCGTGGATTTCCTCAGCCGTCTAAGCAGAAGCCAGGAATAGAGGATATGATGTGATGATGGAAGCACCCAACAGCCATGGAACGTGAGTAGTCTCTGGAAGCTGGAAAAGGTGAGGAGCTATTATTCCCCAAGAGCCTCTAGAAGGAATGCAGCCTTAGATTTTAGTCCCATAAGACCTATTTTGGATTTCTGACCTCTGAAATTTTAAAATGATAAATTTGTGCTGTTCTGAGCCACTGAGTTTGTGGCAATGTGTTATAGTAGCAGTAGAAAAGTAATACAGAGTTTGGTCTATAATTGTAATGCCCTTGTCTGGTTTTGGTGTCAGGATAATACTAGCTATATGGGATGGGTTGAGAATTTCTAATGTATCAAATTAGGGATACTGTTAGGTGTGTTTAATAAGAGACACTGGCCAGGCATGGTGTAATCCCAGCCTGTAATCCTGTAATCACGCCTGTAATCCCAGCACTTTGGGAGGCCAAGGCAGGAGGGTTACCCGAGGTCAGGAGTTTGAAATCAGCCTGGTCAACATGGTGAAACCCCGTCTCTACTAAAAATACAAAAATTAGCCCGGTGTGGTAGTAGGTGCCTGTAATCCCAGCTATTCAAGAGGCCGAGGCAAGAGAATTGCTTGAACCCGGGAGGTGGAGGTTGCAGTGAGCCGAGGTGGCGCCATTGCACTCCAGCCTGGGTGACAAGAATGAAACTCCGTCTCAAAAAAAACCAAAAAACAGAAAAGAGACACTGCAGATAATAACAGTAGTGAACTGGAAGATGTATCAAAAGAAATCATTCAGCTTGGTGCAGCGGCCAACGCCTGTAATCCCAGCACTTTGGGAGGCCAAGGCAGGCAGATCACCTGAGGTCAGAAGTTCAAGATCAGCCTGGCCAACTTGGTGAAACCCCGTCTCTACTAAAAATACAAAAATTAGCTGGATGTGGTGGTGGGCGCTTGTAATCCCAGTTACTCTGGAGGCTGAGGCAGTAGAATCGCTTGAACCTGGGAGGCGGAGGCTGCAGTGAGCCGAGATTGTGCCACTGCACCCCAGCCTAGGTGACAGAACAAGACTCTTGTCTCAAAAAAAAAAAAAAAAAAAAAAAAAAAATGGTTCAAACTGAAGCATAGAAAGTGTAAGGAATGAAAAGAACATAAGAGCTATATGGATTGAAGTGAAAAATTCTAACGTACCTGAATTTATAGACCCAGAAAAAGAGTGAGTTGAAACATGGACAGAAACAATATTGAGAAGAAGAAAAATTTCCCAAATAGATGTAAAACTTAAATCTCAATTCAACATGTAAGAAACTGTTAACTTCATGCAGGATATGCATGCCTGGAACTGTCATGGTAAAAGTGATTAAAAACAAAGACAGCTGGCCACTACGGTGCATCCCTGAAATCCCAGCTACGCAGGAGACTGAAGTGGGAGGATTACTTGAGCCCATGGATTCCAGACCACCTGGGCAACATAACAAGACCTCATCCCCCCAAAAAGAAAAATTCTAAGGCAATGAAAGAATATTAAAGCCAGCCATAAAGGAAGTGACCTATATTTTCAAAACAGCAGCAATAACACTAACAACTGGCCTTTCAACAGAAACTATATGAGCCAGGGAATTACAACTTTAAAAATGCTAGAAGACAGTAAGCAACAAGGTAAAGCAAAACAATCTGTCATCCTAGAATTTTATACCCATTGGAGAACATTTTCTACAATTCTTCACCCACTTTGCCCATCGCCTCTCAAAAATCAGTGATGGCAGAATAACAAGTATGGGATTAACTCTGTGGTCTCTATAGTTAAAAACTCCAGACAAAATATATTTTAAAAGTTACTTAAAGGCTTTGAAGAGCAACGAGAAACAGGCAGAAATTTAAAGACAGAATTTAAGAGGATTTAAACATAGAATTAATAGAATCACATTCAGTGATATTAGTGTCTATACAGCTTTTCTCGGGGGTATCCCTCAGTCTTTGTTAGGTGGTACAGGTAGAACTCAGACTTAAGCCACAGTCGTATTGGCTGGAGTTTGATTCTTCCATACTGGCTGGAAAATAGGAATTCAGAAAGGAGGAAGCCAAAGCTGAGCAGCTCCAAATTCTGCACATCTCTAGCTTGCTCCAGAATTATTAAACATAGGCATTTTGAGAGCAAGCATGAACTAGAATGCTGAAAAAGCTGTACAGAGATTTCAGCTGCTGTCTATCACAGAGAGCATACAATTTGCAGTTTTAGTCCTGCTCAGAGATAAAAATCTTGGCTTTTCCATTGGAATTCCAAATGGCCCATACGTTGAGAGTAAAGGCTACATCCTAATGAAGATTCACTTGAGAAATAAGGGAAAAATCAAAATAGACTTTTCTAATAAATTACAAAAGCCTCTAAGTTCAGGGTGATCTACCAATAATTTCCCTATCTGCTAAACAAAACTAAACACACTCCAAGGAAGATTTTAAAATCAAGAGTTGATACAACGTCTCATCAACAATGTACAGTGTACGGCAGGGCATGGTGGCTCACGCCAGTAATCCCAGCACTTTGGGAGGCTGAGGCAGGCAGATCACCTGAGCTCAGGAGTTCAAGACCAGCCTGGCTAACATGGTGAAACCCCATCTCTACTAAAAAATTTGATAATTAGCCAGCAGTGGTGGTGCACCTCTGTAATCACAGCTACTTGAGAGGCTGAGGCAGGAGAATTGCTTGAACCTGGGAGGCAGAGGTAGCAGTGAGTGATCGTGTCACTGCACTCCAGCCTGGGTGACAGAGTGAGACTGCATCTCTGTAGTTAAATGAATGAATGAATAAATGAAGGTAAGTGTATTAAATACCCCATTTGAAAAGCAAACATTTGTCAGAATAGAGAAAAAAGCAAAGCCCAAGTATATGCTGTCTAAAGAGATGTGCTTGAAAGAAGAAAGCTGCGGCCGGGCGCGGTGGCTCAAGCCTGTAATCCCAGCACTTTGGGAGGCCGAGACGGGCGGATCACAAGGTCAGGAGATCGAGACCATCCTGGCTAACATGGTGAAACCCCGTCTCTACTAAAAATACAAAAAATTAGCCGGGCGAGGTGGCGGGCGCCTGTAGTCCCAGCTACTCGGGAGGCTGAGGCAGGAGAATGGCGTAAACCCGGGAGGCGGAGCTTGCAGTGAGCTGAGATCCGGCCACTGCACTCCAGCCTGGACGACAGAGCGAGACTCCGTCTCAAAAAAAAAAAAAAAAAAAAAAAAAAAAAAGAAGAAAGCTGCTATCCCTATTTTTAAATATATGACAAAGTTGAATCATAGACCAGCATATAAGAAATAAAAAGGATTATTAAATATGAAAGTATTAATTCAAAATAAGTCATAACAATCCTAAATTTGTATTTAATAGCTTCAAAGTACATGAATCAGAAATCTATAGAACTGAAGGAGGAACTAGATAAATCTACATTTCAGTAATAGATTATAACATTTATCTCTCAGTAAATGAAACAAAGTGAGGATGTAGGAGATTTTGGGAGAAACACCCAGAACTTCTAGATGGACCTAACCAACATTTATGGAACACAGCATTTACCAACTACAGGATGTACTTCTTTCCAAAGAAAGATAGGCAGTATGCTGGCCTGTATAAAAGTCTCAGTACATTTTAAAAACATTAAAATCAAACCCAGTATGTTCTGTAACCACATCAGAATTAAATTGGAAATCATTAGCAGTAAGATCTAGAAAACCTCACATATTTGTAACTTAAGCAGTATAGTTTTAAATAACACATGGATGAAAGAGGAAATCACAATACATACTACACAATATATTTCAAAATGATAATCCCAGCATGACATGGGATATAGCTAATGCTTATAATTAAGAGATTTATCAGTGATGTACACTACCACCTCAGGAAACTAGAAAAACAGGAGTACAGTTAACCAAAAATCAGAAGCAAGGAATTATTACAGTAAGAGCCAGAATCAGTTAAATATAAAACAAAAAATCAGAGAGAAACAAGAAAACCATATATTTTGTCTTTTGAGACTTTTAGTAAAATTGATGAACTATGAAAATTTTTCAAGAAAAAGGGAAACCACACAAATTGGACATCCACAAATGATGGCAAGCACATTGTTGTAATTTCTATAGAATAAAATAAGGTACTATTATAACCAACTTTATGCCAGCATATTTGATAATTTAGATATAATGGATAAATTCCTTGACAAATACAACCAGAATCAACATAAGAAGTACATGTGTACGTTTGTATGTATACACTCATAAAGAATTATAATCAAACATACTGAATTTTTAGTCTGTTTTCATTTGTAAGTACCATGACTGTGATTTTGAAATCACGTTAATCCTATGTTTCTCCAATTTAAACTGAAACTCATATTTTGTTCTTAAATTGGAGCATTTGACTACTTTAGAAAGTATCATGTCTTCTCAGTTTGCTGTGACATATAATGAGTATCAGAATTAAAGGCATCACATTGTTGGAATATCGTAATTCCTAAAAGCCTGTGATATAAATCATATCTTATTTATCGAATTTAAAATAATTTATTTGTGTTTTAGACATTATTCAAAGTGAGCACGTCCTTATTAGACTCTTTCCTTTGGGAAATTGAGCTGTTTTATCCTAGTATATCAGAAATAAAATTTCTTTGTTGTTAATTGAGCAAAAGCATGCTTTTATGTACTTTTCAGTTTTGACTTTCAAAATGTGACATAATACAAGCGAATATAATATATGGTTTAAAAAATTAAATCCATCTTAATACCCTAAAGCAGTTCTGTTTGAATAGTTATACTTTTGACATTTGTATAAAAATCAGTTTATATTCTACTGTATGCTGCTTTTGCTGAACCTGTATTCTGAAATTAATCTTTGTTGATGCCTAAACCTGTGGTGGTCTCATTTGTATAGCTGTAATATACTTGCTGTATATTTAACTATACCTTATTGTGTGTATTAGTCTTAATGTTGACTGGCATTTTTATTGTTTCCAGTTGTTAGCTATAATGAAAAAGGTTGTTGTGAAGAATTGTATATGTATCTAATATAAGACTTAAAAATTTTTATCTGTGTAATGGGAGATGGGAAATGATACATGATAGTGGTTTTCATTTGCTCTTCTGATATTCATGAAGTTGAGGGTCTTTCACTTGTTGAAGAATTTGAATGCTGTAAATCAAGAGTTCTTTCGTTTTGCTGTCTTTTTGCTTTCATTGTATTTGGTTTGTTTTGTGGCATCATTTGAGAAATAGTCTTTTAAGAAAACACTTAAGGTAAACACTTGAGGTAAAGTTCTGCTTCTATAACAATGTTCTATTATCATATAGGCACTTTTATATGAAACTATCTTTTGTGCAGCATAAAATAATAAATATAGAGGTACTTTAAAAAAAGTTACCTGTAAAGGGTTTCAAAATGGTTTAGAAGTGAAAAGTGCCCAAATTCCCATGTTCTTACAATTAGGCTATTTCATATTGTCATTCTGGCCTAAGCTTCAGTAGTCAAAATAGGCTGGCATCGAAATTGCAGCTGTTTTATTCAGTGTACAGATGTATGTAGTGTAGCTGTAGATCAACTTAAGACGGATCTAAGCTGTAGATCAGCTTCAGACTTTTACATATATATGTAAAAGAAGGAAGAAATAGTGAACTAATCACAGAGTTACTTCACCATTCATTTAAAAATCACCCCACAGAGTTACCTATTGATCTACTACTGAAGTCATACAGGAAGCTTAGGCATGATCCTGATGTTTTAAGTGAAGAATGAGATAACTGTGATTAGCTCACTATTCATTTCATTATATGTTTGCATGTAGAACTTCAAATTAGTATTTAGTGAAGTACGTTATTCATGGCCAAGCAAGATAAATAGAATATTTCTAAATGAAATGAAAAGTTTGTAGGGCAACCATGCTCAGAATTGGAGTTTCTCTTTGAATTATTAAGATTAAATTATAGACACGATGCTCCTTTACTCCTAAGTGCAGGAAACTTCTCTTAGATAACCACAGTACAATTATACAAATCAGAAGTTCACACTGACTCTACTATGGACTGCAAATCTTACTCAGCTTTTGCCAGTTGTCCTTCTAATGTTCTTTAGGGCCAAAGAAAAAGAAATCAATTTTCTTTTGCATGGTTTGAGGGTACTAGTAGTTCAGGATCATCTGTTGCATTTTGTTGTCTTATAGTCTTCAATCTGTAACAATTCTACTATCTTTATTTATCTTTCATGGCCTCGATGGCCTTGACAGTTTTCAAGAATACATACTAGAAATTATGTCTATATATATATTTACACATATGCACATACATGTATTTTCTAGGTATGTTTGCCGATAGGACCCAGAGGCAGACTCCTCCTAGTGATGTATGTGCATATATCTTCCATATTGTCATTTAAAAAATTTTCCACTAAAAGAAATCAGGGCTCCTTGGAGAAATTCTAGTATTGAGGAAGGGTATATAGACATGAGCCTAGAATGTTTTGCTGTGTTAGAAAGCAAGGAAATGCTTAAAGAACGATGGGGGACAAGTTAATAGCAAGCAGGATCCTGCTTTAATGGGATCTCAGAGACCAATTCTTATTTCCCTCAAGCATCAGAATTAGTAATGATAGTAACAATATACCTATGTAATAAAGTTAGAGTCCATATTGATAGAAATTAATAGACAAGAAGGGAATGTTTTTCCTTATAGCTTGGTGCCAACTAACAAATGTAGAAGGAATGACAGAATTAGAAAGTCTCCTTTTGATAACCACAGTAGTAATAATTGTTTTAGGAACAATTATAAAATGCTAAGACTAACTGTTCAAAAGTTTGGCGAGAAATAAGGTATTTAAATAGTCTCAAGAATCTGCATACAGATACTTAACTAATTATAAAGGTGGAAATAACTAACATAGCGACACTTGGCAGACGCTGCCATACTTCGGATGTCATGTGCGTCTTGATGTTTGGTAGCTTGTTTTTATTTTTATTTATTTTTTTGAGATCATTTTGTCACCCATGCTGGAGTGCAGTGGTGTGATCTCGGCTCACTGCACCTTCCACCTACTGGGTTCAGGTGTTTCTCCTGCCTCAGCCTCCTGAGTAGCTGGGACTACAGGCACGCACCACCACACCTGGCTAATTTCTGTATTTTTAGTAGAGACGGGGTTTCACCATGTTGACCAGGCTGGTCTCAAATTCCTGACTTCAAGTGATCCACCTGCGTCAGCCTCTGAAAGTGCTGGGATTACAGGCATGAGCCACTGTGCCCAGCCGGAAGCTTGTTTTTTAAAGCAAGTAGTTTTATTAATCCTATAGTCCTCTATTTTAAAGAGATCATTTAAAGTTAAGTCTTTACTTTGAATCTGATGTTGAAAATGTGAACAGCCAAGCGAACACTTTTCTTTTTCTTTAGGTGAGTGCTCCAGTTGTAACATCCACCACTCAGGAAAAGCCAAAGGATAGCGATCAGTTTGAATGGGTGACCATTGAACAGTCAGGGGAGTTAGTTTATGAAGCACCAGAAACTATCGCCGCTGAACCTCCACCTATCAAGTCAGCAGTACAGACCATGTCCCCCATACCTGCCCATTCTTTGGCTGCTTTTGGATTATTTCTTCGTCTTCCGGGCTATGCCGAAGTGCTACTGAAAGAGAGAAAACATGCCCAGTGCCTTCTTCGATTGGTATTGGGAGTAACAGATGATGGAGAAGGAAGTAAGTGTTTAGTATTAAATTTGTCAGTACATATGTGAATAGATTGTGTAAAGTTATCCAGATCATTGCCTGTTGTTCATCATTTATTTCCTTCATAGTTAAGCTGTTAGATGATTTGTTGTAGGTGGTGTTGTAGGTGGTTAGTTATAATAAATCCTAAAGAATCTTCATTTTCATCTCTGTATTCATTCAAAAATTATTTTCCTTGTGCTGACAAAACTGTTGGGCATCACTGGAGGGATTTAAACATGAAGCAATTATTTAGAGCTACCCCCAAGTAGCTAATGTTCTCCAGTAATAGTAACAAGGGATGTATATAAACATGTAGACTTAGCAAGTTATAAAATCCCTTGAGCACTCTTGAGTGCAGTATTATGGAGAAACACACGTGTGAGAGAGATTATTTATTTACTACACAGCAATGTGAATGAAGTGGGATAGTAGTTTTTAGTGGGGCCTTGAAGGACAGGTTAGATTTAGGTTGCGATGAGTTATCTCAGAAAGAAAATAAATGGAATGAGCAGTGTTTCCAGGTTAAAATCTGTGAGAGGGGATAAGTTAGCTGATGAAAATTTGTACAAAAGGCAGCATTGTGAGCATTTTAAAAGCTAATGTTGGTAACAGATCATGGAAAAAACTTGCTTAAGAACTTTAGATTTTATTTTGAATAGCAATAAAGGCTTATTAAAATGTGTTAAGATCAGTAATGTGTTGAATATAGTTTTTTTTAGAAAATGAATCTGGTAGGAATACTTAGATTAAAGAGAACAGAATCAGGAAAATAATGCCATAATATGTATTAATGATAATATAGAATAATAAGAGAAGGCTGTGATGATTGTTTCCTTTGGGTTGGCATTGTTATTTAATAGAAAGAAAAACTGAAGAATTACAGGATAGCCTGACAAGTCGATTTTCATTTGGGTGACCTCTACATTTTCACTTACTGTTTATTCTCTTAATATTTACTAGACAATTAATACTTCCTTATGTTATTTTAAAACCACAAGGTTTTGATTCGGTTGATTTCTTTCACATGCCATTTAGAAAGAATAAACTGTTAAGTCCTGTACTACAAAGTATATTTAATAAAACTATATGAATTTATTTGTAGATCTTGAAATTCTGAAGCTATCAAATATTCAAAGTAAATATTTTTTCCTTTATATTTTCCTAACAACAAAAATCCCTCATAAATGTTGGCATATCAGTGGGCCTATGTAGTTTAAACCTTTGTTATTCAGGTATCAACTGTATTTATTTTAGTAGGTCAGGAATTTCTAATTGCTTGATCTGATTTTTTTTTTAAGTAGGTAGAGGGGTAAGAACCATTTTTTTTATTGATACAATAGTTGTACATATTTATGTTAAACATATGATATTTTGATACAGACATAGAATGTGTAATAAGAACCATGATATTTCAACACTCTGTTACTACAGTGTTAAAGTAGGTGTAACCCTAAACAGAAAAGGAAAAAAAAAAGCCTTTCTGTAATTTCATACTATTTTTAATGCATATACAATGAATTTTTATTAAAAAGCGTAGTTATGATATCTCTTTCTGTAATAATTGTTTCGTGTACCATCCACGTAGCATTGCTTTCTTTGCATGTAATACCCCTTCCTGGCTAGAACACAGTAGAACACTGTTGGGAAAAAAATAGTTTTACTTGTTCATTATCTGTTCATGGTTAAAGCTACTCCCAAGGAAAGCAGTTACTTTCTTACTGTTTAAGATACTACTAATGCTTCTTTTCTATTGTTTAGGTTTTAGTTTAAATTCTATTTGTAATAATTTTGACATAATCTATAGCTATTATCATACATGTTTCCATTTTTTTTGAGGTTTATGTGTACTGTGTCTGACAGTTTTTCCTGACACTTATTCGTGATTAAATTTTAAGATATTACTGTTCTATTTGTAGTATTTGGTTTTTAAATAATTTAGTGATATTATTTTGTATTACAGTGTCATTATTAATTTATGATCCTGTATGTAGCTTCTTATTGTGCTTTAACTGTTTTTAATCTTGAAGTCCTCTTCTTTTTTCAATCTAGGTCATATTCTTCAATCTCCATCAGCCAATGTGCTTCCAACCCTTCCTTTCCACGTCCTTCGTAGCTTGTTTAGCACTACACCTTTGACAACTGATGATGGTGTACTTCTAAGGCGGATGGCGTTGGAAATTGGAGCCTTACACCTCATTCTTGTCTGTCTCTCTGCTTTGAGCCACCATGCCCCACGAGTTCCAAACTCTAGCGTGAATCAAACTGAGGTAGGTTCACTTTTAATTATTTCAGTTATTAAAAAAACTAGTTTTAATTAGGGAGTACAGAGTAAAGTTTTTTTCTGAAGTAATCTTTCAGAGACTTGGGTGTTCCATTTTCACATCTAAGAGGATATTTAAAACATTATAAATTGATTGCTTTCTCTGTTAGTCTCCTTCAGTAAACCAAAAAGAAACCTATCTACTTGAAAAACAGAAAGGATTTAAGTGCTTAATAAGCTTTCCCATTTGCCAAGATATGCTGAATTTATACTGTGATCCTTCTTCCTTCCTTTTTGAACTTTTAAGAATAATACTATAGAATGGGGGTTGTGGGTGGGGATCTAGCCAGTGCAGTAAGACAGGAAATTCAAGAAAGAAAGAGAAGAATTCCTCATTATTTCAATATGATTTAATTGTATTGTAGAAAATACCAGAATAGGCTGGGCGCTGTGGCTCACGCCTGTAATCCCAGCACTTTGGGAGGCCGAGGCGGGTGGATCACCTGAGGTCAGGAGTTCGAGACCAGCCTGGCCAACATGGTGAAACCCCGTCTCTACTAAAAATGCAAAAATTCACTGGACGTGGTGGCGGGCGCCTGTAATCCCAGCTACTCGGGAGGCAGAGGTGGGAGAATCACTTGAACCCAGGAAGTGGAGGTTGCAGTAAGCCGAGATTGCGCCATTGCACTCCAGACTGGGCGACAAGAGCTAAACTTTGTCTCCAAAAAAAAAAAAGAAGAAAAGAAAATACCAAAATAATTAGTGGCATAAGTGAGTTTATTAATGATACAACATGGGGTCAGTATATAAAAATTAGTTAATGTTTACATACTAGCAACAGACACATAAAATGAGCTTTATAAAGATATATTTTAGAATAGCCCCAAAAATAGAAAATTTCTATGAATAAATCTGAAAAATATGTATAATACCTCTTTATGAATTTTTTGGCCAGGCATGGTAGCTCATGTCTGTAATCCCAGCACTTTGGGAGGTGGAGGCAGACAGATCACTTAAGGTTAGGATTTCGACACCACCCTGGCCAGCATAGTGAAACTCCATCTCTATTAAAATTACAACAATTAGCCAGGCCTGGTGGCTCACACCTATATTCCCAGCAACTTGGGAGGCTGAGGCAGGGGAATCTGTCTTTGCTCATGTATATCTTCGATGGGTTAGATATGATAGTGCAATGGTATTATTTCTTCCCAGATCAATCCTTAAGTTTGATACAATTCCAGGTTCATTTTGGAGGAAGTTTACAAACCATTTATAAAATAAACATGCAAAGGGTTAGGAATAGTTGAGATACCCTTTTACTATATCCTAAAAAGATCTGCTCATATCTCAATTCAATTTTGAGTCATTGACTTTTTAGGTTCTAGGGTGGTTTATCCCTTCTTTTCTTGATAAATATTTTTAAATATTTATTTATTCTTAAATATAAGCACTTTGTCTCCATTTACCCCTTCCCCCAGCCCCTGGCAATTAGCAATCTGCATTCTGTCTCCATGCATTTACCTATTCTGGATATTGCATATAAATTGAATCATGTAATGTATTGTTCCTTGCGTCTGTCTTCTTTCATTTAGTGTAATGTTTTCTAGGTTTATTCATGTAGCATATATCAGTATTTCATTTCTTCTTATGGCTGAATAAATATCCTGTTTGTTGATCCATTCATCTGTTGGTTGGTATCTGGGCTATTTTCTAATAATCTTTTAGTTTAAATGGTGCTACTGAAAACGTGTGTCTATTTCAGTACCAGTTTTTAATCTGTTTTAGTACTAGAAGTGGAATTTCTGGGCCGTACAGAAAATCTGTGTTTAGTTTTTTTGAGCAACCACCAAACTGTTTTCCATAGTAGCTGCATCATTTTACTTTCCCAGTGATAAATATTTTTGAAGATAAGTAAAAACAAATTGTAATGGATTTTCATTTTTTGTTATTTTAAGCCACAGGTGTCAAGCTCTCATAACCCTACATCAACAGAAGAACAACAGTTATATTGGGCCAAAGGAACTGGCTTTGGAACAGGCTCTACAGCTTCTGGGTGGGATGTGGAACAAGCCTTAACTAAACAAAGGCTGGAAGAGGAACATGTTACCTGCCTTCTGCAGGTATATTTTGTAAACTTGATATTCTTCATAATAATGTGGTTTTTTGTATTATTTTAAAATATTGATAACTAATCCAACTATCCTCAGCTATGTTTATGCCCACTTGTGGTTCTTCTTCCCAGTGCATTCTAAGATACCACCGGATAAAGATTGTTCTTGCTTACTTGTAACTGTATTTCTTCGCTCTCAACTAGCTTCTTCACTGAGAGGAAAGTGGCAGGGATGAAATTATCTAGTAGCTGGAAGATGCATCTTCCTACAGGCATTTTCTTGTTTAATGTGTTGTATGTGGGCTTTTTTTTTTTAACTGTTACTTTTTTATATGCATTTTGGTTGCTTACTTTTTTTTTTTTTTTGAAACGGAGTTCACTCTGTGGCCCAGGCTGGAGTGCAGTGGCGTGATCTCGGCTCACTGCAACCTCCACCTCCCAGATTCATGGTTGCTTACATTTTTTTTTTTTTTTTTTTGAGATGGAGTCTCGCTCTGTCGCCCAGGCTGGAGTGCAGTGGCGCGATCTCGGCTCACTGCAAGCTCTACCTCCCGGGTTCACGCCATTCTCCCGCCTCAGCCTCCGAGTGGCTGGGACTACAGGCGCCCGCCACCACGCCCGGCTAGTTTTTTTTGTATTTTTAGTAGAGACGGGGTTTCACCATGTTAGCCAGGATGGTCTCGATCTCCTGACCTCGTGATCCACCCGCCTCGGCCTCCCAAAGTGCTGGGATTACAGGCTTGAGCCACCGCGCCCGGCCGGTTGCTTACATTTTTAAAGATAACTTTTCGGCTGGGCATGGTGGCTTACGCCTGTAATCCCAGCACTTTGAGAGGCCACGGTGGGTGGATCACCTGAGGTCAGGAGTTTGAGACCAGCCTGGCCAACATGGTGAAACCCTGTCTCTACTAATAATACAAAAATTAGCTAGGCTTGGTGGCAGACACCTGTAATCCCAGCTACTGAGGAGACTGAGGCAGGAGAATCACTTAAACCCAGGAGACAGAGGTTGCAGTGAGCCAAGATTGCGCCATTCCACTCCAGCCTGGGTGACAAGAGTGAAACTCTGTCTCAAAAAAATAAATAGATAAATAACTTTTCTAGATTCAGGCAAGTTGAACAAGAATAGAAAGTCTTTATACCACAGAAATGTATAGGGGAAATACTTAATGAAAAGATTAGCTTTGCTTCCTGCATCAGCTAATTGAAGTTGGTTAACACGTTGAATGTGTCTTCTGCAACTCTAGAATGCTCCTTCTTGTATAAAGTTATAAGATTTTGTTACCCTCAAACTGTGAATTGAGTCTATTCAATAAAATATGTAAATAATACAGAGTTGATACTATGTTTTTATGTTTGCAGTTGTATTGTTTTTATATGTCTAGTCATATGTAATGTACCATCCTTTGTAAGCAACACTCTCAGACAAAACAGATCCTTCCCTGTTGAAAATTTAGACAAATAGTTATTTTAAAACATCGTATAAGGTACTGTTTAAGTAGAAAATATGTACTGCTAGTATTCAGATTGAATATCTAACCATAAAAATTTTTGAAGTATGTGAAACTGAAATCCAAATTAATTTCAACAATTTTTAGGTTCTTGCCAGTTACATAAATCCTGTGAGTAGTGTGGTAATTGGAGAAGCTCAGTCATCTCATGAGACTAGAGGGCAGAACAGTAATGCCCTTCCTTCTGTACTTCTTGAGCTTCTCAGTCAGTCCTGCCTCATCCCAGCCATGTCATCTTATCTACGAAATGATTCAGGTAAATAATCCCTGTAAATGTCTTTGTGGATGAATAATTTTGTTTGCTTATTTTATCATTGTCTAATAGTAAGCTTCAATTGAAATACTTGATGGATTTATTTCCTAAAAAGTATTCTGGAAATATTTGATTGTTTTTTTGGTGCCCTTAATTTGATACTGTGTCATCACTTACCCTAGAACACAGAATAAAAGTTTCATTATTCCTTTGTCTTTATCTGTGAAAGGTGAAAGTACACTTTTTCCTTTTAATTATCTGTAACTGAAAATAATAGGACAAAGTCTAACAACTTCATGACATCATTCTGATCTGAATATAGTCAAAGTTCTGTGGATTTTAAATATTTTTGTCAAACAAAATTGCTGACAATGGTTATTTTTGAAGAAAAGCAGATACATAAGTCACTCAAGTCCATAGGTACTTCATAAGAAGATGATTAATTTCTTAAAATTCAATAATAAAAGTACTGTAGCTACTTATTTTGCCAGTATACAGCTGGTTATTGATTGAATAATATAGTTTATTATTTCTTTGGTTACGGAATTATCATCTAAGAAATGTACTCTTTTCCTAAGAATAGAAAGTTACATGTTCAGAAATGTATAGATATTTCCAAGAGAAACAAGCAGTTAACAGCTACTTCTTTCAGCCAAAACCTTTATTATTTATTATTTCAACTCTGTTCTCATATTCTTATCTCTGTCTTTATATTCTTACTCATGAAAATAAACATGTATGTATTTCATTAATTTATTAAGGAAGAATAGATAAGGAAAACAATGGGAGTGAATCTTGGTAGTCTATTTTGTGGTTGGTAGCAGCTAAGTGACACAATTGGATGTTTGGTAAAAGTGTTAGTATTTGAAGGGATTATTGCCCATATTCCCCAGTATCAGGAGGATTGTTGTCCTTTAAAAATGTGCCATTTCCCAGTCTGTTTCAAACTCTTTCATAAAAGTATTAGACTGATTTTTTTGTTTGTTTAGATTGACTTGTTTGGTACATCAGATTGGTCTTTTTAAAAAAGTAGATGTCAAATGCATATAGTATATTTTTTGATTAAAATGTTTGAGACTATAATTTTAATTTTAGATTATATAGAACAATTGAATAGAGTGAGATGGGTTTCTCTTTATCTCACGTCTCTATTATTGAAGTATTATTTTCTTAATCCTTATACTTTGAAGACCTGACCTACCAAAAATTTTAAATTTCTGTTTTAGTCTGAAATTGACTCTCTTATAACACTGAGCTTTTACCTTTATGATTCATTGTCAAAAAGGAAATCCAGGATTATTTACATAATATTTACAGTAATTGCTATTCATGTAAGTGCACTTCCTGGAAAGGTGTGTATGTTAACAAACTGATTTTTGGTAAATGTATGGAATTGCAGAGACTTAGATATTATATCTTGGAACTATTTTAGAAATTTAATGTGACAGATCAAAGTTTGACCTTTCTTTTGTGATTCATTATTTTCCTGGAAAAAAGAAATTTCTTTCATTAGGTTTAGATGTTCTTGAATTTGGTACCTTGTCCAGTGGTTAATTCTAATTGATATATTTGGATGTGGTAACAAATACTTATTTTGAGATATAATACCTTGTATTAAGATAAAATGATGTAACTTGTATTCGGTAGGTTAAATGGTAGCATGCCTCCTAAATGATATTAAATATGGATTGTTTTCAGGAAAACACAGCTTAATATTATATAAGTAAAAATGAGTATGTAAGTAAATATATAATTATATAAGTAAATATAAATATAAAAATGTAAATATATAGTTATCAGTTTTGGTTAGAATAGTAATAATTAATTTTTTAAGTGGCTGTTGTTTGTTTATTTGAGACAGGGTTTCCCTCTGTCACCCAGGCTGGAATGCAGTGGCACGATCTTGGCTTGCTGCAACCTCCACTTCTCAGGCTCAAGCAATTCTCTTGCCTCAGCATCCTGAGTAGGTGGGACATGCAGCAGCATGCCCGGCTAATTTTTGTATTTTTGGTAGAGATGGGGTTTCACTATGTTAGCCAGGCTGGTCTCAAATCCTGGCCCATGTGATCTGCCCACCTTGGCCTCCAAAAGTGTAGATATACAGACGTGAGCCAACACACCCTGCCTTAAGTGGCATTTAAAAATCTGAACAAATTATCTAGCCAGAGTCTTCCTTAGACTTAGTAAAATTTCTATTTTGGAAAATTAGTCTAAAGTTTATTTTCCAATTTTTTCTTTTTTTTTTTTTTGAGACGGAGTCTTGCTGTGTCGCCCAGGCTGGAGTGCAGTGGCCGGATCTCAGCTCACTGCAAGCTCCGCCTCCCAGGTTTATGCCATTCTCCTGCCTCAGCCTCCTGAGTAGCTGGGACTACAGGCGCCCGCCACCTCGCCCGGCTAGTTTTTTGTATTTTTTAGTAGAGACGGGGTTTCACCGTGTTAGCCAGGTTGGTCTCGATCTCCTGACCTCGTGATCCGCCCGTCTCGGCCTCCCAAAGTGCTGGCTGGGATTACAGGCTTGAGCCACCGCGCCCGGCCCAATTTTTTCATTTGTGTATCTAGTATTATTTTTGGCAATGTGGGAGTTGAGGTATGTGACAGGATCCACTCCACAATCTTTTACTTCATTTAGTTGTCATGTCCTTTTCTTCTCCTATAATCTGGAAGAGTTCCTAGTCTACCTTTATCTTTCATAATACTGTTATTTTTATAGAATATAACCATTTATTTTATAGAATATTGTACAGATTGGTCTATAAGTGTGAGAGTAGTCCTCATAATTTTGCCTGAGATAATTGTATTCAAGGGATGACTTGCTTATATTGCTAGCAGATGATATACAAAAACACCGGCCTAATATAATAATCTTTTCTGAGAACTTTAGAAAATAATGCACATTTTCGTTCTGTAACATGTTTTTAAATGATTGGTGAGCAAGACAAGAAAATATAGGGAACATACTAGTTTATGCCCTACTTTCAGTGCAGAGATTGGTCTGTCATTGATTTTAAATATCAGTTGTGGTTTCTGTCCCACACCCTTTTTGCCCTTATTTTCTGGCTACAGGTATACGTTAGATACTTTGTAATCTTCAAACTTTTATGTTTAATGACTATAGATTGAGATGAATACCAGAGTCTGCTCCTCATTTTAATAAAACCTTCAAGTTCTCATATTAATGAGTTTCCTATGTAGCTGGTTAGCTAAGTCTGTTTTATTTAAATAGAAGTTTAAAAACTGGCCTGAACATATTAAATGATAATACTAAGCTGGCCATAAGGATCAACAATAATTGCTCATAAAATTGATCTTCAGTTTTAGTTCTGAACATCTTTGCATCAAAGGTCAAAAGAGAATGTTGTTAGTTGTAAAATTATTACCAGAATAGAGGAAGCATACAAGCTCCTTAGGGGAAAGGACAACCTTTTTTCCATTACTAACTTGTCACAATTCTACAACTGAGACACAGATCCTATTCTCCAGAGGCAGGCCCTGATTATATTTAGTGATTTAATCATTAAATATATTTAGCCATTAAATAGTTGCCTAAGAACTTTTTACTTGCATAATAATGGCTGTACCATTATCTAACCTAATTTACTTTTAGATTGTTATTTTATTTGTAAAATTTAAAATTATTAGATGCTTTTGGGAACATTTATATATCCAGAGCTTTATACATTTAGTATTCTTAAGATAAACTCCTGGCCAGGCACGGTGGCTCACGCTTGTAATCCCAGCACTTTGGGAGGCCGAGGCGGACAGATCACCTGAGGTTGAGAGTTCGAGACCAGCCTGACTAACATGGAGAAACCCCATCTCTACTAAAAAAATAAATAAATAAAAAATAAAAAAAATTCAAAATTAGCTGGGTGTGGTGGCGCATGCCTGTAACCCCGCTGCGTGGGAGGCTGGGGCAGGATAATTGCTTGAACCCAGGAGGTGGAGATGGCACCGTGATGAGCCGTGATGGCACCATCGCACTCTAGCCTGGGCGACAAGAGTGAAACTGTCTCCAAAACAAAAAAAGATAAATTCCTGATATTTCATCTTTTTGAATTCACTGTTTCTAGCATAAAATTTTTATGACTTAATGGTAGTTTTCCTGCTATTTTGACATCTTTTTGTAGGTCTTAAAATGGGTGGAGAGGAAAATTTAGATATGTAAATGAATGGAGACTTATTTTTTATTTTATTTTTGAGACGGAGTCTCATTCTGTTGCCCAGGCTGGAGTGCAGTGATATGATCTTGGCTCACAGCAACCTCCGCCTCCCAGGTTCAAGCAATTCTCATGCCTCAGCCACCCGAGTAGCTGGGACTACAGGCGACCGCCACCCGCCTTGCTAATTTTTTTTGTGTTTTTAGTAGAGACGGTTTCACCATGTTGGCCAGGCTGGTCTCGAACTCCTGACCTCAAACGATCCACACCCCTCGGCCTCCCAAAGTGCTGGGATTACAGACAGGCATGAGTGACCACCCGGCCTGTAAATGAATGGAGACTTTTAAAAAAGTGTTTGGTGGCATTACAGCAGAAACATAAATCTTCATATTTAGGCTAAATTAATCAGATTTATCAAAGGTTAACATCATGGTTCCAGTTACTCAAAATAGTAAGTTTGATGCTTTAATAATTTGTTTCTTATTGCTTATTAAAATAAAGACATATGTTAGTGTTCTAGATAGGAAAATACATTAATTATTTGCTCATTTTAATTTATTTCTCAACATTTTCACTTCCACTTTTCATAACAAATGGTATTCTGGAAGTTGCATTTTGTGTGCCAGAATCGTTTTTTCTCCAGCCGCTGTATAGTATGGAGTTACCCCACTGGCCACTAGATGGAGTTCCTGTTTCATTTTTAGAAGTATTTGTTAACATTCAAATGTTAATGTTAACAGGCAGAATGTTACTTTAGAGACCCCAGCCTTCTGTTTTAGAAAATGATATGTTCCTTTTTTTAGAAACAGCATATTAAAACTCAGCACACATTAAATTATTTGCCATTAACTTAGTGAGGTATGCTACAAATTCTTATTGAAATCAAATCTTTACCTTTTTAATACTGGTCTTATTATATGGGGATGAATATTCTTTCAGAGTATAAAGGGAAATTGCTGTTATCCTGGTTAATCTGACAATTTACAGGTTAGGAAAGAACAAATGAAATATAGAAAAATGTATTCAGTTCAAGTTTAACTGGTTAGCGGTAACATGGTGATTATAAAATTCACTTATTTTCAAGTTTAAAAGCAAGGTATAAATGGATTTTGTCATTATGAGAAAGAAAAATGAGTAACTGATATGTTAGAGTAAGGTAGACATGAGAGAGCAGGCACAGGACTTCATTGGGAAAATTATAAAGTACTGATTTGGCTGGTTATGTTAGTTAAATGATGGGTATATACTAGGATTAAAATTTTTAATTTCCCTAATATTGGTTTGACAGTTTTATGACAGACTATAATGTGTCAAAACCCATTACTGCGTTTGGATATACCATCTGATTTTTCTCAAAGAGTATTTTGTGTGTTTAAAGCTGTTTTTGTTATTTTATATTACTTTTGGATATGTTTCTTTAAGAGTCAGTATTTAATTTCATGAGTATACTGTTTGAGAATAAGGTTAATTTTGTTGTTATGACAAATGTCTTAATTTAAATATGACCATATTTATTAAATTCAAATTACTTAGTAGTTACTTCAAAGTAAATTTGCAGTTGGAAACTAGCCGTCTTCCTAGGTCTCAGGGCTCTCTAGATTAAAAAGGACATAGAAATTGTATTAGTGCTCTTACAGGAAAAGATAAGATTTGATACCAATAGAAAATACATAATTTTTAAACACTTTATTTTGTTGATATACACTGCCTGAGAAACAATTAAAAATTACCGAGCTGTCATAACATGATACTTAACTGTATATCCTTATTTTTAGCTTTCATGGTATTAGTTCATTTGAAACTGTCAAATTATGCCGTTTCTTTGTACTGTTTTAATAAAGAGTCTGGATGCTGTGGTGGTGGTTCATGCCTGTAATCCCACCACTTTGGGAGGCCAAGATGAGAGGATTGCTTGTGCTCAGGAGTTTGAGATCAGCCTCGGCAACATAGTGAGACTTCATCTCTATGAAAAAGTAAAATAGGCTGGGTGAAGTGGCTCACGCCTGTAATCCCGGCACTTTGGGAGGCCAACGCGGGCAAATCGTGAGGTCGGGAGATTGAGACCAGCCTGACCAACATGGTGAAACCCTGTCTCTACTAAAAACACAAAAATAGCTGGGTATGGTGGCGCGTGCCTGTAATCCCAGCTATTCAGGAGGCTGAGGCAGGAGAATCGCTTGAACCCCAGAGGCCGAGGTTGCAGTGAGCCACTGCACTCCAGCGTGGGCGACAGAGCGAGACTCCATCTCAAAAAAATAAAAAATAAATAATAAAATAATCTATCAGATTATTCTACTAAGTAGAGTAGCAGACCAGGAGTGGTGGCTCACACCTGCAATTCCAGCACTTTGGGAGGCTGAAGTTTGAGGATTACCAGCCTGGGCAACTTAGACCCTGTCTCTATAAAAAACAAACAATCAGCACTCACCTGTAGTCCCAGCTACTCGGGAGGTGGGATCCCAGGAGGGCGAGGCTGCAGTGAGCTGTGATCACACCACTACACTTCAGCCTGAGTGTCAGAGTGAGACCCTATCTCAAAAAAAAAAAAAAAAAAAAAAAAAAAAAAAAAGGTAGAGTAACCTGACACTTTATTTTTAGCCCAAACTTTAATAGTATTTTAATATGGCTCTAGTTTTTGTGAGAATTAGCTGAGCAATACAAATAAAATTTAAAACACTTGCCCTTGTTTAATGTATTTATTTCTATATATGGTCACTCACAAGATATGTTGATGGCCACTAAGTATCTATAATGTAAATGCTTATCAACAAATGTTAATTCCTTTTATTTAGAGTTTTCATTTTTGTCAAGGTCATCCAATGTGGAAATAACTTTCGTATAGAACATACCACTCTATGTGTTAAATAATTATGACTGGTAAGTTTTATAAGGGGAGGACTGGTTGCTTAAAATTTAGATGAGTTTTGAATTGCTTTGATTTGTACAGATTTGTAAGGATAAAGTATTATTTCACTTCTCACACACTTTAGGGATACCATTCTTGATTACCCAGAGTAGTCCTTTCTTTCCTATGAGCTGCTCACATACCTAATCCTTGTATTATCACCTTTCACATTATAGTCCAGCTATTGTATACTTTCTTAATCAGATTTCCACGTAACTACCTACCAGATTAGCCGTAACTCTCCATTTCTTCTATCAAACATCCCAGTTAAGTGTGAGTTGTGTTTGTTTCCAGATTTGTTTATGCCAGTTGTATTTACACTATATAATTATTATGCAAACTAGATGTTTTTATGGTAAATCATGAAATGCTTTAAAAAAGTCCTACAGACCAGGTGCAGTGGCTCAAGCCTGTAATCCCAGCTCTTCGGGAGGCTGAGGCAGGTGGATCACCTGAGGTTAGGAGTTCGAGCCCAGCCTGGACAACATGGTGAAACTAAAAATACAAAAATTAGCTGGGTGTGGTGAATGGGCACCTGTAGTCCCAGCTACTTGGGAGGTTGAGGCACGAGAATTGCTTGAGCCCGGGAGGCATAGTTTGCAGTGAGCCGAGATCGAGCCACTGCACTCCAATCTGAGTGACAGAGCAAGACTCCATCTCAAAAAACAAAAAGAAAAGAAGAAACAAAAAAATATATTCCCAGTTTACTTAGGGAATATATTAAAATGTTAACAATGGTAATTTTATTTTGTATTACCCGCATTTATTAAGAGAAATAATGTCAATACTTTATTGAAACAAGAAAGTTTCTTTTCTATGTAGTCTTTATTTTTCTGTGTGGCTTTATGTTTACAACTGCTTAACTACCAAAAGTCATGCTAATGGTTATTTCTTTTGAGGTACTAAAATATAATTTCCAAAGACAGTTTTAAAAATATTCAGTGTTCATTAATGCTAACTAAAACTTTATTTTTCTAAACATTTTCATTGTCTTCTGTCCCATACTGACTAAATGTCCCTTTCCTGTATTAAGTAGATTACTAGAGGCTTAAAGAAAACGTAAACCTAAATGCAGTTTTATTTTAATTAATATATATTTTATATGTACTCTTAGAAAAGTTGTTGTGGCATTTTTGCTGTTGTGTCTTGTATTCATTACCAAATCTTGCATGTTTTGGAGTAGTCTATCTTCAGTGTCCATATTCATTGCTTTGTCTTCCCTGTTTTTTTCCTCCGTGAAAAGTTAAAATTTGCCTATTTGCTTTGTTGTAATTTTATTCCTCAAGCTGGAAGCATCATAGAGTAATTGCTCTTAGAGCAGGGAGTTACCCTGGGATATATGTTTTAATATTCTGGAGGTGTGCTTTTAAAGGATAGTCTTCTCAATCTTTCTTGTTAGAGCCAGATTTTGCCCTGAATGCAGTCCCTTGAACGAGACCTTCAGAGTGTGGTATGGATGTAGACAAAAACAATCACTAAGAGGTTAAGTACTGTTCCAGCTATACCTAACATAGTCAAGATACATTCTTCTTTTTCTTCTTTCTCTTCTTGCTTCTTTACATCTTCTGCTGTAGTGATGACAGAAGTGCCAGTTTTCTCAGAAAATGTCTTCATTTAGAGAAAAAGAGAATGATTGTGAAGCAAATTGCTAGAAAATATATTTATTAGAAATACTGGTAAATACTCGAAAATTGCTAGACAAGAAGTACTAGCTAGTAAATACTAGAAAATTGCTAGGAAATGTATTTACTAGCAGAGAGCTGGTAAATGTATTTATTATATGTGTTGTGTTTCTTGCATAGTTTTTCAGTGTGCAGTCCTACTTTAGTCTGTTAATGTGTTGGAAAATGATAGTAAATGAGTGTATTTTAATAGAATTTAAAATCTGTTATTTTAACAGTTGGGCTGAAGAGCCGAAAATATAATGAAAATGTAGAAGTTAGATTCTGCCATTTGTGTATTTTATATTTAGTAGCTACAAAGATTCTTAAAATTTTTTACATATCTAACTAGGCTGATGTATTTAATGTGAACTGCAATTTATATACAAAAAAACTGCACATACTTAGTGTATACAATTTGGTAAGTTTAGAACCTCAACTCCTTTTTAAAGCAACTCTTTTGGGGAGCAGTTGAGCAGAATAGGGATTTAAAATAATTTTTTCCTTTGAAGATTAGGGGATCATTGTGTCATTAATTTTATAATCTAGTATTGAAACTAATTCCATTTTACTAATATTTGGTAAAGCAATTAATAGCAGAGTTTATCTCTTCTTAATAAAATATTTTTTCCACAGATTAAGCATATCACATATTTAAGCTTGAAATAATGGAGTTACTAAATGTCAGAGTTTTAAAATAATTAAAAGAGAAGTGCTCCTTACCCTACATTGCATCAGGAATAAAGTGTTACCAGTTATGTTGCTTTAGTCCACAATAGTGATGAATGAACCTTTTCTTTTCATGGAGGGCCTCCAAACAAAACCTGGACAAGCTTCATATTAAAGATGGCAAATGTTTTCAGTATATCCTGAAGGAATGTATCTTCTCTGTTAGTAATCTGTGGTAAATTTCACTGTAACTATTTGATGTAAATTGCTGGCCTCTGCAAGTAATAAGTCACACTGTAAATAGGTTCTATTTTTTAGTATTTTTAGGTTTTTGTATATGCTGAATCACATATTTCCTCCAAAATGCTAATGTTTACGGTTATTTCTCTTGAATTTTCTGTTTGATGAACCTTTACACTGTTCTTTTTCTTTTCAGCTGTTTGAAGATACTTTTCCTCATTGAAATGTTGTAGTTCCAAATGCAGAAAGTGATTTTATTCCTCTCCGTACTACCAGTTACTACTATAAAAATGAAAAAAATATGTTTATTGGCATAAGTATAGTAATGTCACACACCTGCATCTATAGCTGTTAATGATAATTCCAAGATAGTCTTCAAGCTATGCATAATTCAGCAACAGGTCCTTTTGAGGATTGGAAGGATAGTGACTTTACTTGCCTGGTTGTAAGCTGTAACACTGATTAAACATGCATTTGGTCCTTGCTGAGTAAAGGAGCTACAAGCTCCACTTGGAGACATGGCATTGCCTAACAACGTGTTGTGCCTCTGTTCTTTCTTTGTCAGGCAGGCTGCACATTGAATCCTGTAATAACAATGAAGTATGTGTAAAGGAGCTAAAGTTAAAGATACCTAAGGGTTTTCTGATGAAGCTCTTCATGGCAAAAATAGAATTAAATAATTCAAGATCGAAATAGTTTTTATGTTGTTTTGTGCTTTAACAGGCAGGTTTTTATTAAGAGTTTATTATCTTTCTCCATTCTTGTTGCTGGCTGACCACTGGTACACATTAATTGATAAGAAAAGCACATGTCTTAAAAGGAGAGCATAAATCAGCTCTCCATTAGTTTTCCAAGTTCTCCTCTTGGGGGGGTCTTCAAAATCTTTTAAAACTAATAATAAAAACTCAGATATAAATAACACATTAGTTTCCAGACATAGGCATAGATTGTCATATGCATTAATATCTCATAGTATTTGACTTAAAGGTAAGCATATTTACGTAACTAATGGTTGTCAAGAAAAGTACAGAAATACAAAAAACTTGATATTTTTAGTTTAAAATAAAGAAATTTGATATCTTGAGATATTTTTAAAAGTATAGTAATGAAATTTAAAGTTATTTTTTAAATTTTAAAGATTTTTGTGAAATAAACACACAATTTTATCTCTCACATTTTTTGGACTATTCCCAGTCTCATGGGCCAATGCTTATTATTACCTTGTTTTGCTAGCTTTTGCCTTCATACTCCTTGGTAAGAAGAGAATATCTTCTGTTTCCATAATGTAAGATTCCCAGTTGGCCTCTCCTAATGCTAACTCAATAGAGTAAAATAGATACCAGTTAAATAAGAGGGAATAGCATGTTTCATTTATTTCAGAGGAGCTGTCTTATTTTATCTATGCCTTTATTCTTACATGTGAATATAATGTAACTATATTTTTTATTTCTTTTTCTTCAGTCATAGTTTTCTCTGTCACCCGGGCTGGAGTGCAGTAGTGTGCTCATAGGTCACTGCAGCCTTCAACTCTTAGGCTTAAACATCCTTCTCATTAGCTGGGACTACAGGCACCTGCCACCATGCCCACCTAAGTTTTTAAATTTTTTGTAGAAATAGGTTCTCATTATGTTTCCCAGGCTAGTTTCAAAACTCCTGGCCTCAAGCAATCCTCTTGTCTCAGCCTCCTGAGTCACTGGGATTACATTCTTAAGCCATTGTGCCTGACTTGATTTTTTTTTTTTTTTTTTAATATAACATCTCGTGCTTTATAAATTGACCTGCAAGTAGGCTGGGCGCAGTGGCTCATGCTTGTAATCCCAGCACTTTGGGAGGCTGAGGTGGGTGGATCATGAGGTCAGGAGTTTAAAACCAGCCTGGCCAACATAGTGAAACCCCATCTCTACTAAAAGTACAAAAATTAGCTGAGCGTGGTGGCAGGTGCTTGTAGTAGTACCAGCTACTTGGGAGGCTGAGGCTGGAGAATCACTTGAACCCGGGAGGCAGAGGTTGCAGTGAGCCAAGGCCGTGCCATTGCACTCCAGCCTGGGTGACAGAGTGAGACTATATCTCAAAAAAATTGACCTGCAAGTGACATACTTTTTTTTTCTTTTTTCTTTTTTTGAGATGGAGTCTAGCTCTGTTGGCCAGGCTGGAGTACAGTGGCGTGATCTCAGCTCACTGCAACCTCCACTTCCCAGGTTCAGGCAATTCTCCTGTCTCAGCTTCTTGAGTAGCTGAGACTGCAGGCGTGTCACCACATCTGGTTAATTTTTGTATTTTTAGTAGAGGCAGGATTTCACCATGTTAACAAGGCTGGTTTGAAACTCCTGACCTCAAATGATCTGCCACCTCGGCCTCCCAAATAGCTGGAATTACTGGCATGAGCCACTGTGCCCGCCCATGAGTGATATACTTTCTAATTAATATTCATTAATTATGAAATTTGAAATCATTTAATTTCATTTCATTTTGATTTTAGTTGTAAATTATATTCAAGGTTTTTTTTGAACCTAAAGTCTTTTTAAAGTTTCTGGGATTATCTTTGTGTTTATATGAAGAAATAATGCTTTAATCAGATTATACACATATATATCTGTATATGTGTGTGTATGTATATGTGTATATATATATTTTTTGTGTGTGTGTGTGTGTGGTAGATTTTACTGGGGGCAGTGGCTCATGCCTATAATCCCAGCACGTTGGGAGGCTGAGGCGGGCGGATCACGAGGTCAGGAGTTCGAGACCAACCTGGCCAACATGGTGAAATCCCGTCTCTACTAAAAGTACAAAAATTAGCTGGGCATGGTGATGGGCTCCTGTAATCCCAGCTACTCGGTAGGCTGAGGCAGGAGAATTGGTTGAACCCGGGAGGTGCAGTGAGCTGAGATCACGCCATTGCACTCCAGCCTGAGTGACAGAGCAAGACTCTGACTCAAAAAATATATATTATTTCTAGATTTTAAAAATTGGAATTATCAATTATATGTGTGCTTGCAAATTTGTGGGATCTTTTTTTCCCCTTCTCTTCTTTATTGAATGTTAGCATGCTAGACTGTTTTCATTATTCATGTATGGAGAAGAAGATTCTCATTTTGTGGTGTTGGTTGTTCTTGATAACTTCATAACAATTTAATTTTTAAAAATAAACGTATCTTGTATTACTTGTATTCTTTTATAATTTTATCTGAATTGCTAGTAAGTATTTTTAGGTTTACAGAAAATTGAGCAGATAATACAGAGTTCCCATATATGAAGTTCCTACTCACAGTTTACTTATTATTCATATTTTGCATTAGTGTAGCACGTATAATTGATGAACTAATAGTGCTATGTTATTTTTAAATAAATTTATAGTTGAAATTCGAGTTTGCTCTTTATGTTCTACAGTGTGTGGGTTTTGACAAATGCGCAGTTTTATGTATTGCACCATGACGGGATCACACAGAAGAGTTTACTGCCCTAAGAAATTCTGTTAATCCTGCATCCCTTCCTAATCCCCAGACCTCTGGTAACCACTGTTCTTTGTACTGTCTCCATAGTTGTGTGTTTTCCAGCATGTCATATAGTTGTAATCATAAGATCTAGCCTTTTAGATTGGCTTCTTTCATTTAATAATATACATTTAAGTTTCATCCATGTGTTTTCATGGCCTGGTGGCTACTTCATTTTTATTGCTGAAAAATATTCCATTGTATGAATATGTAAGTATGTTTATCCATTCACTTTTTGAAGAACATCTTGGTTGCTTCCAGGTTTTGGTATTTATGAATAAAGCTGCTACGAACATTCACATACAGATTTTTATTTCCATTTTTGTTTCACTGATCTATTTGCTTATTCTTTTGCCAGTACCACATTGTCTTAACTGTCGTAGCATTATAGTCAGGTAGTCAAGTCATATAGTGTCAGTCCTCTGACTTTGTTCTTCAGTGTTGTGCTGGCTATTCTACGTATTTTGCCTTTCCATATAAACTTAATCATTTGATTGGTAGCCACAAAATAACTTGCTGGGGTTTTGGTTGGAACAATGCGTCCTCTGTTTTATTTCTCTTTGAGTGTTACATGAAGTGGGTTGAGAACAGTGAAATACTATGTGCACTACTTTGCTAAATGAGTTCATAAAGGAGTGCAAGTGGTAATCTTTGGGTACCTGGCTATATTTATATCAGTATAAATTCTGATCTTTCAAATATTTCAGTGTAGACAGGGAAATCATTCAAAACTTCTGTGGATTCCATTCCAGCAAATGGAGCTAAAATGGGAGGAGGGGGGACAGGAGAAAACTGTGGAATAGGGAAGGTTTTTTGAAGGCTTCATTATTGTGCCAGTCTCAAGTTGAAAAGAGGCTACATGATTGTACATTCTAGTCTTTTATTTTCATATATTTGAAAAATAAAATATATTTATAAAATATATGCAACATTTATTGGGTGCTTTTCCTTGTATTAGTGTTATAAAGTAATTGAAGAAAATAAATATCTCAGTATAAAAAGGAACAAATATATATGAATAAGTACTTAAGAGAAAAAGATTTTAGTGACAGCTTTAATGGTTGATAATTCAGTACCCTCCAGTTCACCCATTTGAAGTATACAATTCATTGATTTTTATTATATTCACAAATGTGTACAACTGTTACCAAAGTGAGTTTTATAAATTTTTTAAATCATCTCATTAAAAACACTGTACCCTTGGCTGGGCACGGTTGCTCATGCCTGTAATCCCAGCACTTTGGGAGGCCCAGGTGGGTCGATCACCTGAGATCAGGGGTTCGAGACCAACCTGGACAACATGGTGAACCTCGTCTCTACTAAAAATACAAAAATGAGCCAAGCGTGGTAGCGGGCACCTGTAATCTCAGCTACTTGGGAGGCTAAGACAGGAGAATCGCTTGAACCCGGGAGGCAGAGGTTGTAGTGAGCCGAGACCATGCCATTGCACTCCAGCCTGGGCAACAAGAGTGAAACTCTGTCTCAAAAAAAAAAGAACCCTGTACCCTTTAGTTATTATCCCCCATCTCCTCATCTTCTCTAGCCCTAAGCAGCTGACAATCTGCTTTCTATCCTTATATAGAGTTGCCTTTTCTGAATATTTTATGTAAATTAGATCATATAATATGTGGTCTTTTTAAACTGGCTTTTTCCATGCAGCGGAATGTTTTCAGGGTTTATTGGTGTTGAATGTATCAGTAGGTGATAACTTCTTAGGGCTGAACGGTATTCCATTTTATGGCTGTGTACCACATTTTGCTTATCCATCAGTTGATGTCTATTTGTTTTTGCATTTTGGCAGTTGCAGTGAGCATTAGCATACAAATATCTCTTGGTATTTTTGCTTTGAATTCCTTTGGTAATATACCTAGGAGTGGAATTGTTGATTAACATGGATTACCTGACTTTTAAAATTACAATAATCTTACTGGGTATGAGATGGTCTCTCATTGTGGTTTTAATTTGCATTTGTCTGATGACTAATTATGTTAAGCATATTTTCATGTGTTCATTGGCTATTCACGTATCCTTTCTAGAGAAATATTACAAATTCTCTGTCCCAAGAGTGGGGGCTGGCTAGAAGAGGGGATTAAATGTCAACTTCTCAGCCATGCGTGCCTCTAACTTAGCAGCAGCAGGTTGCTGTGGTGGATTAGAAATGCTGACATCCTGCCCCTCACCCCGCTAGGAAGACAGGCTTTCAGCTGTGTACTAAGGCATAGCTTTCCAACTTGGACTCTTGGGAGAGGGACGCCTGTGTTCTTGGCTGTAGCCAGCTGGAGTGGTTTTTCTTTCTCATTGAGCTGAGGCTGGGGAGGAAAGGAGCAGCATCTTGATTCACATACCACAGACTCTTGCTTCTCTTACTGAGTTTCTTACTAAGTGTTTCTTCATTTGCTGCATGCTTTTAGGACCATTTCCAGAGATTTTAGATAGTTGTGTTCTTTTAAAGAGTATGTACCAGTTTCACTAGGGAGCAGATCTGCAGTGATCCTCCCTCTTTCATGCTAGCAAGAAAAACTGAGTTCTCATAAACCAAATAAAATATTCAAACTTACTTACTAATTAAATGTTTTAGAACCTTACAGTGGAATATTTTGCATCCATCAAGTTTAGAAACCATCTATCTTCATATTGGGTAGAAAGAGGAAGTTAGACACTATGGAGTATCTAGTTTTTATAAAACTCAACACATACCTAAATATACAATATCATGTACTTCTCCTCTGTAAAACACATTTTATTAATTACATCAAGTTTTTCTTAAGTATTCTGTTCTCCACATTTCAAAATTCAAAAGCTTTAAGGTGGTAGCTGTTTTCCTGCCTCTCTCCTATAGCCTGCCGATAACAGCTCACTAGGGATAAACTATAGTTATCCCTATAGTACTAATCTAACTAATAGTACTAATAGTTACAGATAGTACTAACCAGTGCTACTAATTTCTTATATTTCTTTATAGGAAATCTATATATAACAAGTAAATATAAATATATATTAGTTCATTGTCACACTGCTATAAAGAACTGCCTGAGACTGGGTGAATTATAAAGGAAAGAGGTTTAATTGACTTATGGTTCTCCAGGGCTGAGGAGGCCTCAGGAGACTTATAATCATGGCAGAAGGGGAAGCAAACATGTCCTTCTTTACATGGCAGCAGCAAGGAAAAGTGCAGAGCAAAGCAGTGGGAGCCCCTTATAAACCCATCACATCTTGTGAGAACTCACTATCATGAGAATAACATGGAGGTAACCACCCCCATGATTCAGTTACCTCCCACCGGGTCCCTCCCACAACACACGGGGATTATGAGAACTACAATGCATGATGAGATTTGGGTGGAGACACAGCCAAACCATATCATGTAGTCTCCCTCTTTTTATGTTTTTGTTGTTGTTTGTGTTTTGTTGTATGTTATGTTTATGCAAATAATCATTTATTTTTATTAACATTTATATGTTATGTTTACCATATAACCCGTTTTTATACCTTGCTGTCCCATCCCCACCCCAAAATGACATTATCGTACTTTCGAATTTGCTGCTTACAGCATGAAGCATATTCTCATTTTTTATGACTACATAATGGGCATTTAGTAATTTTTAAAATTGCATATTAATAAACAGAAATAGGTTCTTTTTTAAGATAAGGTCTCACTCTGTCGTGCAGGCTAGGATGTAGTGGTGTAATCATGGCTAACTGCAGCTTACCATGCCCGGATAATTTTTTTAATTTTATACAGACAGGATCTTTCCCAGGCTGGAGTACAGTGGTGTAATCATGGCTCACTGCAGCCTTGACATCCTGGGCTCAAGTGATCCTGCCATTTTAGCCTCATGAGTAGCTGAGACTACTGGAGGGCACTACCACACCTGGCTAATTTTTAAAATTTTGTGTAGAGATTGGATCTTTCTATATTGCCTAGGCTGGTCTTAAACTCCTGGGCTCTGGCGATCCTTCTGCCTTCCAAATCCTGGAATTATAGGCATGAGCCACTGCATCCAGCTCACATATTTTTTTAATTGACATTTTTATTCTCTTGAATATGCCCATCGTAAATATGATACCTGTTTATTGAGACTATCATCTCTGCCCTGCAGCATATTTTCACCATAAGTTTTTTTGTGTGTTTTTGTTGTATTTCGTATTGTGCAGTTTCTCTATTTTGCAGTTGACTGTTATATAAAATTAACAGTATTCATTTATGTGAATTTTGCATCCACAGACTTTAGTATTCTAATAGTATTTCTGTGGATTTGTCTTATTTTCCAATTAGATAATCAGTTTTCTGAGAATGAAGAAATTACTCTTTTCCCACTTCTTTTTGTTTGTTTGTTTTGAGACAGAGTCTCTGTTACCCAGGCTGGAGTGCAGTGGCATAATTTTGGCTCACTGCAGCTTCCACCTCCAGGGTTCAAGTGATTCTCCTGCCTCAACCTCCTAATTAACTGGGATTACAGGCGCACGCCATCACACCTGGCTATTTTTGTATTTTTAGAAGAGACGGGGTTTTGCCATGTTGGCTAGGCTGGTCTTGAACTCCTGACCTCAGGTGATCCACCTGCCTTGGCCTCCCAAACTGCTGGGATTACAGGCGTGAGCCACTGCGTTTGGCCTTCACACTTCTTATGCTTTTTTTAAGAAAAAAATTTTTGGAGGGAATCCCCATATGCACATACCTTTCCTGGCTTGTATTTATAAAACAGAATGTCAGGAATTTGTCTCTTGAAGATGATACTATCCAAAAGAACTTTTTGTTGTGATGAAAACACTCTGTATCGATGCCATTCATTAAGGACTTGTGTGGCTGTTGGACACTTGAAATGTGATTAGTGCAACTGAAGACCTGAATTCTTAGTTTTCTTACATTTTAGTTAAAATTTAAATAACATATGGCCAGTAACTGCCATGCTGAATAGTTCAGGAAGTTCATCTCAAAAAAAAAAACAAGAGTGAGGAAGGAGAGAAATGGTCAAAAGAAACTACAGCCTTGTAATGAAAGTTTTATCTTTTTTTCAGGATAATCTGTTTGAAATATTAATCACTGTAATCCTAACACGTTAGTAGGCCAAGGTAGGTAGATTGCCTGAGCTTAGGAGTTCGAGACCAGCCTGGGCAACATGGTGAAACCCCAACTCCACGAAAAAATAGAAAAAATTAACTGGACATGGTGGCATGTGCCTGTAATCCTAGCTACTCTGGCATGTGAGGCAGGAGGATCCTGGAGCCCAGGAGGTCAAGGCTACAAAGTGCAGTGGTTACACCACTGCACTCCAGCCTGGGCAACAGAGTGAGACCTTGGTGCAAAAAAAAAAAAAAAAAAAAAAAAAAAAAAAATAGATATTAATGTAAAGTTATTTTTTAGAAGTTCACCTTTTTTGGCTGGGCGCAGTGACTGATGCCTGTAATCTCAGCACTTTGAGAGTTCGAGGCGGGCAGATCACTTGAGATCAGTGGTTCGAGACCAGCCAAGCCAACATGGTGAAACGTCACCTTGACCAAAAATACAAAAATTAGTCAGGCATGGTGGCATCCACCTGTAATCCCAGCCACTTGGGAGGCTGAAGCTGGGGAACTGCTTGAACCCTGGAAGCGGAGGTTGCAGTGAGCCAAGATTACGCCATAGCACTCCAGTCTGGGCGACAGGAGCAAAACTCAGTCTCAAAAAAAAAAAAAAAAGTACACATTTCTTATACATAGTGTGAAGTCTGGGGTTTTAGTATACCCATCACTGGAACAGTAAACATTGTACCCAGTAGATATTTTTCAAACTCCACCTTTTGGAGTCTCCCGGGTCTTTTTTTTTTTTTTTTTTTGAGGTGGAGTCTCCCTCCGTTGCCCAGGCTGGAGTGCAAGTGCAGCGGTGCGATCTGGGCTCACTGCAACCTCTGCCTCCCAGGTTCCGGTGATTCTTGTCTCAGCCTCCCGAGTAGTTGGGATTACAGACACCTGCCACCAGGCCCAGGTAATTTTTATATTTTAGTAGAGAGAGGGTTTCACTGTGTTGGCCGGGCTGGTCTCGAACTCCTGACCTCTAGTGATCTCACCTCAGCCTCCCAAACTGCTGAGATTATAGGCGTGAGCCACCACGCTTGGCCTGTAGTTATTCTCATAGAGACCTTTTACTTCCTTGGTTAAATATATTCCTAGGTATTTTGTTTTATGTTTTATTATTTTATCTTATTTTTAATTGTGTTTGACAGAGTCTTGCTCTGTCCCCCAGGCTAGAGTACAGTAGTACTATCAGAGCTCACTGCAGCCTCAACCTGGTAGGCTCAAGCGATTCTCCTGCCTCAGCTTCCCAAGTAGCTGGGACTACAGGAATGAACCACCACACCTGACTAATTTCCTTTTTGATTTTTATAGAGATAAGGTCTCACTATGTTGTTCAGGCTGGTCTTAAACCCTTGGACCCGAGCAATCTTCAAGCCTGGACCTCCCAAAGTGCTGTGATTTCAGGCGTGAGCCACTACACCTGGTCTTTTTTTTTTTTTTTTTTCCTGTAACTATTGTAGATGAGATTGCTTTCTTGATTTAATCCTTGGCTAGATGATTATTGGTGTTTAGAAACATTACTGGTTTTCATATATTAATCTTATATCTTGAATTGTCACTGAATTCCTGTATCAAATCCAAGAGTTTCTGATGGAGTCTTTAGGGTTTTCTAGATCATATCAGCAAACAGGAAAAATGTTGACTTCCTGTTTTTTGAGTTTGAATGCCTTTTTTTTTTTTCCCCCTTGCCTGATTGCTTTGGCAAGGATGTCCAGGACAATGTTGAATAAGAGTGGTGAAAGTGAGAACCCTTGCCTTGTTCCAGTTCTTAGAGGGAATGCTTTCAGCTTTTTCCCATTAAGTGTGGTGCTAGCTGTGGGTTTTTCGTATGTGGCCTTTAATTTATTTTGAGATCAGCTTATGAGACTGGCTAATTTTTTTTATTTTGGGTAGACACAGGGCTTCACCATGTTGGTCAGGCTGGTCTCGAACTCCTTGCGTCAAGCAATTCACTCACCTTGGCCTCCCAAAGTGCTGGAATTACAGGTGTGAGCTACAGTGCCTGGCCATTTATTTGTTTGTTTTGAGATGGAGTCTCGCTCTGTCACCCAGGCTGGAGTGCAGTGGTGTGATCCTGGCTCACTGCAACCTCCACTTCCTGGGTTCAGGTGATTCTCCTGCCTCAGCCTCCCCAAGTAGCTGGGACTAGACTTGTGCCACAACACCCAGCTAATTTTTGTATTTTTAGTAGAGATGGGTTTCACTGTGTTGGCCAGGCTGGTCTTGGACTCCTGACCTCAGGTTTTCCATCCACTTCGGCCTCCCAAAATGCTGGAGTTACAGGCGTGAGCCATCACGCTTGGCCTGTTAATTTTTAAGGGATGGGGTCTTGCTCTGTTGCCCAGGCTGGAGTGCAGTGTTGTCATCATAGCCCACTTTAGCCTCAAACTCCTGGTGTCAAGCAGTCCCCCACCTTAGCCTCCCAAGTAGCTGGGAATACAGGCTTTTTGCCATCACATCTGGCTAGTATTTAAAAAATTTTTTTTGTAGAGACAGGTTCTTGCTCTGTTGACCTCGCTTGTCTTGATCTCTTGGTCTCAAGTGATCCTCCTGCCTCAGCCTCCCAAAATGTTGGGATTATAGGCATGAACCACCATGCCCAGTTATTGTGTTATCTTTTTGATGTGTTGTTGGATTTGATTTACTTGTTTGTTGTTTTGGATTTTTGTGTCTGACTTTATTAGGGATATTGGTCTATAGTTTTCTTCTTTTATTATATCTTTGCCTGGTTTTGGTATCAGCATAATACTGGCCTCGTAAAATGAGTTAGGGAGAATAACCTCCTCCTCAATTTTTTTAAATAGTTTCAGGAGGAGTTGTATTAGTATGTTCTTTTTATATTTGGTAGAATTTGGCTGTGAATTCATGTGGTCCTGGGCTTTTTTTTTTTTTTGGGGGGGGGAGCTGTTTTATTGTGATTGAATCTCACTACTTGTTCAGTTTGTTTCTTGTTCAATCTCAGGAGGCTGTATGTTTCCAGGAATTTACTCATTTCCTCTAGGTTGTGAGTGTATCGTTGATCATAATAGTCCCTGATCTTTTGTATTTCTGTAGTATCAGTTGTATTCTTTTTTCATTTCTGATTCTGTTTATTTGGATCTTCTCTCTTTTGGTTAGTCTAGCTAATAGTTTATCGGTTTTGTTTATCTTTTCAAAAACCAACTTTTCAGTTTGCTGATGCTTTGTATATTTTTGTTGGGGGGCAGCTGTATTTCATTTAGTTCTGTGTTATTTCTTCTAAGTTTGGGCGTGGTTTGTTCTTTCTTTTCTAGTTCCTTGAGGTACATGTAAAGTTGTTCATTTGTTACCTTTCTACTTTTCTGATGCAGGCTATAAACCTCTCTCTCTGCACTGCATTTGCTGTATCCCACAGTTTTTCTGATGTTGCATTTCATTTTCAGTCATTTCAAAAAATTTTTAAAGTTTGTCTTTCTTTGTTGACCCAGTGATCATTCAGGATCATGCTGTTTAATTTCCATGTATTTGTACTGTTTCCAATGTTCCTATTGGTATTATTTTCCAGGTTTATTCCACTGTGGTCTGAGAAGATACCTGATATGATACCAGTTTTTAAAAAATTTGTTAAGATTCCTTTTATGGACTAACATGTGGTCTGTCTAGGAGAATGTTTCATGTGTTGTTGAAAAGAATGTATATACTGTCATTGTTGAGTAGACTGTCCTACGTCTGTTAAGTCCATTTAGTCCAAAGTCCAATTTAAGTCCAATGTTTTCTTTGTTAATTTTCTGTCTCAATTATCTTTCTAGTGCTGTGAGTTGGGTGTTGAAGTCTCCCAGTATTATTGTATTACTGTGAATGTTATTGATTATGGTATTATTGTTAGACCATTTCCAGCTTTCACTATTGAAAACAGTATTGTATTGAACATTTCTTTATAGAGTAGACAGTAACAAGTGCTATTATTGAGTCATAGAATATAGGCCTTTAAAATTTTAATAGATAATGCAAATTGGCTATACCTATTTGCACTTTTACTTGTACATGAGTCTAGCTTTTCCACATCCTCACAAGTACTGGCATTGTGTTTTATGCTTATCAATTAGTAACTTTTGGATTTTCCTGAATAACATACTGTCTTATAATACTATAAAATTATAGTAAGTAGGATGTTGTGACATTGTTCATGGTTTGGAAAATGGGCTTTCATACTCAAGTGTGTGTGGAAACAAGGAAAGAATGTGTGGAAACAAGGAAAGAATGTGTGGAAACAGTCATACTACCCTGTCCTCTGCATCATCACTGGAAGGTGTAAAATGACCTTCTCTTCCATCACTTTGAATGTCACTCCAAATAGCCTCACTGTTATTAAGCTCTGATTGTCTCTATTTTACATCAGTTGTAGAGATCTCTTTCACATCAGTTACCATAGAAAGTACAGGATGCTAGGTGATGCCTCATCCTGTTACAGCTTAATCCCCATATAGCTCTGTGGGCACTGAGGCAATTCCTACCTCTAGTTGGACTCCCACAATTCTCCTCCCCTGTTTTAGTTTTCTATATAGCATTCAGAATACTTACTAGCTCCTGAAAAGAATGTAACTCATATGTCCTTCGCCTAGAACATTAGATACTTGATGGTAGAGATTTTTGTTTTCTTTACTGCTTATTTCAGCCTGTCCAGCAACAGATTTTCATTAAATGTTTTTTGTTTGTTTGAGACTGTCTCGCTCTGTCACCCAGGCTGGAGTGCAGTGGTGCAATCTCAGCTCACTGCAGCCTCCGCCTCTTGAGTTCAAGCGATTCTCCTGCCTCAGTCTCCTGAGTAGCTGGGATGACAGACCTGTACCACCATGCCCAAATTTTCTTATTTAGTAGAGACGGAGTTTCACCATGTTGGCCAGGCTGGTTTTGAACTCCTGACCTCAGGTGATCCATCAGCCTCAGCCTCTCAAAGTGGTGAAATTACAGGTATGAGCCACCACGCCCTGCCAGTAAATGTTTATGGAATGCTGTTAAGTAACTGTCATTGGAAGAGAGATGTTAGATCCTTATCTCACATTATTCACCAAAGTAAATTCCAGTTGGTATACAACACAAAAACCAACAAAACTTATAAAAGCCTTAGAAGCAATGTATGTTATTAGAGTAAGGAATTCACTCTTAGATGCAAGTGATTTTAATACAGAATTAATTTGATTTATAACCAGTAATTTAAAGCTAACATAGGCAACATTTTCTTTTTTACTAAAAAGAAAGTTGATTTATTGAAATAGACTTTGGATAAATTGCAATTCTGTCATTCATTTTTACAAAAGATAAAATAACTTCATCATTTCAATTTAGTTTAAAAAAAAAAAAGTTTCCACCTCATACTGATAAACATATTTCCAGCCATAATATATTATCTGGGGTATTTAATCATTTCTATATGTAATATAACTAGATATTTAGTTACATTTCTTGTTCTCCCCTAAACTTGATACTTTACTTTTTTGTTTTCCAAAAGTGCCTATTATTATAGTTTGTATATTGGTGCTTCATAAATATCTGCTGCATTCTTCCATTTAGCAGCTAACCTATTAAGTTGACCCTTGAATAATGCCAACCCCCCACATATTTGAGAATCCAAGTGTAACTCTTTTTTTTTTTTTTGAGGCAAGGTCTTGCTCTATCACCCAGGCTGGAGTGCAGTGGCATGATCTTGTCCTCCCCAGTCGCAGGGACTACAGGTGTGCGCCACCATGCTTGGCTAATTTTTTGTTATCGTTTTGTAGAGATGGGGGTTTTACCATGTTTCCCAGGCCCGTCTCAAACTCCCAGGCTCAAGTGATCGTCCCACCTCGGCCTCCCAAAGGTCTGGGATTATGGGCGTGAAACACAGTGTCCGGCCCCAAATATAATTCCCGACTCCTCCAGAACTTAGCTCCTAATAGCCTGCTGTTGACTGGAAGCCTTACTGATAACATAAACAATCAGTTAACACATTTTGGATGTTGTATGCATTATATACTGTAAGCTAAGGAAAAGAAAATATTAAGAAAAAAATCATAGAAAATACATTTACTGTTCATTAAATGGAAGTGGATTATCATAAAAGTCTTCATACTCAGAGTCTTCATGTTGAGCAGCCTAATGAGGAAGAAGTGATGGGGTTGGTCTTGCTGTCTCAGGCTGGCAGAAAATCTGTATATAAGTGGACTAGTGCAGTTCAAACCTGTGTTGTTCAAGGGTCAGCTGTAATTTTTTTGAGATGGAGTTTCACTCTTGTGGCCCAGGCTGGAGTGCAGTGGCGTGATCTTGGCTCACTGCAATCTTCGCCTCCCAGGTTCAAGCGATTCTCCTGCCTCAGCCTCTCGAGTAGCTGAGATTACAGGCACGCGCCATCACGCCTGGCTAATTTTTGTATTCTTAGTAGGGACAGGGTTTCTCCATGTTGGTCAGGCTGATCTCAAACTCCTGACCTCAGGTGATCTGCCTGCCTCGGCCTTGCAAGGTACTGAGATTACAGGCATGAGCCACTGTGCCCGACTGGGTCAGCTGTGGACCTAGGTAAGATCTAGGTAAAAGCTACATTGCTGTGGACCTACTTTTATATTGTACATTTTCTCATTTTGTGCATTTTCCTCTTCTCCTTATAGTTTTGGACATGGCAAGACATGTGCCACTTTATCGGGCGCTGTTGGAATTGCTCCGGGCCATTGCTTCTTGTACTGCCATGGTGCCCCTGTTGTTGCCCCTTTCTACAGAGAATGGTGAAGAGGAAGAAGAACAGTCAGAATGTCAAACTTCTGTTGGTACATTATTAGCCAAAATGAAGACCTGTGTTGATACCTATACCAACCGTTTAAGGTACTATATTATGTTTATTTCTCTTGAGTTTGCCTCTAACAATGTTTTTTAAATAACTCCATGTGTGTTTTTGTTTTTCAGTGATATATGCTTTTTAAAAACACATACACCCTTAGCTGGGTGCAGTGGCTCACGCCTGTAATCCCAGCACTTTGGGAGGCCAAGGCGGGTGGATCACGAGGTCAGGAGATAGAGACCATCCTGGCTAACACAGTGAAGCCCTGTCTCTACTAAAAATACAAAAATTTAGCCTGGCATGGTGGCGGGCGCCTGTAGTCCCAGCTGCTCGGGAGGCTGAGGCAGGAGAATGTTGTGAACCCGAGAGGCGGAGCTTGCAGTGAGCTGAGATCGCGCCACTGCACTCCAGCCTGGGCGACAGAGCGAGACTCTGTCTCAAAAAAGAAAATAAAGAGAAAAAAATATATACACCCTCACACACAAGTGGTATATAAACATACAAAGAAAAAGTATCCACCCAAATTCTACACTTAGAAACATTTATTCACAATTGCTTATTCAGTATCTCCCTGTGTGATCTTACAGCTATAGGTGTCAAGTTTTACTTAAATGCTGTCCCATTGTACCTGTTAGACAAATAAATGCTAGTTTCTCACACAATGTTGATGTCAGAGACATCTTTCAGTTTCAGTAAATATATATCACTGACATTGTTCTCAATACTTTGAATTCACTGTTGTATTTAGATGCTATATTTTATTTAACTATTTATTAGTAGATTTTAGGTTATTTTCAGTTCATAATAACCTTATACATACCTCTTTTGGGGCTTGCAGAAGTTTCTGCAGATACAATCTTAGAAGTATAATTGTTAGGTTTATGGATTACTTCTGTTTTATTTTAGAAGTCAAAGGATTCAGTATTTGATGGAATTAAAATAAGTTGTAATGCTTATCTTTATGGAAAATTGAATTGTTATTTTTAGTTTGTTTACACATTAGTAGATTCAGAGGATGAGTTCTGTCAAAAACTCTTTTTTAAATAACCTAGGAAACCTTTTCCTTTCCCTTGGCAAAATCTGTTCAGTGACCTTTTCTTTTCTCATGGCAGAATCTGTTCAGTGATTGTTAGTTTATTCCTCAAAGATGGCCTAATTCTGAATTTTAAAGCATTTATACTGTTAATGGAAGTTTACTCCTTTGTCAATTATCTTTTGAGTCAGTTAATGTTGTTTACCGTGTTTGTGCTGTATTTACTTTGCTTTTTCGCACTTGTTTTTTAAGAACCTATAACTTAAGAAATAGTGTAGGTCAAAAGATCATAGAGAATTGGTCATTGGAAGAATAGTTCTTGTCAGTCTTTGCCTATGAGGGAATAATCACCTTATGAAAGAATCCTGACTTTGTTGGCTTAATGTGTTGTTATTATCACTTTATTTGTTTATTTCAATAGCTTTTGGCATACAAATGGTTTTTGATTACATGGATGAATTATATGGTGGTGATGGCTCATTGCCAGGCAGTGAGAATCATAAATTATGGAAAAGATGAAAAGAAGAGCCAGTTGGTAGAGATAAAAAGCTGTAGAGTCATGCAACTCTGTTACTAGTAATGGAAAATGTAAAGGTATATTTTCTTTGATAGTGTGATGTTTTTTCTGTTATAGAGGAGAGAATAGTGTTGTATTTGGTCCCCTCCTATCTTGTGGCTCCACCCAGAATCTTTCTCACTGGTAACCAAGGAAGCCAGTGTAATAATGTAACAATAGTGTGGTATTATAATTGAACTGAATATCTGAATGTCTCATTGAGCTAATGCCTCCTTGCAAAATGTCTACTAAAATGTCTTACTCCCTTCCCTGGCCATCTGTGTTGCTTATTCTTGTAGAATAAACATAGTTTTCAGTAAATCAATATAATATATACTGAGCTTTGAAACTGCCATCATGTCTTTTGGGGAGAATCTTGCCCTGTATTTCTGTACCTTATATTTCTGTGTTTTGGGATGACTCTGTTAGCTTATAACTAAAAACGAAAATTTATAAAACCTTGAGTGTTTTTTACCCAGGTATATTTTGTCTTTTAGATGAAAAATTATGTAATGATTTGGAATGTTGTTTTAAGTTTAGCCTTGATTAAAAACAGTATCACACATTTATAGTGTTACAAAGTGAAAATTAAACCAGTAAATAATAGTATCCTTCTTTATTTTTTTATTTATTTATTTTTTGAGACGGAGTCTCACTCAGTAGCCCAGGCTGGAGTGCAGTGGTGCGATCTTGGCTCACTGCAAGCTCCCCCTCTGGGTTCACGCCATTCTCCTGCCTCAGCCTCCCAAGTAGCTGGGACTACAGGCGCCCGCCACCACGCCTGGCTAGTTTTTTGCATTTTTAGTAGAGATGGGGTTCCGTGTTAACCAGGATGGTCTCGATCTCCTGACCTTGTGATCCGCCCGCCTCCGCCCCCCAAAGTGCTGGGATTACAGGCGTGAGCCACCGCTCCCGGCCGTATCCTTCTTTAAACTGTGTATTTCCTTATGCTATAATTTCTATTAGATTCTGCAAAAATGGAGTTCTAGAGTATTGAATTCTAAGGTAATTATAGAATATTCTTACTGCAGGAAATTTGGACACCTATAGTGCTGCTTTGGTCTATTTGCTTTTCTTAGCTTAATCTATTTCCTGTTCACATAACACACTGTATAATTTTTTGAGAAAGGGATCTTCTATATAAAAATATACCAGTTAATTCACTATGAAAATTTAATTTCAGATAGAGTATAACTGAGTTTCAATTAACTGGAGCTCTTTATTTCTCTATTTGATTAACTGGATGAAATTATTCCATTTAAATTCTTTTCTTCTTACTTCAGCCAGAGAACATTCTTCAGACTTATAAATTATGTACCAACAAAATATGCATATGAAGATATAATGACTGTCCCTAAAACTCATTTCATTAGATGATTTTGTCTTTACAGTGACCCTGTGCAGTGCATATTTTTAGTGATTATTTTTACTAATAAACATTATTGTATTTTGTATTAAGACTTGAATATACTTTTTAGTTGAAACTCTCATGGTCTCTGCTAATCTATGCAGTCTCTGTTATAAGAAGAAACCAGTAAAGACTAATAATGTTATTATATCTTCCTTTTCAAGGTTTACCATATAGAGAATTCATTTTCAGCTTCACAGAGAGAGTAAAATCTATTCTTTTCCAGTTGTCATGACTTAAGATGTATTTTTTTCTAATAGAATTCACAAAATAATACATTATTCCTTTAGAGTGTATACCCACAGAAAGTGGCCTTAGTTTAATTTTAACACTGACTTAAAGTTCCCCACCCTACCCGTCTGCCTCATTCCTAACTGTATTTCACAAAAACCCTAGAATACTCTGAGAATAGAATCATTCAGGAAAATATGTTCCGTTAATGTATCACTTTCAGGATCTATTTTAGTGTTTTTTGAGGGTTTGGAGCTGTAACTTTAAAAATGCTATGTATCGCGGCTGGGTGTGGTGGCTCACAGCTGTAATCCCAGCACTTTGGTAGGCTGAGGTGGGCTGATCACTTGAGGCCAGGAGTTCTAGGCCAGCCTGGCCAACATGGCGAAACCCATCTCTACTAAGAATACAAAAGTTTAGCTGGATATGGTGGCGCATACCTGTAATCCCAGGAACTCGGGAGGCGGAGGCACGAGAATTGCTTGAGCCTGGGAGGCGGAGGTTGCAGTGAGCTGAGGTCACACCATTACCCTCCAGCCTGGGTGACAGAGGGAAACTGTCTCAAAAAATAAATACATATACACACACACACACACACACACACACACACACACATACATACATACATACATATAATGTATCACACACTCAGAAACATTTTACATTATTTTTGTCTCTATTACTGTGAAATCCAAGGGTTAATAAAGTACATGTATTTGGTATAGTTCTTTTTTTAAGTAAGAGAAATAGTAGTTTACTACTTATTTTTATTTATATACCTAATATATTGCCTTTCTTTTTTCTTATTTCTCTTTTGTCTTTGTTTTTAACAAGCATATACAAGACATGCACATTTCTTTTCTTCAAATAAAATTGTGTTTAACTCTTTTATCATCTTAGATAAAGAAAATAGATTCATTGTGTATTCTGCAGATCTCTAGGTAATGATTGTGGTTGCATATAATGATATTCATTGAAATGATGTGTACGTTGTATTTGTAATATAATTTTAACCTTCCTTTTGGGGATGAGAGACATGAAAGAAAAAGGTCAGGTGTAAAGAAGATGTTTACTATTACTGCCGAGAATATCCTATCTATCTTGAAGTCTAACCTGAGCCTAAACCCAATTAATTTTGATCTGATAATTCAAAGACTGGAGGAGATTCCATAGGTTTCAAGAGGAGATAGAAAGACATCATTAGGAAGCTGGATCCCAGTGCCAGCTCTTTGGGAGGTTTAGGTGGGAGGATCACTTGAGGCGGGGAGTTCAAGACCAGCCTTGACAAGAGAGTTCAAGACCAGCCTAGGGAGACCCTGTCTCTACAAAAAATAAAAATAAATTAGTCAGCATCGTGGGCTACACCTATAGTCCTAGCTGCTCAGGAGGTTGAGGTGGGAGGATCGCTTGAGACTAGGATTTTGAGGTTACAGTGAGCTGTGATTATACCACTGCACTCCATCCTGGGCAACAGAGTGAGACCCAATCCACATGTTTAAAAACAAAAACAAATAAAAGAAAAAAAACAGAAAGCTGGAAAGGTTGATCATTTACCTTAAATTTACCTAATTTGTAACATATTCATGATTATAAGACATTCATGATTAACATTGGTAGGTGAGATCTGGCCTGGTCACAAAATCATTACTGATGCATTCACTTCACAGATTTTTTTTTTTTTTTTTTTTTTTAATGTCCATGGGCACATAACTAGAAAATTGGTCTTCTTTCTAAATGGGGGAAATAATAACCAGGCAGGTTTTTTTTGGTTTTGTTTTGAGATAGAGTCTCACTCTCTCGGCAAGGCTGGAGTGCAGTGGCATGATCTCAGCCCACTGCAACCTCCATCTCCTGGGCTCAAGCAGTTCTCCTGCCTCAGCCTCCCGAGTGGCTGGGATTACAGGTGTGCGTCGCCACACCCAGCTAATTTTTGTATTTTTAGTAAAGATGGGGTTTCGCCATGTTGACCAGGCTAGTCACAAACTTCTAACCTCACGTAATCCACCCGCCTCAGCCTCCCAAAGTGCTGGGATTACAGGCGTGAGCCACTGTGCTGAGCCAGCCTGGCAGTTGTAACAACATAGTATCTGACATATTAGTAATATTAGTAGAAGTCATGACACTACAGGAAAATCAATCCAGATTTGGAGGCCTAAAGGAGATATAGGAATTAACCAAGAATAGAGTACAAATGAAGAGGGGCAAGGGATTGGTGTCCCAAGGGTATGAAAACAATGTTAGCAGTGAAGGAAAGCATCACGTATTCTGGGAACCTTGGAAAGTTTGATGTGTCTGAGTATAGTGTAACTGGAAGGTAGTGGTGAGAGATGAGCCTGGAGAGGAAATCAGGGGCTAGAGGATAAAGAGGAATGTATCACAGAGTTACTTACCTTTAAAAGTGATGTTGAGCCACTGAAAGGTTTTCAGCTGCTCTCATCAGGTTTGCGTTATAGAAAGATGGTCTTCCAGGTGTAGTTGAATGGTTGGAGGGGAAGTTGGAACAAGACCAAGCTACCATGGAAGAGATTTTCATCTCTTTCATCTCAGCAGATAGAGCTGTACATGTCTTCTCCCTGTCCTACTGTTTTGGGGGACTGATCAGCACTCTTGGTACTCGTCAGCACTGTTGCTGTCATATTATGGACTTAATAGATAGATAATTCCTAGGTAGAAATAGTTTCCATGCTCTAGATATTTGTCTTAAAAAGCAATCATGGAACTCAGACTTTAAGTCACTTACTAATTGCATTATTGTATGTGTTCATATTGGCAACTGCAGATTTATCTCTAGGGATCTCCTTCAGTAGAGTACAAGTGCCATAGCATATATGGATCTGGGAACATGGCTTCCTTTGTTCTTATATATGAATCGGATGTCTACAATGCTAGGCAGAAATTTTCCAACACTAATCCTACTACTTGGTTATTTGACTGACTCAGGCAGAAAGCTATGATCCGTCAATTGATAGAAGCTAAGTCATTAAATCAAAAACCATCTTAAATCTTTTGTATTAAGGTCCTGGAATGACAAGGTGAGACTCCATAAATGTTCATGTCTTCCTGTTCCTCTACTGTTTGCTTAAAGCTGTCACCCAGCTAAAGTTGTAGACATGGAACACTTATACAACACTCAGTTTTGTGTCCTGTTGTCTATATTATTTTGGGATATACCCAAATCTAAAAGAGAACTCATATGATAATGAAATTTTATTAATTTTATTAAATAAGTCAGTTTTCATGTTGAAAACTGAAGGAAATTTTCTTGGTGGAAATTCTTTGTTAGACTGCAGAACCTTGGCATTTGTGAGGAAGAACTTTAAAAGATGTTATACCACTTATGCTACTGTTTACTTAAATTTTCCTTTGCCTTTTTTTTTTTTTTTCTATTTAGAATTTTTCTTTAGATCAACTTAAAAAAAACAACAAGTTTTTCTCAGGCTTTTAAAGAGGAAACTTCAAGTTACCTGGATGGACCATTATCATTTGCCATAAATAGGAGATAGTGTAAACATGAGTGAACCATTTACTGTGAATAAAATAGTGTTTATTTATTAATCCTTGAAATATATTAGACCATGTGTGCAAAGTGACACAATCAGGAATAATTCAGATTTTGTTTGTTAAATAAAACACTGGAAAAATAAATGCATGTCTGTCAAAAGGAGGATTGTTTATACCACAGAATATTCATATATGTAAAATTATGCAACAATGGAAAAGAGAAGTGAACTATATTTTATTTTATTTATTTATTTTTGAGACGGAGCCTCACCCTGTCACGCAGGATGGAGAGCAATGGTGATCTTGGCTCACTGCAAGCTCCGCCTCCCGGGTTCAAGCAATTCTCCTGCCTCAGCCTCCCCAGTAGCTGGGATTAGAGGTCCCCACCACACCCGGTTAATTTTTGTATTTTTAGTAGAGAGGGAGTTTCACCATGTTGGCCAAGCTGGTCTTGAACTCCTGACCTCAAGTGATCCACCCACCTCCGCCTCCCAAAGTGTTCGGATTACAGGTGTGAGCCACCGTGCCCGGCCTTATCTGTATTTTAGATGTAAAAACAGCCAGGTCTTGGATGTATCATTGAATTTTGAAAAGGAAGCTGGGCTAGGTATGGTGGCTCATGTGTATAATCCCAGCACTTTGGGAGGCCAAGGTGGGAGGATGATTGCTTGAGCCTAGGAGTTCAAGACCAGCCTGGGCAACATGGTAGGTAAAACCCTGATATATTAGTTGGGTTGCCTTGTACACTGTACTCCTTTTAGGTGGTGTGCTAGGGAGTAGAGTAGATAGAATCAATATTGCAGCCATATCACTGAACTTTCTGTTCATCCAAAGGTTTTGGTAAGAATGACTGCTTAGCCGGGCGCGGTGGCTCACGCCTCTAATCCCAGCACTTTGAGAGGCCGAGGCAGGTGGATCACCTGAGGTCAAGAGTTCAAGACTAGCCTGGTCAACATGGCGAAACCCCTTCTGTGTAAAAATACAAAAAAATTAGCTGGATGTGGTGGCATGCACCTGTAATCCCAGCTACTTGGGGCAGCTGAGGCAGGAGAATTGCTTGAACCCAGGAAGCAGAGGTTGCAGTGAGCCAAGATCCCGCCAGTGCACTCTAGCCTGTGGTATAGAGCAAGACTCTGTCTCAAAAACAAACAAACAAACAAAATACCAGAATGACTGCTTAAAGAAGGAACTCGGGATTAATACCATGGGATTTTCTTTTATGTCCTGTAGTTCTCTTACTATAGAGTTTTCACTATTATATATGGTAATATATCAGGTACATAATTATATATAATATCTCTAATATACATACATACATATATCTGAAAGGTAGCCTCTGAATTTTTATTTTTGAAATAGTAGACTTTAAGCCATATTTTAAATTGTCCTCAATTACACCTTAATACTAAGTGATTAATCTCTTATAGTTTGGTGTGTGATAATTACAGTACTCTGATGGGATTGATAGTGTAAACTAGTGCACTGCTCAAGGAATGAGTGTACTTTTAGTTAATTTCATCTTTTCTGATTTACTTGTTACAGTAACCTATTGACACTGTAAGGTGGCAGCTGGGGGTATTTCATTGTGATTTAGTCTGTGTTTTAAAAGTTGACAATTCCTTAGGCAGTTGTTGGGTATTCACTCTACAGATTGTTTTAAGAGCTTCATAAAGACGATGTTTTAATATTTTTTGGTTCAGGGTTTTGTGTTTCTGTAATTTACTGTCTTTCCTAATACCCCCTTTCAAGATTCGCGATTTGTAATAACTGCGTGGTGTTAAGTGTAAAAGTTAACATAGATAAACTGATGAATATTGATGCTGGCTGGTTTACTAATCACCAGAATTTGAACTAAGGCAATTTCTGAGATAACATTCCTTCTGGAGGAACAGAAGATTAGGCCAGTATGTTATGCCAAAATAGAGAATTTTACATTCAACATTTTGCATTTTTTGAACTAAAAGACAAGGTTAGAGTTAAGTATTCTCAGGATTTTCTTCAGAAATTAAAGTTTTTTTTGTTTGTTTGCTTTTTTGTTTTTTTTTTTAAGGAATATATGTGACACTTCGTACATCAGTTTAATAGCATTTTGAATGTGTACCTTACCTGTACCTATAATGCTAAAATGTAATTTTTTCTCCCCCCAGAGACAGGGTTTCATTCTGTCGCCCACGCTGGAGTGCAGTGGCCCGATCTCGGCTCACTACAGCCTCCACCTCCCTGGTTCAAGCGATTCTTCTGCCTCAGCCTCCCAAGTAACTGGGACTGCAGGTGCCTGCCACCACACCTGGCTAATTTTTTTGTATTGTTTGTAGAGACGGGGATTCGCCATGTTGGCCAGGCTGTTCATGAACTCCTGACCTCAGGCAATCTGCCCACCTCAGCCTCCCAAAGTGCTGGCATTACAGGCACAAGCCACTGTGCCTGGCCTGTAAATTTCACTTAGACCATTCTTCTAATATCATCTATCATTTAAAACCTAAAGAATAGGCTGGGTGCAGTGGCTTACGCCTGTAATTCCAGCACATTGGGAGGTTGAGGTGAGAGGATTACTTGAGCCCAGGAGTTCAAGACAAGCCTGGGTAATACAGCGAGACCCCATCTCTATTCTTTAAAATAATATTTAAATTAAAAACAAATTTTTGACTGGGTGCAGTGGCTCTCACCTTTAATCCCAGCCCTTTGGGAGACTGAGGCAGACAAATTAACTGAGGACATTAGTTCAAGACCAGCCTGGCCGACATGGTGAAACCCCGTCTCTACTAAAAATACAAAAATTAGCTGCATGTGGTGGTACACAGTGGGTGTAATCCCAGCTACTTGGGAGGCTGAGGCAGGAGAATCACTTCAACCTGGGAGGCGGAGGTTGTAGTGAGCTGAGATAGTGCCATTGCACTCCAGCCTGGGCTACAGAATGAGACTCTGTCTCAAAAAAAAAAAAAAAAAGTTTTTAAAAACCTAAACAATAAAAAGTGGAGCATATCAGGATGCTGGCATTGTATGTTTTTCTTGTTCAATTAGAATTATTTTTAATAATAGTTTGAATGAAAATGGTTGATTAAACCCTAAATGTTGGTTCTATTTAATTTTTTTGCCCGGATAACGTTAAGTAGTTCTTTATTTTATTTCAGAGGAATTGTTTAAGAACTTTATTTCCTCTACTTGCCTACTGTCATATTAGGCAGAAGAAAAAAACTTAGTAGTCACCCATCAAGGACTTGCACTCTAGGTGAGATCCATTCCCTGGGCTAGTGTTTGAAAATTCCTATTACCATAAACGTTTTATTTTTTTTAATGCCTGTAGGCTGGCAATATTCAATCGCTTTGTGATTGAAACCCTTTTATTTCTGGCAGAGAAAAAAATGTACCAGATTATCATTAATTCTATCCCCAAAGCCTTAGATTCTGGCTTACTTCTTTAGCTTTATAATTTAGTCATTTTTGTATGTAATATTTTTTAGGTTTAGGCCTATAAAGAGTGGAAGGAAATAGTTTCCTAAGGACCAAGACAGAAAAAGAGACTTGAAAAGTAACAAAGGATACATATCAGGTGCAAGCAATGTTGCACATGGGCCAAAGACAACCTGTGAAAAGATGTTTATTGATGCATATGCTCCAAGCCTCATTGCATACCAATTGTGAGGGCTCAAAATTTGGTGAAAATCAATTTTAGAAATGTTCTGATTGATGACTTAGGCAGATACAAAACAAAATTATTTCATGCATTCCTTTTGTTTTATCAATTAAATTTTGATTAGTACAGTATTTGTTTTTGTTTTGTTTCGAGACAAAGTCTCACTCTGTCACCCAGTCTAGATTGCAGTGGCGTGATCTTGGTGCACTGCAGCCTTCACCTCCCAGGTTCAAGCGATTCTTCTGCCTCAACCTCCTGAGTAGCTGGGACTATAGCCGCCTGCCACCACACTCGGCTAATTTTTGTATATTTAGTAGAGATGGGATTTTGCCTTGTTGGCCAGGCTGATCTCGAACTCCTGACCTCAGGTGATCCACCCACCTCGGCCTCCCAAAGTGCTGGGATTACAGGCGTGAGCCACTGTGCCTGGCCAATTAGTACAGTATTTCTTTTCTAGTCTCTGTGCTTTCATTTTTTTCTCTTCTTATTTCTTGAAAATAAGCCAATTTGCCCTAAATGGAGCATATGTTGTAATAAATACATAGTTGTATATAGTTATATAAAAATATGAGGAGTTAATAATACAGCCCTAACTTTTATGTAGGATTTATAGTTTCTGAATTGCTTAGGTGTATATTGATTTTTCTGCTCTATATAGTAGGCAAGAAAGTATGTACTATTCTTATTTGACAGAAAATGAATCTGTTACTTAGAATGTTACATTACAAACTTAGTAATAGGTAATAAAGCTGAGATTTAGCTTCTAAGCCTCCTGATACTGTTGATGTTCATCATGGAAAAGAGTATTGATGAAGAAAGATAAGTTGATTGACCCATAGTCTAGCTACGTCTATTTTTATGTACCACTACTACCCACTACCCAAATAGTTCATTGATTATTAGGATTCACACTTGTTTAATGGCTAAACTTAAGCCTTAATTGGTTGTTGGAAAACACTGATTAAATGCCAGAATACAACTTACTCTGTTACTTAAGTGATTAAAAAAAATTTTTTTTTAATTATAAATTGACTCAGTGTTTCTACCTCAGAAGCATCACATATTAGTATAAAATGATCACTTTATTCTGTATCAAATTGCATCATATGAGCTTTATGTTTCACGACAGTTTTCACTGTATTATCTCAGACAAAATCTCAAGCAGTCTTTTTTTTTTTTTTTTTTTTTTTTTTTTGAGACAGGGTTAAACTCTGTCACCCAGGCTGCATGGCGCTATGTCAGCACACTGCAACCTCCACCTCCCAGGCCCAAGCGATCCTCCCACCTTGACCCAAATAGCTGGGATTACAGGCATGCGCCACCACTCCCGGCACATTTTTGTGTTTATAGTAGAGATGGGGTTTCCCCTTGCTGCCCAGGCTGGTCTCGAACTCCTAAGCTCAAGCAATCCACCTGCCTCAGCCTCCTGAAGTCCTGGGATTATAAGTGTGAGCCACTACACCCAGCCAAAATCTCAGCCAGTCTTAATTACTGAATTTGAAGTCTGTTGCTAAGTAAAATTTACTTCATATCAAGTCTTTCTGGGCACATTACAATAGTAACTTGTTCATATTATCTATGGATTTTAGAGTTTGGGTAGTTCAAATTCCACCTTTTTATAAATGAGCAAAACGAAGTTCATACAGACTTATTTGTTCTCAGTTATCTCATGGTTAGTGACATAGCTATGATAAGAACTCATAGATCTTAATGTCTCAATCAAATACATTTATCTGCTAAATTAAACTTAACTCCCAAATAATAATTAGGTTTATGCATAAATGATTAATTAAATATCAGAACGTGGAGCTTCTGGGTTGGTTCTAATATTTGCGATATTTTAAAATTATTTTTAAGGGGCCGGGCATTGCGGCTGACGCCTGTAATCCCAGCACTTTGGGAGGCCATGGCTCACAGATCATGAGGTCAAGAGATCAAGACCATCCTAGCCAACACGGTGAAACCCTGTCTTTACTAAAAATACAGAAATTAGCTGGGAATGATGGCGCGCACCTGTCGTCCCAGCTACTCGGGAGGCTGAGGCAGGAGAATCGTTTGAACCTGGGAGGTGGAGGTTAAAGTGAGCCGAGATTGCACCACTGCACTCCAGCCTGGGGGACAGAGTGACACTCTGTCTCAAAAGAAAAAAAAAAAATTTTTAAATGATGGCAATGGAGTAAAATATTTTGAGTTGAAAAAAATCTGCTTTTGGGCTAGACATGGTGGTTCATGCTTGTAATCCCAGTGCTTTGGCAGGCCAAGGCAGGTGGATCACTTGAGACCAGCCTGGGCAACAAGGCAAAACCCTGTCTCTACTAATAATACAAAAATTAGCCAGGCGTGGTGGTGTGCACCTGTAATCCCAGCTACTCGGGAGGCTGAGGCATGAGAATCACTTGAACCTGGGAGGTGAACGTTGCAGTGAGCTGAGATGGTGCCACTGCACTCCATCCTGGGCGACAGAGTGAGACTCTATCTCAGAAAAATAAAAAGAGAAGAAAATAGTGTTTTTGATATTTTAAAAACTACATAGAATAATATGGATTTTACAGAATTTTCCTACTGTTTTCCTTTTACTCATGTGTTTTCACTCTCCTGAATAATTTGTAATATCCTATGATAGCATATTAAAAGACAGCATATTTCACTAAGTATCCATAGTATTCTAGTTGTACCTAATTACTATATTACCAAAGTAAACTGAGTCTCATTGTGTTTGGTTGTCTCTCTAGTATAAGCAACTTTATAATCACTTATATGAAGAGTAGGTCAGCTTTATCCATGTCTGATGTTTTTCTTGCTGTACTAATTGAAGAATTAATAAGGCTGGGTGTGGTGGCTCACGCCTGTAATCCCAGCACTTTGGGAGGCCGAGGCAGGTGGATCACATGAGGTCAGGAATTCAAGACCAGCCTGGCCAACATGGTGAAACCCCGTCTCTACTAAAAATACAAAAATCTAGCTAGGCATGATGGTAGGTGCCTGTAATCCCAGCTACTCGGGAGGCTGAGGCGGGAGAATTGCTGGAACCTGGGAGGCAGAGGTTGCAGTGAGCTGAGATCCGCCATTGCACTCCAGTCTGGACAATAAGAGTGAAACTCCGTCCCAGTAAATAAATAAATAAGATTTTTCTGAAATTTTCTTAATTATTGATGGATGTACTTTTCTACTGTCTTTTCAAGAGTTTTGGTATCCACTTTCATAGAATAGAGGAATGTGTTGGTGATAAAATGGCATTGCCATTAGAAGCCCCCTGCTCCCACACACGAACACAGTATTATTTTTCATTTCCTGCATTTTATTGTGGTTTAATGTACCCAATATTTCTAATATCTTTAGCTCCTTTGTCAAGAAGAGATGATTAAAGGGTTTATGCAGCAATATTTAATATTTAAAGAGTAAGCAAAAACACTCCCCGTTTATGAGTATTGTTCAACATTTTATTTTAGACTGTTAAAAAAGAATTTGGAAGTAACTCTCAGTTACCTCCACTAGTAAAGGGATTTCTGGCATGGATAACATAATACCTTTAATCTGTATATACATGTTGTTTTTACTTAAATTTAAATATTATTTTCTATTGTGAAAATTCTGTTACCCACAAAATAGTCACTTTGAAGATGGGACCCTTTAGCTTTTACATGTTAGTTCTGGTGAAATTCATCTCCTGCTGGTCATTCCAGCTGGTATTATCTTAAGACGAAATTAAAATATAGCCACAGTAGTTTTACTTTTGAATAAATGTGATACTTCATAGCTTCCTTCAAGCAGGAATGAAGGCAGTTTTTTTATATCTGATCTTCTGTGCAGACTTTTTCTGCTGTACTCCAATAAGCAAAAATCATATTTAGTATAGTTGGTGTTTGATGGTTTCACCAAAAATTTGAGAGAAACTTACTGTGAATCAAAAAGTCTTATTTGCTATCAGGGCATGACACAAATGACTCTGTGTTCAGTATAAAGTGTTCTGGATATTTAACTTCTCTTTGAACAGCATTGAAGCAAGCATCTTTTATAGCTGTTTTTCTTACCTATCTCAAAGTTTCTTCCTAATGGAAAGTTGTTCATCATACTTTTAAATAACTGAAGTCACTTGTAGAAATACCCCACTCCTTTTTATATACCTCAGCAATGGGAGATCACTTGATTTACATCTTTCCAGGCATATTTTCTACCAGACTCTCTTATTTTAACCCCCATAAGCTGGATCTTCTAGTACTTTAGTTAAAAAAATTCAGTTCCAGTTCCAGCCCTCCTACTTGTGATTTCTGTTGAAAAACACTCCCTTGGTTCTCCTCTTTTACATCTGCTTCTCATACCTAAAAATGAAAACGTCCTGATTTCTTAGACAGGTAGCATTTGTTATACCCATATATTTCTTTAAACATTTCTGTTTTTGATGGTGGTAAACAAGTTCAGTTGTTCCTCAGTCTTTTTTCACACAGATAGGCAAATATTTATTTTAATCTCTCTTCTTTGGCTCAGTTGGGTTGTCCCTTGGTAAACTGCTGAAGCATATTATTTCTGGCAACTCTATTTAACAGTAGCATGCAGTACCTTCTGTATGTCTGGTGGTGTTTTATTTGGCCTAAAAATTAGTATATTTGTGTCTAATATAGAAATCAAGGTTTTATTTTTAAAGGCTTCTTATAACTATTTTAAGTATTCCCTTCTTTCATTCTCACGTATGCTACCAAGACAAGGAAGATTTGTCTTGCAACATTCATTTAAATCATTAAAAATTAAACTAGTACTTCCACTTAGAGATTAAGTAAAAACCAAAGGGGATCATAGAGTTAAAAACTAAGCTTTAAATTAATCGCAGAAAACATTTATTGTATGGAGATCTTTGTCCATTTACTGGTGCATTTCAAGAATTATTTTCGTGCATCCTGGAGATATTAGAAGCAATTTCCTACAGTAATATTTTTATTTAGTCTTTCAGTTTACCTCTAATCTAAGCTATAATTACTGTCAAAGAGCTTTAGAACTGAGGAGTACAGTGTGATCCGTGCTTTTTGGTAAATGTAGAAGTTTCATTCTCTTACAGTTTTAGAATCTTCTTCTGCAGTGCTAATTCTTAATAGTTCTGAATCTACATTTCAGCATGTAGTCTCCAGATAACGTCTTCAAATGGCTCTCCTTTTTAAAATGTTTATTGCAACTTTGCAGTACATTTAGCTTAGATTTAGGAGTGCAAAGGGCTAAAGGGGTCTTGTTTTATCAAGGAAATAGCTGTATTAAGCTGTTTTTGGTTTATGGATTATAAAAGAAAATTCTGGCATGGTGTTTTTAGTCTTACTAATATTCAACTTTATTTGGGCAGTAGATACTGGTAGAGGCAGTTCAATATAATTGAATGTTGAGGTATGGGTTTGCTTTTTTGTTTTGTTTTCAGGAGAAAGATTTGCCCATTTTGCTCACATCCTACTTCAGATATGTGTCACAGAGCCAAAGTTTTCCTAACTAATTAGCTATTTAGTTGGAATTCACAGCATAGTGGAAAATGTTTGCAGATAATTCTGTGCAATAGTAGAAACTTCAGTTGCTTCCTCGTATTTCTTCAGGGCAGTGATCACAACCAGATTCAACGTATGCACAAAGCAGCGGATACCATGGTAGCGGCCGTCGCTGATTGCTTTTACCATGTTGGATCCATTGTCAGTCTCAGAGACCTACTTCCAGCTAGGTGCCTTGAACTCAAATAGCTTTTCACACAGACTTCAGGATGTGAGCTAAGGTATGGCCTTTTTTCATGAGCTGGGCCTACATATGGGTTGACAGTAACCTGCAACTTTTATAGAAAAGAGACTACTGGCTATAGTTTAATGTCAGACAATGACTAGTTAGAATCATTGATAGGCAGGTAGTGTGTGTTCTTCATATATTCAAAGTATTCTCACCATTTAGAGATTTTCTTGATTTTTGGTGTGTTTTTGTCAAAGAGACTATTCAAGTAAAAATTTCTCATTAGAACCTGGTGCAAAGGTCTAATATATATCTGCTTTATGATTCAACCATTGTCTTCAATATGAAATATATATCATTTCTTTCACACATTTGGTGTAAATAATTTTTTTAAACTTCTGAGGATTCTTGCACAATTATTTTTCTTTTACTTTTTCTTAATTATGGTAAAAAAATAAAATTTTATCATCCTAACCTTGTGCACTATTTTAATAATCTCCTACTAATCTTCTTTTTAAAAGTAGAGTTAGGAAATTGGCATGAATAGAGCTTGAGATTTAGAATCAGTAGCTCCAAAGGTAATCTGCACACTGGGGTGGTAAATACAATAAAGACCTAAATTGGATTAATGCAGTTCACGCTCCATGCTAGAGATTCTTGTTTCTTCAAGGAGAAAATAACCTTTCTGGAAAAAGAGCTTCACTTTCATATCTTCCTTCTCTGCAAGATATGTTTCTTTAAGTGAAATCTTTATTGAGAGTACAGTGGATTAACTCATTGATTATAGACTTAGGAAATGATATTTTATTATGGCTATAATCATAACTGCTTTCTGAAACAACTTACTGTTGTTTTCTTATTCAGTGGCCCTGTTACTTAATAATTTTTTCAAGACCTGGTAATAGAGAATCATTTACAACTGGGGAGGAAGAGTCCTTGTAAATTCAAAGTGGGTACTGTCAAGCAGCTTATGCACTTCTCTTCATTCTCAGTGTTTGACACTGATTGTTAATAGCTATTGACAAATGCAGAAGTTGGTAATCTGAGTTACTCTGCCAGAATCATATCTTTATTAAGAAGTGACTCACTGTTAAACTACAGTCTCACCTTAATTTCATAGCTATAAAAGACACAGTATAGTAGTTGACTGTAGCAGTAAAATCCTCTGGTATTTCAGTCTTCAGACATACACTATACTCTCCTTATATGTACAAAAACATGTATTCAGATACATGTACACAGACGACAGTTGATGACTGAAATGGTGTACAGTGTAACATCTGCCAAGTCATTTCCTGAGTGGTAAAGGAAAGTGGCTATGTGTTCTCTAACTTCTTATAGCTCAGGGAAGATAAGAAGAGACCACAGGAGAAAAGGCAGTCATTCAGTGACATATTCTACCCTTCAGTTAAGTCAAGTGACATTAAGTTTTTACCTTCTAGTTAAACATCTCTGTAGAAACTAGTTTTTGTTTACACGTTATAGGAACTAAATTCAAAACACATGCATGATACTATTTTCATTTATTCTTCCTACCCACTTGAGTGGCTTCTTAGTTTACTATTTATCTACCTTAAGGATTGAATTGCTTCTGAGCAGATTTTTGTTTTTGTGACAAGGAAAGGTTCATTTGTATGTAGATGACATAGTATTATTTGTTAAGGAATCTTCTTCTTTGTGTTTTTTTTGTTTGTTTGTTTGTTTGTTTGAGATGGGGTTTCACTCTTGGTTGCCCAGGCTGGAATGCAATGGCACGATCTCTCGGCTCACTGCAACCTCCGCCTCCCGGGTTCAAGTGATTCTCCTGCCTCAGCCTCCTGAGTAGCTGGGATTACAGGCATGCACCACCATGCCCAGCTAATTTTGCGTTTTTGGTAGAGATGGGGTTTCTCCATGTTGTTCAGGGTGGTCTTGAACTCCCAGCCTCAGGTGATCCGCCCGCCTCGGCCTCCCAAAGTGTTGGGATTACAGGCGTGAGCCACCGTGCCCAGCCTATTTGTTAAGGATTCTTCTACTGTCTGTTATCCTTTTTATAGTTTTCTAAGGCTCCATGACCACTTTGTGAGATCGCATTTTAATATAATGACCAAGTCCCTTTTTAGGTAGGTATACAACTAAAAAAATAAGCGATGTGTAGTTTAGATCATACCTCAGCATAAATATTTTTAACACTTATATATGATTTTAGTTTGTTTCAAATGATCTATTTAAGGAATTATAAAGATGTAGATTTTTAAAGTTCTAAGCAGTAGTGTAAAGATGTTTATTATGTGAATAACGTGCTGAGAGTTGGAATAGAGAAAAGGAAATAATGTTTAGTTGTGTTCGGTGACTCTTGTATTAAACTACTAGTACATTTATCTAGAAAATATAAATAAAAATTTAATGTCCTATATTCTTAAACTTTGCTGTAATACATCCTATTGTGATAACAATTTGAAATGAAATTGGGTACATTTTAGATCCTGACAGGAAATGACAGAATAATATCTTTAAAATGAATATGCCCTAAAACTTAGTATTTCATTAAAAGATGCAGTGTATAGAAACACATTGTATTAAGACACGCAGTAATGAACCTACATTTTACTCTAAAATATGTTTTTTTTTTTTTCCTTAGAAATTTAATTCTGAGTGAAATACAAATAGTATTAAAATTTAAAAACTGCTTGTGGTCCTTTAATTCTCAAATATTTTAAGTATATAAGTGATTTCTCTCTATATATATTTATAATTAGATGTGTTTTTAAAAGTGTGTCTCTAAGGACATCAGGTATCTGGGTCTTATACAGGATGACATTTGTATAATGTCTGTCTCTTGTCTGATTTTATGTTAGAATGGAAAACCTACCCATAACTTTATTAACCAATGGCTTCAAAAACAAGTTAATACGGATCATGTGTGTGACAAATGCACACTCTCATTTCTATATTTTGCCACTATTATTGATTTATGAAGGTGTTTTAGTCGTAAAATCTTATTTTTCCTTGCATTTCTTTCCATATTAAAAAAAATTCAGATCTAAAAGGGAAAATGTTAAAACAGGAGTAAAACCAGATGCATCTGATCAAGAACCAGAAGGACTTACTCTTTTGGTACCAGACATCCAAAAGACGGCTGAGATAGTTTATGCAGCCACCACCAGTTTGCGGCAAGCAAATCAAGGTACAAAACTTTTCCTATTATGCCACTTTTCATTTGATTTAAAGATGTTTCATTCACTTACTGAAAACTGCCTTTCTCTTTTTGCTTTATGTTAATGATTTTAAAGCAAGTTCATTTACCTAAAAATTTTGTTCTCTATTAGGTTTTGTTCTTTATCTGATTTCAATCATGTATAGTCTAATTTTAAAATATTTCTGCTATATATGATTGCTAAGTTTAGTAGGCTGAGAACATACATCATAAATATTTCTTCCCACTGAAATTCATGAAATTGAAAAATGCCTTTGTATTAGATAGAAAATAGTACATTAAGACTGTGTATGAGAATTTAGCTTAAATTGATATTTTTGGCCAGCATAGTGACTCACACCTTTAATCCCAGCACTTTGGGAGGACTAAGTGGGTAGATAACCTGAGCTCAGGAGTTCAGGATCAGCTTGGGCAACGTGGTGAAACCCTGTGTCTACGAAATACATGAAAAATTAGCTGGGCATAGTGGCATGTGCCTGTAGTCCCGGCTACCTGGAAGGCTGAAGTGGGAGAATTACCTTAGCCTGGGAAGTTGAGGTTGCAGTTAGCTGTGATTGCACCACTGTACTCCAAGCCTGGGAGAGAGAGAGAGAGAGAGAGAGAGAAAGAGAGAGATTTTCCTATGTTAGCTGAAGAAAGTGATCTGAATTATCTATTGTTTCACTTCTTGAGATGATTATGTTGTTTACTTTATTATGTTTATGAAATAGAAATTTGTTATTCTCAGAGTGGTTGTAATAAGATAATTGGGAAGAAGTTGACAGTTTTTTGGAATTCAGAATTCGAACTCTAGAGGTGAATTGTTTTTAGTTTTATTTTTTTAAATGTATACTTATGTTATTTATCTTGAAATATTAAATAACAGAAAAAAAACTAGGTGAATACTCCAAGAAGGCGGCTATGAAACCCAAACCTTTGTCAGTATTAAAGTCACTTGAAGAAAAATATGTAGCTGTTATGAAGAAATTACAGTTTGGTAAGATGAAGTTTTTGATTTGCTTAAGATCTCACTTTCCATTTTTTAACAGTGCTATTGAAATGTGTTTTAGCAAATTAAAGATTTTAAAAATTGCTTGTAACATGAATTTTACTTCATACATGTCAACATTTTTTATCATCTTTGCCTCTTGAATTTATGTCTATATTTTTAGTTATAAACTGTGACTTCACTAGGACTGTAAGAGCCTAGAAAAAATGAAATCAAAGCCAAGTGTCTACGAAACAGGCAGAAAATGTTTTTCCTTATTTACTTCTTCATTTCTGTACATCCTGGCCTGAAGGAAGCCAAGACCCAGAATTTTGAACTAAGTCTGTTACTCTTGCCATTTTAGATTGCCTTGCAATTCACTTTTAGAAAATGTAGTTACACATGGCCGGGCGCGGTGGCTCAAGCCTGTAATCCCAGCACTTTGGGAGGCCGAGACGGGCGGATCACGAGGTCAGGAGATCGAGACCATCCTGGCTAACACGGTGAAACCCCGTCTCTACTAAAAATACAAAAAACTAGCCGGGCGAGGTGGCGGGCGCCTGTAGTCCCAGCTACTCTGGAGGCTGAGGCAGGAGAATGGCATAAACCCAGGAGGCGGAGCTTGCAGTGAGCTGAGATCTGGCCACTGCACTCCAGCCCGGGCTACAGAGCAAGACTCCGTCTCAAAAAAAAAAAAAAAAAAAAAAATGTAGTTACACGTAGTTCAGTTCTAGCTTTTCCCATTCCAAAACTCTTGACAAGTAAGAACTGGCAAAAAGATCATATCAGTACCCTTTATATGGTACTGATTTATGAGAAAACACTTACATACCAAATTTTGATGACCATTATTAACTATTACTGTCTATGCTGCTTTTTCATCCTTGAGAAACAACCCAAAAATCTTGGACTATATTTTTTTAAATGCTAAATTAGGATTCAGAAAACAGATTTTTGTCCTATTGTCTTTGAAACCTCATTATAAATCATTTAGGTTTTGCTCTGCTTACCTTTCAGGTTTTCCATAAAGAGCACAAGAGATAATATATATGAAAGTGATTTATACTTTTCTTAGAGTTTTGGTCAGTGTCTAATGATTTTAGAGCCTTTTTCCTGACTCAGCTTGGCAATCTAATCTGTTAACTTCACTCTAAGTAATAATATTAACTTGGTTTTTAAATAATAAATATTTTATTGAATTTTTTTATTGAAAATTCCTTTGTGTATTAAAGTACTAAAACCAAATACTTTATTTAGTTTATATATATTTAACAATTACCAAGGTTTTTTTGGCTTGTTTGTTGTTTTATCAAATAGTTCTGTATTATGTATTGTCACATAAATTACCACTATAACTTATTTGCTTTAAAAAACTGACCTGGCCGGGCATGGTGGCTCACGCCTCTACTCCTGCACTTCAGGAGGCCAAGGTGGGCGGATCACGAGGTCAGGAGTTTGAGATCAGCATGGCCAACGTGATGAAACCCCATCTCTATTAAAGATACAAAAATTAACTAGGTGTGGTGGCAGGTGCCTGTAATCCCAGCTACTCAGGAAGCTGAGGCAGGAGAATCATTGAATCCGGGAGGTGGAGGTTGCAGTGAGCCGAGACATTCCAGTCTGGGTGACAGAGCAAGACTCCGTCTCAAAAAAAAAAAAAAAAAAAAAAATCTGACCTTTATTATCTCACTCTTTACATGGGTCAGGAATTCAGAAAAGTGTACACCATCACTCATTAAGTCCAGCCAACACTCAAGGGGAGGGGAAGAGGGTCAGAAAAGAATTTGCAGACATGTGTTTGTGTATGTGTGTTTCTGTTGGACATAAATATTTTATTGGGCTTTAGATTTCATTCCGCTTCCTAGGTCATCAAAAATATGTCAGCTAATGGCTTTTAAAAATATGTGGCATTGTTCTTGTACTTGAAAGCGTTTAGTCACATTTCATGTCTACAAATTCTTTAACGAGTTCTTTCAATCCGGAAAGTTTCATTTCATGACCATGAATGTGTTTATGGATCCTTACGTGTGAGAGATTCTGTTTAAAGTTACTACCTGTCAGAAATTTAGAATCATATGTCCAGAGCCCTTCATTAATGTTAGCTAGCTAGAAGAGTTCTCTCATACTACATAAAATCATAAACTCTCCAAGTATGTGACTTTAAACATAATCAAGTTGGCTCCCCATTGGCTTTCAAAATATGTCTGAAAACATACAAGTTTTCAGTTGATGCTTTTTTAAGAAACTGCATTTTCAACCATATGTATCAAATATTTTGTAGTATCATTCTTTTACAACTTGATACTTACTAACTACCTAATATTCCCTAATATGATTGGCTGCCATTTGTTTAACCAGTAAGTGGAACTTTAGGTTGTTTCCAGTTTTTAAATATCATATGCAACATCTCAATGGCTATCATTACCTGTAAATATTTGTGCATATCCAGGATTCTATAGGACGAATTAACAGAAGAGAAATTATTGATTAAAACAGGCTGTGCATGTTTTATCAAGTAGCCATTGTCTTTGATTGAATCATTTAAAAAAAATCTTTGAGTTAATAGACCCTGTCCTCCACATGATGTAAAAATTTTCCACTGGGCATAGTAATGGGCCCATTTCTTGCATCTGGTAGATTGTTTTTTATAAAACTTAAAATGTATCCCTGTAGCATGTGAAAGACAACAGTCCATCCATCTGGCAGTGCTAATCCATCTGGCAGTGCTAATATATAGGTGTTATGTAAACATTTACACTTCTGCTATTCTTCCATGGTTGGAAGTTCACTCCAGTTGGGTGAGAGAAGGACTAGTGATTATTTGTGATTTTTGTCATTATGGAACTGGAACAGTTTTTTTCCAGTTCTAGGTTTTATTTTTTCTTCTCCTTTTAGATACATTTGAAATGGTTTCTGAAGATGAAGATGGGAAATTGGGATTTAAAGTCAATTACCACTACATGTCTCAGGTGAAAAATGCTAATGATGCGAACAGTGCTGCCCGAGCTCGCCGCCTTGCCCAGGAAGCTGTGACACTTTCAACCTCACTGCCTCTGTCTTCATCCTCTAGTGTGTTTGTACGCTGTGATGAGGAGCGACTTGACATCATGAAGGTAAAAAATAATGATAACGAAGCATTCTCCCTTATCTCCTTGGCTCATCTGATTACTCAAATGTTTATACAAAATTAGAAATATTATACAAATAAATTATACAAAACACTAGAAATTTTGGTGACCATTTTAGACTGCAGTGAAAGGAGCCCCCCACCCCACTCCTTTTGTTTTGGTGACAGGGTCTCACTGTTGCCCGCGCTGTATGTAGTACAGTGATGTGATCACAGCTCACTGCAGCCTCCATAAAGAGCCCTTTTCTAATGTTAGTTCAGAGTGTGTGGATCACACTGCTGTTGAAAATAAAAATTTAGAAAATATCAAAAGAGCCATCATCCTTGAGCAAAGATTGTATGAAGCTGGTTACAGTATCAAAGGATTTAATGCTGATCAGTTAAAAAATGTTACAGGATTTCCATTTTGTCGTCCAAGATACTTCTCTCCTGTTTTATAGTGTCACTCTTCAAAACTTAATCATTTTCTTTCTTTTCTAGGAAATTTGTGTTTTTTTAAATTCCTAAGATCTGTGAATTACGGGTAATACAATAATATATAATCGCTACTTTTATGTTTAACACATGATAATCTGGCCTTAAATTCCAAGAGTCTGCTGCATCAAGAAAATGTTTAACATTTAACCTGAAAAAGAAAATTTTCTTTTTCTTTATATTTATGATTTAATTCATGGGTTAGGCATTCTGTCTTCCATAGATACACAGCTAAAACTATTGGCCCATTGACTTGTAGAAAGTTTTATTTGTTTGCTTGCTCCTTTTGATTTTTTGGATAGGCTCATGCCTGTAATCCCAGCACTTTGGGAGGCCGAGGTAGGCAGATCTCTTGAGGTCAGGAGTTCCAGACCAGCCTGGCTAGCATGGTGAAACCCTGTCTCTACTAAAAATATAAAAATTAGCTGGGTGTGGTGACAGGTACCTGTAATCCCAGTAGTTGGCAGGCTGAGTCTGGGGAATCACTTGAACCTGGGAGGCGGAGATTGCAGTGAGCTGAGATCTCGCCACTGCACTCCAGCCTGGGCGGCAGAGTGAGACTCCATCTCAAAAAAAAAAAAAAGAAAAGAAAAAGGGTATGCTGGCTCATGCCTGTAATCCTGGCATTTTGGGAGGCCAAGGTGGGCAGATCAGTTGAGGTCAGGAGTTTGAGAACAGCCTGGCTGATATGGTGAAACCTCATCTCTACTGAAAATACAAAAATTAGCTGGGCATGGTAGTGTGTGCCTGTAATCCCAGCTACTCAGGAGGTTAAGGCAGGAGAATTGCTTGAACCCGGGAGGTGGAGGTTGTAATGAGCCGAGATCACACTGTTGGACTCCAGCCTGGGCCACAGAGTGAGACTGTCTCAACAAAAAAAAGAAAACTGTTCTTATTTCGGCCGGGCACAGTGGCTCAAGCCTGTAATCCCAGCGCTTAGGGAGGCTGAGGCAAGCGGATCACTTGAGGCTAGGAGTTTGAGACTAGCCTGGACAACAGGGGGAAACCTATCTCTACTAAAAATACAAAAATTAACCGGGCATGTTGGCAGGTGCCTGTGATCCCAGCTATTCAGGAGGCTGAGGCAGGAGAATTGCTTGAACTCAGGAGGCGGAGGTTGCAGTGAGCTGAGATCATGCCACTGCCCTCCAGCCTAGGTGACAGCGTGGGACTCCATCTCCAAAAATGAAGGTTGTTCTTATGTTGGATTGTATTTTTCTAAATATCAATGTTTAGGAATATTAACATAGGCTTTTGTATGTTTATATATATCCAGGTTCTAATAACTGGTCCGGCGGACACCCCTTACGCAAATGGCTGCTTTGAGTTTGATGTGTATTTTCCTCAAGATTATCCCAGTTCACCCCCTCTTGTGAATCTAGAGACAACTGGTGGTCACAGCGTGCGATTCAATCCAAACCTTTATAATGACGGCAAGGTAATTTAATTGCAGTCTTTTGTTTCAAATGCCAATGATTGTGTACAAAGGTTCTTTGTAATTTGAAGAAAAATTTTGTTTCAGTTATCTGCTTTCTAAGAGGGCATGGGTTTCTTTGTACTTCTCTCCCCTACATCCAGATTAGCTTAAGGAATAGAAGAGAAGAAACTGAAAAGAGCAGAAACAGTTAAGTGTTAAGAAGCCCTTACAGTCTTAAGAATTTACTCAGGGACTTAACGTAAAGTTCTATGATACACACTATTATGAACTTATTTTAAGGTGTACCTTATATTCAAGTGTTTTTACATTTTCTTGTATTAAAAGTAGGAAGATGCATTCCCATTTACAAAAAAGCTGACCAAAAGATATAATAAAAATCATCTCATATTACCATAAACCTTTTAAAATTAGATTTAGAAGAGTAATCTCTTTTTTCAGAGGTATTTTGGATACTTTGATAGAATTTCAGTGGTAAATTCTGTGCTGAGTGTTCAGTGTTTTGAAATCTAGAAGAGAAGAATTTCAAAAGTTACAGCCTGCCTCAGATATGTGGTTGCAAATTATCATTAGCTCAAATCATAAAACTAGAATTAGTTTTTTGGGTTTGTTGCAAAAGATTTGACCAGAGGCAGAACTTTCTTTGGAAGAACAAACAACAGGTTTTCTATAAGTGAGTAGGGAAGAAGAAATAGCAACGTTGACTTTACTTGAGACACTGTAACTTGAATAGAGTGTAAGTGTAAAATATTAAGATGTATTTAAGAAAATAATTCTCAAGGCTTCATTGCATAGAGAAGAGGGTCAGGGCTTGGGAGTCTTAAATTAATAGTCTTTTACCATCGTACTTACCTATGTGTTCCATGGTACACACAATTGTGGACTTATTTTTCAAGTTTACACACTGTTAGCATTTAACCTTAGGTCCTATATCTACAGTTAGGTATGAGGATACATACCTGCCATTGTTAGTCCCAAGAATGCTCTAAAGCAGGGCTGTCCAATGTTTTGGCTTCCCTGGGCCACTTTGGAAGAAGAATAATTGTCTTGGGCCACACGAAAATTCTCTAACACAAACAATATAGCTAATGAGCTTAAAAAAAAAATAGCCAAAAAATCTCATAATAGTTTTTAAAACTTAACAATTTTGTTTTGGGCTGCATTCAAAGCCGTCCTGGGCTGCATGTGGCCTGCGGGTTGCACAAGCTTGCACTAAAGGTCAAATGGTATATGTATGACAGCACTTTGAATAATACACAAGACTTTACAGATACAACTCTTTTTAAATTATTAATCAACTACCTGTTGAATGAATTAACGTATTTTGCGTTCTTGCTTTCACAGAGCATTGAAAGAGTAGTAAGGAGACAGACCTTTCTGCATTTACAAGAACCACCTATGCTGGGCTTGGTAGCTCACGCCTGTAATCCCAGCATTTTGGGAGGCTGAGGCGGGTGGATCACCTGAGGTCGGGAGTTTGAGACCAGCCTGACCAACATGGAGAAACCTCGTCTCTACTAAAAATAGAAAATTAGCTGGGCATGGTGGCACATGCCTGTAATCTCAGCTACTCAGGAGGCTGAGGGAGGAGAAGTGCTTGAACCCGGGAGGCGGAGGTTGCACTGAGCCCAGATTGCGCCATTGTACTCCAGCCTGGGCTACAGGAGCAAAACTCTGTCTTTAAAAAAAAAAAAAAAAAAACCACCTATCCACCTGTTATCCAAATCTGTTGGCCATTATATGAAATTGTTAAAAATTTACAAAATCTGATGAGTATATTTTATGTTGATAGAGTATATGCCAGAAGAACACGTGATATGGCCCAGTTTTATTTTTATTACAAGAGTAGTTACAGGTCAGATTAAGTGTCCCCAGTTCTCTCCCTGCTAAGTGAGTAAGTATCTAACGTTATCTTTAAGTATATTTTGAGGAACCCTGGGAAGCCCGAATACTCTTTTAGGGGGTCTGTTTGTGTGAGGCTAGATTTGATCCATATACTTCAATCAAAGGAGTATATTGCAACTAGTTGAATGTAGAGGCAGATAATTAAATCAAGGTCTCTTCTGTTAAGCTGTTTTGCATTTTCAGAATTTAGAAAGAAATATACAAAAATATGGAATAGTACCACTTTTCTTTACTAAAAATAGTTATTTTAGTAAAAATAGAACTAGCTTATGATCTATCAGTCCCACTATTGAAAATACATCCAAGGGAAAGAAAATCATAATCTTGAAGAGATATTTGCACTGCTGTTTATTGCAGCACTGTACAGAATAGCCAAGATACAGAATCAACTTAGCAGCCATCAACAGGTGAATGGATAAATAAAACATGGTTATTTATACACAGTGGAATACTATTCAGCCATGAAAAGGACGAGATCCTTCCTTACATAGCAACATAGTCCCTGGTGGGACATTATGTTAAGTGAAATACATCAAGCATTGAAGGATAAATACTGCATGTTCTCACTCATGTAGAAGCTAAAAAAATTTATCTCAATCAACGTAGAGAGTAGAATAGTGGTACTAAAGGCTGGGAGGGAAAGGTACAGAGGAGGGAATAGGGAGAGGTTGGTTAATGGATACAGAATTACAGCTAGATAGGAGGAATAGGTTCTGCTGTTGTATAGCACAGTAGGGTGACTATAGTAAATAAAAATTTTATTTTGTCAAACAGCTAGAAGAGAGGATGTTGAATGTTACCAACACTGAGAGGTTTGAGGTGATGGATACAATAATTACCCTATTTTGATCATTACACATTGTATACACATATTGAAATATCACACTGTACCCCATAAATAGGTACAACTATGTGCTAATTAAAAATATTTTCCTTTTAAAATAATTTAGTTTTCATTAAAATGTTATTTGTGTTGACATAATAGGTGCTGGTCCGTTTTGCATTATGAAAAAGTTATAATGCCACACAAATTTGAATCACATCTGAAGATGCCAATTTGTTTTAACAGACCAACCCTTAGGGTTTTGTCTGGAGACATATAAAACTGAGATATTTTGACATGATAGCATTATGTTTTTACTTCTCATTAGGACAGTTTGTTTTTAAGCACTCTTTTTTCTCTCTCTTTTTATTTTTTAAATGAAACAAGTTTATTTTCTCCAATAACTTCTGTAAATTACAAAGACAAAATACTAAAACTACAGCATATAACTTTTCAATATTTAACCAGAATACTCGTAATGAATACGCATCTGGAAACAAGATAAAAAGCTACACCTCGTTAGGCATCCTACAAAAATATCTCAAGTTTTATATACTCTGCAGCATTTCTCTTAAGCACTCTTTTTTCAGTTCTGTTGACGCTTTTTTCCTTTGTCAGGTTTGTTTAAGCATCTTAAACACGTGGCATGGAAGACCAGAAGAGAAGTGGAATCCTCAGACCTCAAGCTTTTTGCAAGTAAACAAAATTTCTCTGACATTTTCACTTAAGAAATAAAGAACTGTGTAGTATTTTTAAAAATTTTTAGTGACCAAGAATATAGTAAACCCCAGAAAAGATAGATTACTAGGAAATACATATTAAATAGCTTATAGGTGAGCAATTAGCATAGTGGAGTCTCATCTTATGTGTAATCTAAAATCTCAAGTTGGGGCATAAAACAAAAATAGAGTTTAGCCAAAACTCCCTTCAAAAAAAATACCAGGCCAGGCGCAGTGCCCACTGTTTTCTGTGTTTCTTGATTTCTGTTCCTGAACAGATTATGAGAGCCTCTTATGGTTGTGCAGATGCTAACGTGAAACTAAAAAAGGAGAGGGGGTCAGATGTGTTGGCACAGCACTTTGGGAGGCTGAGATGGGTGGATCATTTGAGGTCAGGAGTTCGAGACCAGCTTGACCAACATGGTGAGACCCCCATCTCTACTAAAAATACAAAGTACAATTAGCCAGACGAGGTGTTGTGTGCTTATAATCCCAGCAAGTAGGAGACCGAGGCAGGAGAATCGCTGGAACCCGGGAGGAGGAGGTTGCATTGAGCCGAGATCACGGCACTCCACTCTAGCCTGGGTGACAGGGAGACTCTATCTAAAAAATAAAAAGCAATCAATAAAAAGGAGAGAGACAGTAAATTTGGCCTGTCAATAAAAGTCTTTACTCTGAAAATATCAACAAATTGACTCAAATCAGTGAGCCTACATTATGGATTGAAAATAAATACTGATGATTATTACATCAATGTAAATATATGTATATATATAATATATACTATATGTTTTTATGTTAATTACCAATTGATTTTCGACTCAGATTCTAAGAAAACACTTTAGCCTGGTAAAAGTAAAATAAATACTATTTTTTGGTTTGATCCAAGTAGCTTTTTAAGTGAAGTTCTGTTGATCAGACAATTCATGCTGGCTGCTTTTTTGCATGCCTCTAATATACTTACAGAAATTATTTTTAGTGCAGAATTGATTTTGTTCTGTAGTTTAAAGTTTATTTAATTCTTTCATTCATCCTGTAACACAAGTAGATCTGATGCCCATTTTACAGATGATGAAAATACAGGTTCTAAATGTACAGATAACTATACTGTGATCCCTATGACTTCAAATATTTTACACGGTTTCTCAAGCCTAAAGTTTTATTTTATAATACTGAAAATCTGATTTTTTTAAAAGAGGAAATCCTTCATCCCAAGGGTTTACTGTTTCTCTGCTTATTTCCTGCCTCTAGTAAAATGTAGTGTGCATTAAAATGACTGTCCAGTTCAGACAATCCAGGGGTCCAGAAATTTCCTAAAATGTGTATTATCGCTATTAAATAGCTAAGTTCACTATTGAAAAATAAAGTGGCATTTATGCTCTTCCAAAAAGGTAATGTCTGCTGGGCCACCCAGTGGTAAGATAACCCATGTCATAAAGTATTTTTTGAATTTAATTGCAGGAAGTATTGGTCTCTGATAATGAATCTTTTGTTGTTCCTGTTATCAAATATAAACTTTACCTTTTTCTCTCTTAGCAGACAATAAATTATAGCCACATTTATTTCTCAGATGTAATTTCTTGTTCCTTTTTTCTGGTACACAAAACCCTCATTCTTTTTTGTTTAACTTTTGTTTTAGGTTCAGGGGTTCCACAGCAGGTTTGTTACATAGGTAAACTCACGTCACAAGGGTTTGCTATACAGATTATTTTGTCACCCAGGTACTAAGCTTAGTACACAGTAGTTTTGTTTTGTTTTTCCTTTTTTCTTTTTCTTTTTCTTTTCTTTTTTTTTTTTTTTTGAGACAGGGTCCCACTCTGTGGCCCAGGCTGGGCACCATCTTGGCTCACTACAACCTCTGCGTCTCAGGTTCAAGCTATCCTTCCACCTTAGCCTCCTGAGTAGCTGAGATCACAGACACGCACCACCACACCTGGCTAATTTTTGTAGTTTTAGTAGTGACAGGGTTTCACCATGCTGACCAGGCTGGCCTCGAGCCCCTGATCTCAAGTGATCTGTCTGCCTCAGCCTCCCAAAGTGTTAGGATTACAGGCGTTAGCCAACGCGCCCAGCCGGTAGTTATTTTTTTCTGATCTTTTCCCTCCTCCCACCTTTCGCTGTCAAATAGGCCCCAGCATCTGCAAAACATTTTATGCTTCCTTTAATGGGCTTTACTTTGCTGTTTTAAACAAAATAGGTTGTGAATCTAAAGTAATTTTTAGATTACTCTAACTGCCTGAGATCTATAAAACCATACTGTGTATCAAAGGAGATGAGGTTAAATAAATAAGAGTCCTTTTTTATAAATTTGTAATGGATATTTAATTTCTTTCTGTGCTTTTGTACAAAAATGCAATTATACCCTACTTATATTAACAGAAGAGGACAGTAACTAACAACTATGCCTTGGGAAGTTGTCTCAGAAGTGTCAGTACATGTGAGATCTCTAGCTGGGCGAGGTGACTCATGCCTGTAATTTCAGCACTTTGGGAGGCAGGCAGATCACTTGAGGCCTGGAGTTCAAGAACAGACTGGCCAATATGGAGAAACCCATCTCTACTAAAAATACAAAAATTAGTGGGATGGGGTCACAGGCACCTGTAACCCCAGCTACTCGGGAGGCTGAGGTAGGAGAATCACTTGAACCCGGGAGGCAGAGGTTGCAGTGAGCTGAGATCGCACCACTGCACTCCAACCTGAGCAACAAAGCAAGACACTGTCTCAAAATAAATAAATAAATAAATAAATAAATAAAAATTAAAAATATGAGATCTTTGTCTCAGAAATAATATGAATTAAAATTTTTCCCATAGTTGACCTTGGCATCAGTATGGTCACTTCAGGTCACATTTAACCCTTTCTGTTTTGGGTCAAATATGTTACTTTTGAGTACTCATTTTTAAAGTTCTCTTTAACTTTGACTTATAAGATGCATATCTATGGGACTGTTTAATCATTGTGCCTAACCAAAGTGTAATTGCTGTTCTTTTTCATTTATGAATTGGGTAGATAATATCTGATGTTTTCCTGCCTTCAAAGATGTTACTTTATTGACTTCTGTAGATCTGTTAACTGGAAATACTGTATTAGCTAGAAATCACCTCTCTTAATATATGTTACATCTGGAGAAACAAGCCTTCTGGTAAATAAGTGGTGGGTTGGAAGTGGTCTTAGAACCATAAGACCATCTCGTCAATCAGAATTTCTGGCTGGGTGTGATGGCTTACGCCTGTACTCCCAGCACTTTGGGAGGCCAAGGTGGGCGGATCACCTGAGGTCAGAAGTTTGAGATCAGCCTGGCCAACATGGCAAAACCCCATCTCTACTAAAAATTTAAAAAAAAATTAGCCGGGCTTGGTGACGATGCACGCCTGTAGTCCCAGCTACTTGAGAGGCTGAGGAAGGAGAATTGCTTGAACCCAGGAGACAGAGGATGCAATGAACCAAGATTGTACCATTGCACTGCAGCCTGGGCAACAGAGCAAGACTCCATCTCAAAGAAATAAAATAAAATGAGAATTTCTAATAAGGTTTTTGTGATACTGTAGCAGTTAATTTTCCTTGGAATAAAAATTTAAAATGGTCTCAGGCATTTTTTTTCTAAGTGAGTATGTTAAAGAGTGCATGGCTAGGCTGGACACGGTGGCTGACGGCTGTAATCCCAGCACTTTGGGAGGCCGAGGCAAGCAGATCCCCTGAAGTCAGGAGTTCAAAACCAGCCTGGCCAACATGATGAAACCCCGTCTCTACTAAAACTACAAAAATTAGTCGGGTGTGGTGGCAGGCACCTGTAATCCCAGCTACTCGGGAGGCTGAGACAGGAGAATCGCTTGATCTAGGAGGCGGAGGTTGTAGGGAGCCAAGGTCATGCCATTACACTCCAGCCTGGGTGACAAGAGTGAAACTCAGTCTTATTTAAAAAAAAAAAAAAAAAAAAAGTGCATGGCTGGCTTTATGCTCCTTAAGAATAGTTGGAGCAGAATGTTGGTATGAGTTGTTTACAAACAAAAATTTTTTATAGGTTTTTCATATCTATTATTATTCAAGAATTCAAGAGTAAAAACAGATGTATAAGTGTTACTTATGGCTGTATCGTGCCTAATTTTATTTTGCTTTTATAATGAAATATTTCAGGTTATAATCATAAACATTGATTTTATTGTGATAGAAATTTGTGGAAACACATATTAAAGAAGAGTCTTTGTGGATAGAGCAGGGTATCAGTTAACCCATAGTAAAAATGTCCCATCATAGCTGTTCTTTTCCTTTATTCTTTAGGTGTTGGTGTCTGTCCAGTCCCTTATATTAGTAGCTGAGCCTTATTTTAATGAACCGGGATACGAACGATCTAGAGGCACTCCCAGTGGCACACAGAGTTCTCGAGAATATGATGGAAACATTCGACAAGCAACAGTTAAGTGGGCAATGCTAGAACAAATCAGAAACCCTTCACCATGTTTTAAAGAGGTATGTTCAATAAAATTAGTGAAATACTTTGTTAAAGACATTTTACAATATAGCCTGGGCACGGTGGCTCATGCCTGTAATCTCAGCACTTTGGGAGGTCAAGGCAGGTGGGTCACTTGAGGTGAGGAGTTTGAGACCAGCCTGGCCAATATGGTGAAAACCTGTTTCTACTTAAAGGAAAAGAAAAATAAAAATTAGCCAGGCTTGGTGGCAGGTGCCTGTAATCTCAGTTACTTGGGGGGTGAGGTTGAACCTGGGAGGCGGAAGTTGCAGTGAGCTGAGATTGCACCACTGCACTACAGCCTGGGAGACAGTAGAGCAAGACTCCATCTCAAAAAAAAAAAAAAAAAAAAAAAAAAAAAGACATTTTATAATATAGTTTGTTAGCTTTTATATGTATCTAGTTATATTTGCTTTTATATGTATCTAGTATATGAATCTCTAGGTTTTAGGGTTAATCCCAAAGATCATTAATAAGTCTGGACAATATAGAAAGACCCCATCTCTGCAAAAAGTTAAAAAATTTAGCTGGGCATGGTGGCACCTGTAGTCTTAGATACTTAGTAGGCTAGGCAGGAGGTTTGCCTGAACCCACGAGTTTGAGGCTGCAGTAAGCTGTATTCACATCACTGCACTCCAGCCTAGGTGACAGAGTCTCAGAAAAAAAAATCGTAGTAGATAGTACAGATGAAGTATAAAACCATCTGTATTCTAAACGACATCTGACTAAATTTTTGAGAACTTTTTTTCCTTTCCTTTCCTTTTCCTCTCCTCTTCCTCTCCTCTTCCTCTCCTCTCCCTCTCCTCTCCCTCCCTCTCCCTCTCCTCTCCCTCTCCTCTCCCTCTCCTCTCCCTCTCCTCTCCCTCTCCTCTTCCTCTCCTCTCCCTCTCCTCTCCCTCTCCTCTCCCTCTCCTCTCCCTCTCCTCTGTTTTCCTTTCCTCCTGTCCCGTCCTGTTTCGTTCTCATCACCCAGGTGCAATGGCATGATCTTGGCTCACTGCAACTTCCACCTCCCAAGTTCAAGCGATTCTCCTGCCTCAGCCTCCCGAGTAGCTGGGATTACAGGCAGGTGCCACCATGCCTGGCTAATATTTTTGTAGTTTTAGTAGAGACAGGGTTTCACCATGTTGGCCAGGCTGATCTCCAACTCCTGACCTCAGGTGATCCACCTGCCTTGGCCTCCCAAAGTGCTGGGATTACAAGCGTGAGCCACCACTCCCGGCCTGTTCTTTATTTTTGTTAGTTACCATTCTACTAGCAAACTCTCCAAATATGTTTCTGAAGTATTTCTCATAAAAGTTTTTTATTGAAGATGGTTTCTAAATTTGTCTTGCAAATAGAAATTTTGCCCTTGTACTAATGTGTATATATAAGGAGAATGCCATTTCTTTTTTTTTCTTTTTTTTTTTTGAGACAAGGCTTTGCTCTGTTGCCCATGCTGGAATACAGTGGCGGAATCTTGGCTCACTGCAGCCTCCACCTCCCCGGTTCAAGTGATTCTCGTGCCTCAGCCTCCCAAATAGCTGGGACTGTATGCACACACCACCACAACTGGCTAATCTTTTTGTATTTTTTAGTAGGGACCAGGTTTCACCATGTTGGCCAGGCTAGTCTCGAATGCCTGACCTTAGGTGATCCGCCCGCCTTGGCCTTCCAGAGTGTTGGAATTACAGGCGTGAGCAACTGCGCCTGGCCACATTTCCTTTTCTTTAGGAAAAAATTGGATGATATGAGTTTCCAAAACCTGTATTAATACACTGAAGTGGTTTTTTTCACTTCATCCTGAAATGTTGCTCTGTGTGTGTGTGTGTGTGTGTGTGTGTGTGTGTGTGTGTGTGTAACTCTTTGCCTATGATTAGTTGTCTCTCCATAGTGTGCCTAAATACAATTACAGTGTGTGTGTGTAACTCTTTGCCTGTGATTAGTTGTCTCTCCATAGTGTGCCTAAATACAATTATAGTGTGTGTGTGTGTGTGTGTGTGTAACTCTTTGCCTATGATTAGTTGTCTCTCCATAGTGTGCCTAAATACAATTATACTTTTCACCTGCCATATCAAATTACTTTAGCATCACAACTTGCTGTAGTTGTGTTCAGAAACATTTTTCTTTCTTAAAATTGTTTCACTTGATCATTAATTTCTTAAATTGTGCTGGAAAGTTAACATTTTAGAGAGAAAAATGGTATATTTACCTGACATAAAATTGATCTTTAATATAACTATCCAGATATTCTGCATGAATACTATGAAGCCTTCTTCTTCATCAGATGGCACTGATGAATATTTCTTTTTCTTTGGCTTTTGCTGTTACTGAGTAAATTTATATTCCAGTGTCCTTTGAATGAGAAAGTTGGATACGTTACTTTTGCAAAGATTGCACCACTACACTCAAGCCTGAGCAGCAGAGTGAGACTCTGTCTCAAAAAAAAAAAAAAAAAAAAAGTAATTCGTTTTATGCATATCATTTTTTTCAGGAAGGATAAACACAGGGAACTCAGAGAAGGGGATGACGTTTACAGAAAGCAAATATATATCATTTGAGACAATCATCTTTCTCAGTCTTTAGAACCTAGCTTGCATTAAAGGCGCCACTCGTCGGCCATGTATGCTTTCCCAGTTTTCCTAATCAAATGCCACTCACTACTCTTTGAATGCCCTGGGCTTTTTGTTTTTGTTTATTGTTGTTCTTTGAAATATATTTTTCTGGTACATTCACCTCCCATCTGATTTTGTTATCATTGTTCTTCATTTAAAGCTGTGTCATACTTCTGTATCCCAGAGGCTTCAAACCCAAAAACTATTAAATGTGGTGGGATCGTATTGGTGTTTGACATTCATTCCCAGAGCTTTCTAGTGATTTTCCCTTTGTAGGTTTGATTGTCTGTTCTTTAGGGCAGACATGCTCCCTGGGCAGTGCTCAACCAGAATACAGAGTAATGTTTCCAAATGGATAATTGTTTTCTAGTTTAAATTTGTCAGAAATAGACTCTTACTACTATATGTTGGTAGAAATTTTACTCAGTTTTTCAAAGATAGAATTTAAAAATCGCAAATGTAAACCACAGTAATAATAAGGAAATTTAACTTCCTAAAATAAAATCCTATCTATAAATTAAACAGAAGATACAATTAAGCAAGTAAGAATAGTGCCATTTCTGGGGGATCCATTTCTGGGGATTTCTGTGTGAATGCCTTTGGCATTTAGAATATACTTATCTAGGTGTTCTTTGAGTTATCTTTTAAAATCTTTTTCTCCTGGTTACTTATTTATTTGCATTTGCCTTCTGAATATATTGTATCATATGTGTCTTGTGGTCTCTGAACAGGATTAATTTTCCAAGTGTCTGACCAGGATTGTACACTCCTTTCTGCTATAAATCTCTCCCCTCCCCTGCCCTCGAGTCTTGCTCTGTCGCCCAGGCCGGAGTGCAGTGATGGGATCTTGGCTCACTGCGACCTCTGCCTCCTGGGTTCAAGCGAGTCTCCTGCCTCAGCCTCCCAATAGCTGGCAATACAGGTGCCCACCACCATGCCTGGCTAATTTTTATATGTTTAGTTTCACCATATTGGCCAGGCTGGTCTCGAACTCCTGACCTTGTGCTCTGCCTGCCTCGACCTCCCAAAATGCTGGGATTACAGGCATGAGCCGCCACACCAGGCCATAAATTTCATATATATATATTTCAACACATGTCATCTCAAATCATGAGCTTCATTTTTCCCTGCTAATATTGTAGAGTTGATTAAATTGAGTTTTATGGACAGAAAAACATTGCAATGTCTGTATATTTATTTCTTTAAATGTATTTGTAATAATATTCTAAATACTAATTTAAATGTATTTATAGTATACATATATTTATTTAAATGTATTCATAATACATTTTATTTCCTTGTAATGTCATTTACTGTGTCTTTTAAATTTGACTGTAAACACTGCTTGTTCTCCTGCTTACTTTTTCTCAAGGTAATACACAAACATTTTTACTTGAAAAGAGTTGAGATAATGGCCCAGTGTGAGGAGTGGATTGCGGATATCCAGCAGTACAGCAGTGATAAGCGGGTAGGCAGGACTATGTCTCACCATGCAGCAGCTCTCAAGGTGAGTAAGCCTTTCGAACATGAGCCTTGTTGCTTTAAGAGTTGTGTAATTATTGACAGAACCATGCCTACCAGAAGATAAGGGGAGGGAGGGAATTAAAGAAACATAATATTTATTTTCAGTTCAGAGGAATAAATTGTTACTCAGAAGTCTATAGAAAAGATGTGTTTTTTTTGCTAGGAGATTGACAGTTCCTAAAATAAAAAGTGGGTCCAAGGACTGAGTCAGCAGAGTTTTGTAAAGTTCCTTGAAGATAAGGATGACAAGATGTGCTCCATGAATGCCTTTTCTTTTTTCATTTTTTCTTTGGAGACTGTATTTCACTCTGTTATCCCGGCCTAGAGTGCAGTGGTGGCATCATGACTGACTCCCTGTAACCTTGAACTCCTGGGCTCAAGCAGTCCTCCCACCTCAGCTTCCCATGTAGCTGGGACTACAGGCACCTGCCACAGTGCCCAGCTAAATTTTTTTATTTTCAGTTTTGTAGAGGGGCTCTCACCCTGTTTCCTAGGTTAGGCTCAAGTGATCCTCCCACCTCCCACCCAAATCACTGGGATTATAGGCATGAGCAACCGTGCCAGACTTGAAGGACTTCTTTTATTCCCTTAGTCTTTCCCTAGGCCTCCTGCCTTCCATGTTTTTATTACTTGGAGGGATGAGGGAGATGTGAGTTGCAGATTCTCCCTCAGCTGATGGTGGCAGTGGCTGTGTTAAGGGAGACAAGCAATTGTTTTCAATTTGGACGTTCACAGAGTGGAAATGTGAAATGTGATGGTTTGGAAGATTTTGTGTCTACCCATGGAGATCTTTCTTTGTAACAGCCTTCCTTTTTTCCTGCATCTGAATGTCTTTACTCATTTCATCCTCCACCAATATCCTCCCTTTTTCTATCTTCAGGTTTTTCCATTTCTACTGGCTTGTTATCTTCTAACTTTAAAGCTGTCTTCACTTCAAGCAACTAGTTGATGATAAGGATTTGTTAGTTTTTTAGGTGTGATTTTTAAAAAGATCCCTATCTTTTCAGGACATGCACAGAAATATTTGTGAATGACAAAGTGTATGATGTCTGGGATTTACTTCAAAATAAAATGAGAAGGAGAAGGTCTGGGGATATAGATGAAAGAAGATGGGCCATGAGTTGATAATGGTTGAAGCTGTGTGATGGATATATGGGAGTTCGTTGTACTCTTCTGCCCACTTCTGTATATGTTTGAATTTTTTCACTATAAAAATGTTTTTAAAAAGAGAGAAAAACACTTGCAGAAAAATTCCCTAAGCTACTTCTATTTTGCCTCTATTATTATGAAACAGATTGTCTTCTTTCACCGTCAGACTATAGCAGTTGACGCTTCTTGCCTCCATTTTTTAACCTTTGTCTCACTAATCAACCTTTTGCAGTTTGACTTCTGTTTTACCAAAGTTACCCTCTCTCCAGTTCTCAAAGCTAGTGACCCCAGCTCACTTCTCTATTCACTTCGTCTGCTCTCCCTCCTCCAGGCTTTTTTACACATGGTTTCCATTTTCCTCTAGTTTTCAGCTCTTCTGCTTGCTCACCTCCATTCCTATTTCAGCTTAAATTTCACTTCATGGAACCCTGCCTTGACTGGTTTGTTTGTTTGTTTGTTTGTTTGTTTGTTTGTTTTTGAGACGCTGTCCCTCTCTCTGCTGCTCAGGCGTGATCTTGGCTCACTGCATCTTCCACTTTCCTTGTTCAAGCATTTCATCTGCCTCAGCCTCCTGAGTAGCTGGGCTTACAGGCATCTGCCACCAGACCCAGCTAATTTTTGTATTTTTGTTTTGTTTTGTTTTGTTTTGTTTTCTTTTCTTTTCTTTTCTTTTCTTTTCTTTTCCCTTCCTTCCCCTCTCTCTTTCTTTCTTTCTTTCTTTCTTTCTTTCTTTCTTTCTTTCTTTCTTTCTTTCTTTCTTTCTTTCTTTCTTTCTTTCTTTCTTTCTTTCTTTCTTTTTTTCTTTCTTTCTTTCTCTTTCTTTTTCTTTTTCTTTCTTTTTCTTTTTCTTTCTTTCTTTCTTTCTTTCTTTCTTTCTGTCTGTCTGTCTGTCTGTCTGTCTGTCTGTGTCTCTCTCTCCTTCCTTCCTTCCTTCCTTCCTTCCTTCCTTCCTTCCTTCCTTCCTTCCATCCGTCTGTCTTTCTTTCTGCCTATCTTTCTTGATGTAATCTTGCTCTGTCGCTCAACCTGGAGTGCAGTGGCTTGATCTCGGCTCACTGCAACCTTCACCTCCTGGGTTCAAGCTGTTCTCCTGCCTCAGCCTCCTGAGTAGCTGGGATTACAGTCGCCTGCCATCATGCCCAGCTAATTTTTGCATTTTTAGTACAGATGGGGTTTCACCATGTTGGCCAGGCTGGTCTCGAACTCCTGACCTCAAATGAGCCACCGCACCCCGTCCAACTGATAGACTTTTCAGTATAAGCGTTTCTAACCCTCTGTGCCTACCTGTTAAAACACTGATAACATTTGCCTAATGTTTGTCTTTTGTAGTATACTTTTCATCTGTAGACTATCTTGGCTTTCCTGCTTACACTCTTAATCCTTTCAGTATGTTTTCCTTTTTCTCTTTTCCTGAGCAATTGTTTACCTGAGGCTTACTTTTTGGCCTTCAGAACGATTTTTTTTTCTTTTTCTGTTTTTTCTTCATTGTATCTGTAACCCTGACTTTGGCCATTTACTCTCTAAAATTGACACTTCAAACTGTTGTCAGCTCTTAACTTTCTCTTGAATTGTATTACTGACATTTTTTACGTAGATGCCCTGTCATCATCTCCTTGAAGGAGATTTTCCTCAAATCAAGTTTTCTAGTTTTCTATTTACTTAATTTTACTTGATTTTAAACAATTTTCTCTGTCTTAGAATCTTCAAGTATTATGTATCTCATCCTTCATCCAGCACCCCTGGTCAGTACTAGGTCCTGTCAATATTACTTCATGAGGGGACTGTCCCTCTCCCCAACTCATGATTTCTGTTGAGTTCCCACAGCTTTGTCTGTTTGTCCAGCTTCCTTGTACCAGGTTCTCCCCCCTTTCAGTTCCTCCTTTAGTGCATTACCAGGCTGATCTTCCCCAAATATCTATTTAGATGTGTTTTTCACTTATACAAAACTGGCTCAAGTCTAGCTTCTTTTCATTCAGTCTCTTGCTTATATCCACATTCCTTTATTTCTTCTGTGTCACTGTCACCTGGAATTTTCCATCTCTGAATTAATCCAAATTTATATCGTTTTAACTATACATTTGCTGTTGAGTGCTGCACAAGAAATGTACATAATTGGCTAGGCACAGTGGCTCACGCCTATAATCCCAATACTTTGGGAGACCAAGGCGGGCAGATCACTTGTGGTCAGGAGTTCAAGACCAGGCCGACCAACGTTCAAGACCAACCCCAACTCTACTAAAAAAAAATACAAAAATTAGTCAAATGTGGTGGCTTATGCCTGTAGTCCCAGCTTTTGGGGAGACTGAGGCAGGAGAATCACCTGAACCTGAGAGGTGAAGGTTGCAGTGAACCGAGATTGCGCCATTGCTCTCCAGCCTGGGCAACAAGGGTGCAAAATTCCCTCTTAAAAAAATAAATAAAAAGAAAGAAAAGTATGTAGTTGTTTAGCTTGACTCCACAATAAAATCATAGTATCCCTGTATTAGACTGTTCTTGCATTGCTATAAAGAAATCCTTGAGACTGCGTAATTTATAACAAAAAGACATTCAGTGGACCCATGGTTCTGTAGGCTGTACAGGAAGCATGGAGCTGGCACTTACTCCGCTTCTGAAGAGGCCTCAGGACCTTTTACTCATGGCGGAAGACGAAGCGGAATCAAGAAGGAGTAGGGGCATGGGAGGTGCCACACTTTACAACAACCAGATCTCGTGATAATTCACTCACTATCTCAGGACAGCACCAGTCCAGGAGGAAACTGTCCCCATGATCCCCATTTCTCTCCCCTCTAACACAGGGATTACATTTCAACATGAGATTTGGGCAGGGACAAATATCCCAACTAGCTCAATCCCCAACCTTTACTGGGTCCTCATGATTGCCAGATTTTTCTTTCTCCTTCCCTGGTTAGTGTTTTCACCTGTTGTCCACAGTGGAAGGAAAATCAAGGCTAGGGAAATTTTCACTTACTGGCATGTAAATGTGCTTTGAAACTTTGCAAATAGCTGCAAAGTATAGTTGTTTTTTCCTATTTGTGTGTATATAATTTCAGCCAGAATTTTAGACTCCATAAGCTTAAAGATTTTATCCTCATTCTACTCATTGCCTTTTGTTGTTGGTATATTTAACACAGTATCTCATACATAAAAATTGTTCTATAAATGTTGTTTAGCTAATTTTCAAAGTCAGCTGTTAACACAATTTATTATTTTTTATTTATTTTATTTTATTTTATTTTTGAGATGGAGCCTCCCTCTGTTGCCAGGCTGGAGTGCAGTGGTGCGATCTCGGCTCACTGCAACCTCTGCCTCCCTGGTTCAAGTGATACTCCTGCCTCAGCCTCCCGAGTACCTGGGACTACAGGTGCACACCACCACAACCAGCTAATTTTTGTATTTTTAGTAGAGTTGGGGTTTCACCATGTTGGCCAGGATGGTTTCGATCTCTTGACCTCGTGAGCTGCCGGCCACTGCCTCCCAAAGTGCCGGGATTACAGACGTGAGCCAGCCACCGCGCCTGGCCGACACAATTTTAAAAGCCTTTGGTGTGATTATTTAAGGTCATTTCTCTCTCACCAGAAAATTATGAACCAAATCTTTGCATGTGTAGACAACCACGCACTCCCAATTAACATGCCTATATCCTTCTCTAAGTTGCAATATAGAGCAAAACAAAGTTTATTTAATATCTATAGATCTTCTTTTTAACTTAATTTAAAAAAAAAAATTCTAATGATAGACTGGGTGCAGTGGTTCACACCTGTAATCCCAGCACTTTGGGTGTCTGAGGCAGGCGGATTGCTTGAGATTAGGAGTTCGAGACCAGCCTGGCCAAGAAGGCAAAACCCCGTCTCTACCAAAAACACAAAAAAATTAGCTGGGCGTGGTGGTGCTCGCCTGTAATACCAGTTGATCGGGAGGCTGAGGCACGAGAATTGCTTGCGTCTGGGAGGTGGAGTTTGCAGTGAGCTGAGATTGTGCCTCTGTACTCTAGCATGGGTGACACAGTGAGGTCTTGTCTCCAAAAAAAAAAAAAAAAATTCTAATGATAAAATTATTTCTAAGGTTTATTCTGAGCATTAAGTGGGAAAATTAGTGTGAACATTTGCAGATATTTTACATATGGCCTACTACCTGATAAATATTTTTTTCATTCGCTAAAGTATCAGTGGATTTATTTTAATTTATGGACTTGTCTTTCTCTCAAAAATATTTAGCCAGAGTCAGCATGTATGACAAATCAAGGGATTACAGTGTTTAATTTGAAAGAGTGTATAGGTTGGGCACAGTGGCTCACACCTGCAATCCCAACTCTTTGGGAGGTCAAGGCAGGTGGATCGCTTGAGACCAGCCTGGGCAAAATGGCAAAACCCTATCTGTATAAAAACTCAGGTAGGCATGGTGCCTCATTCCTGTAGTCCCAACTACTTGGGAGCCTGAGGTGGGAGGATTGCTTAAGCCCAGGAGGTTGAGGCTGCATGAGCTGTGACTGTGCCATTGCTCTCCAGCCTGAATGACAAAACAGAGCTATCTTAAAACAAAATAAAAGAATATATATATCTAGGCCGGGTGCGTTGGCTTACGCCTGTAATCCCAGCACTTTGGGAGGCCGAGGCAGGTGGATGACAAGGTCAAGAGATTGAGACCAGCCTGGCCAAGATGGTGAAACCCCGTCTTTACTAAAGATACAAAAAATTAGCTGGGCATGGTGGCGCATGCCTGTAGTCCCAGCTATTCGGAAGACTGAGGCAAGAGAATGACGTGAACCTGGGAGGTGGAGGTTGCAATGAGCTGAGATCACGCCACTGCACTCCAGCCTGGGCAACAGAGCAAGACTCCGTCTCAAAAATAAATAAATAAATAAAAGAGTATATGTATCTAATAATGTCCTTTAAGTTGTCAGTAATGCTATTTCTGTGATAGCTTGGGAACATGGGTAGGATCTACTGGTAGGTTACTGACGTCTTTTCAGCAACATCAGTTACTTTGAGGTTAAGGATTCTTGTCAGTTTTGCTTACTACCTGCTATATCAAGTGCCTCTACCAGTGGCTTGCACAAGGGGGGGCTCAGTAAACATTTGTAGGCTTAATGCTTTGGCCTTTGTTGAAATTCAGTTCCTGCCTCAAATGATGTTGTGCTAGAGGGTTTACAGTTCTAACATTAGTCCTTTTCTCCTGCATAGCGTCACACTGCTCAGCTTCGTGAAGAGTTGCTAAAACTTCCCTGCCCTGAAGGCTTGGATCCTGACACTGACGATGCCCCAGAGGTGTGCAGGACCACAACAGGTGCTGAGGAGACTCTAATGCACGATCAGGTTAAACCCAGCAGCAGCAAAGAACTCCCCAGTGACTTCCAGTTATGAGCTGCATTGACATGGACTTCATAGACACAAAGGCTTCGAAGCACAAGCCAAATATGTCAATATTTGTATGTAAGAAACTAATTATGTAATAGGTAATGAAACTGAAACTATACTATGCCCTTAAGGAGATCCAGTTTAATTCAAGGTGATCTTTTATTTACCTGTACAGGAGTGTAAACTTTTTTGTGCTTTTATTTTTCAATTGTGAGAACCACTGATTGGTATGTTCAACAAATTTGTGTATACAAAGAAATGGATAAATCACTGCTATATAAGGGAAACTACCTTAGGAAAGAATGTTTACTGAATGTTTATTTTATTTTATTTTTTACTGTAGAGTGAGGGGTTGTTAACAAAGAATATATATTGGTCATTCTTACAACTACTATTTAAAGTCAGCAACTTTTCACTGAATTTGATAGATTTTATGTTTGGCCATATCTTCATGCTCACATTTGATTTCTGAAGACCTCCTACATACACTTCAATAAAAGTTAAATGGACATACTCCCTCTTTTTTGATTTACTGGTACATTTTTAAAATAATAAATCTGCCATAAAATGCATTATATCTGGAGACTTGCACTTGTATGGATGAATTTATTACATTCAACATATTTAATTTTATGCCTTCTAATTCTAAGATGCAGAAAAAAATAAATGAACATGATTTTATTCTATGCCAACATTTGGGCCTCTGAATGTATCTGTTATTTGAATTTAAGTATTTGAAAAGGAATGGTCAATTTGAAAGTCATTCTAAACTGATTTTTTTTTTTTTTCTAAAGGGCTTCTTTTTTCCTGGACTATGTGGTTTTATGACTAAAGTCACATGTATGTATTAAACATTGAGGCTCTGTAGAGGAGAGAGGATGTACCTCTCTGGTGCTGTTACAGTACATTCTGTACCTGCCATACAGGCTCATTTTCATGCAAATTCTTCCTAGAGCCAAATAAATAAAGACTTAGGTAAATTAGTATGTCTTGTTTCTAAACCCCTTTGCCATGGTGTGAAATGCTATTTCTATAAAGAATTGAACACTTTCAAGACTGAAGAATGGGAAAACAAAGGATGTTTTTCCAAGACCAGTTACCGCAGGGGAAAAGCTAAGGTGATCCTTGACAGTATTTTTATAAAATAAAAGTGGCAGCCGTGCACGGTGGCTCAAGCCTGTAATACCAGCACTTTGGGAGGCCGAGGCAGGCAGATCTCCTGAGGTCAGGAGTTTGAGACAATCCTGGCCAATGTGGTGAAATCATATTTCTATAAAAACACAAAAATTAGCCAGGCATGGTGGTACGTGCCTGGAATCCCAGCTACTCAGGAGGGTGAGGCAGGAGCTGGAGCTGAGACCTGAATCTGGAGCTGACCAGCAGAAGCTGTATTCTGAAAGACTAATTGCTCTCTGAAGAAAAAAGGGATCTTGGGGAAATGATACTCTCTTATGTACGAAGTATAGAGCTCCTTCAGCATGGAAAAAGGAGAAACGAATAGTATTTGGACAGGAAATCAAAGATTCTAAAATACATAGTGTTAGGTCTGGTGGGCAGTGAGCTACACCGAGAATGACAATATAGTGGTACTTTATGAGAAGAAAAAAATTGTATGTCACCCACAGACATGCCAGCTAAAATCTAAGTATAAAATTATCAGCAATAATAAAAGTCATTAATCCTCTAGGCTATTTTTTGTTGTTTTTGTTTGTTTTTGGACTGTGAGTGCTGGATGATAAAAAGCTGTATCAAATGTATTGTTTGTCTTCCATATAAAATGAAAGTAACAATACCAGTACTATAAGGTCCAGTTCATATTTTTTAAAAACCAAAGTCCAAACACCTGAATTGGAACCAATTACATTAAAACGTTCCACCAGAGATCCAGACTTTTTGTCAACAAACATTTGAGCACTCATTCTTTACTAGTTGCAAGTTCCTGCACTTGAGGAGTGAATGACAGACATGAAAACATGTCAGTGCCATCTGGTAAGTTTTCTGGTAGAGTTATGTACAGGGTAATATTGGGAGCACAGAGGAGAATCCTTATCTCAGGCAAAACGTTGGGTGGGCACTGAGGTGATAATGGTCTGGAAAGGCTTCCTGAGTGCAGACTGAGTCTTGAAGGATGAGGATAAAGAAGTTAGCCAGGCAGAAACAAGATAATCCAGTCACAGGAGAGCAAAAGGAGAGCTCAGGTTGATGGCACCATGTTAGAGGATTTTTAACAGGCAAAGTGAGGATAGTCAAATGGGATGGGAGGCAGTGGTTTTGGAAAGAGAGGAGGGGTCAGTTTGTCCCAGGCCTTTGCTTGCCCTGTTGAGGAGCTTTGACATCCTGTAGGTGAAGGAGAACTCACAAGTAGCTCTAAGGAAGCAACCTGATTAGACTATTTCAGGAAGATCATTCTGCAAGCTGTTGGGAAGGAAGGAGATCAGTTAAAAGCCTGCTCACATCCAAGCAATAGGTCATAAACTCGGGCACATAAACTGTGGAGATTAAGAGACAGTTGACAGGACTTTGGGAAATACATATATTTTGATATGAGAATAACTTCAGCATGTTTTTAGGCTGGGGAGCCAGGGGAGAAGTCCTTGGGGAAGGATGGAGCAAAGCCTAACAGACATAAATGACCTGGGTCCAAGAGCACATGCGGAGAGCTTGAAGAGATGTGAAAATCAGGAAAGTGAATTGGTCTATTCGTGAAACTTTTAACTAAAGTTTTTATCTTAATGAAAAGTAAAAAAACGAAAAGTAAAACTGCTTAAATACCTTCCTAGCATTAAGACAAAAATCTCCAAAGTCAGACAAATGCAAAAAGTGAGACTGTAGGCTGGGCATGATGGCTCACACCTATAATCCCAGCACTTTGGGAGGCTGGGGCGGAAGAATTGCTTGAAATCAGGAGTTTGAGACCAGCCTGGGCAACATGGCAAAACCCCGTCTCTACAAAAAATAGCAAAATTTGCTGGGCATGGTGGCACATGCCTGTGGTCCCAGCTACTTGGGAGGCTGAGGTGGGAGGATTGTTTGAGTCCAGGATGTGGAGTGAGCCTAGATCACATGACTGCACTCCACTGTGGGCAACAGCAAGACCCTGTCTTAAAAAGAAAATTAATGGATGTTTTTAACCCATCTCTTACTGTTGGACAGTTTGGAATTGCTTTTGTCTCTGCTTTATAACTAACGCTGTGATGAGCATGGTCTTATCTTTATTTTCTTACGATAAATCCTAGAAGTAGAATTCCTAGGTCAAAGGTTTTGACATGTAATGACCACTTTCCGGAGAGGTACTGATTCACACTTGGAAAATCATTTAATGTTGCCATGTGTTGGCCAGCATTGGAGATTATAATTTTTTGATCTGATATTAGCATTATCATCAAACATGTTTTAATCTGCATTCAATATTGTTTATTACCCATTTGAATTTCTACTTTTGTCAGTTACCAGTTTATACCTTTTCCCTATTTTGTGTATTTTCTTAGAGTCTTTTAATACGTATCAGCTACTTATAGTAGAATATTAGTTTTTGTCAAACTTCCATGTATTTGTCCAGATGGCCTTTTAATTTTTGTTTAATTTTTCTCATAGAAGTTTTAAATTGTGGGGCCGGGTGCAATGGCTCACTCCTAAAATCCCAGCACTTTGGGAGGCTGAGGCGGGTGGATCACAAGGTCAAGAGATCGATGCCATCCTGGCCAACATGGTGAAACCGCATCTCTACTAAAAACACACAAAAAAGCTGGGCGTGGTGGCTCGCGCCTGTAGTCCCAGCTACTTGGGAGGCTGAGGCAGGAGATTTACTTAAACCCAGGAGGCAGAGGTTGCAGTGAGCCCAGATCGCACCACTGCACTCCAGCCTGGTGACAGAGTGAGACTCCATCTCAAAAAGAAAAAAAAAATAAATTGTGAAGTCATCTGTTGATCTGTTGCTTTCTGATTTTAATTACATTTTATTCTTTTGAAGTGATTCCCTATGCAAAGACAAAAAAAGGCTATATATTTTCTAACTGAGATTGATTTTTGGTATTGTTGTAGGCTTGGCTACAACTGAATTGCAACAGGCTTGAGCTACTTCCCATCTCCCACCCTGCAGAGGCAGGCATGGTGGTGACAAGCCAGAGTCCAAATGTGGATAGAAGATATAAGCCACGTTGAAAGGAAGCTCCAACCTTTCTCTTTCCTCTTCAAACTCTGCCCAGTTTCTAGCAGCCATCCAAGCCTCCTTTCTCTCAGTTTCTAGCCTCCTGATGCTTCAAGCTCTAAAGGGACTGACGTGAACCCTGTGAGCCTATACATTTCCTGTATAGAAGAGGCATTCTCTGGCCGCCTTTCTCCCTTAGCTCCTGGATGTGATCTCGTAGTGCTCCCATGAGCTCCACCAAAAGTCTGCTTTCCTCTGCTTCCTTCGTGTGTGCCCCTCTTCAGGTTGCACCAGCTGTTTTCCTCTGCAGGAAGAGACTGCAGCCCACCACCATTTTAACTGTTTTCAGTTTATTCACGTCTCACTTCTCCAGGGAGGGAATACCCAGTCCAATCATGTCAGCTGCAGGCTGCCCTGGGCCGCTGGGAGACCTATGGCTTCAGGTTAGACACTTCTGCCTGCTGGGGTCCCCAGGACACTGCTCCTCCCCACCTCCCTGTACTGCTTTGGGTCACAAGGTAGCCATGCATTTCCCTCGTTCTTACTCCTACCACTTCTGTTCCGTGCTGTTGTTTTCCCCCAGCCTTTCTGTAGGTTTTGTTCTTTGGTTTATTCCCTTTTTCACCTTGCTGTCTGCAAAGTCAGCAAATGCAGCCATAGAGTGCCTTCCATCTCTGGAGCTTTTCCCATCTTTAGAGGAACCAGCTAGAGCTCCTTTAACCTGTCTGTGCCCCCTTTCTGGGAGCTGCTATTTTTGTTATTGCCCTTCTTGCCAGATGAGTATGAGATTTCCCAAGCCTGGACAATTTTCTTTTCTTTTCTTTTTTTTTTTTTTTTTTGAGACTGAGTCTGGCTCTGTCGCCCAGGCTGGAGTGCAGTGGCCGGATCTCAGCTCACTGCAAGCTCCGCCTCCCGGGTTTACGCCATTCTCCTGCCTCAGCCTCTCGAGTAGCTGGGACCACAGGCGCCCGCCACTTCGCCCGGCTAGATTTTTGTATTTTTTAGTAGAGACGGGGTTTCACCGTGTTAGCCAGGATGGTCTCGATCTCCTGACCTCGTGATCCGCCCGTCTCGGCCTCCCAAAGTGCTGGGATTACAGGCTTGAGCCACTGCGCTCGGCCGACAATTTTCAAATATTTGTCCTGTTGGGGTTTGTTTTTTTTTTGTTTTTGTTTTTGTTTTTTGCTATACATTCACAATGAAAAAAATATATTTTTCAAGCCCAAATCACTCATATAGTAGTCTTGGTTTAAAAAAAAAAAAAAATCTTCCCCCAGTTGTCTCCATACCCCAGAGGTAGCAGTTACTTCCTGAAGCAAGGCAAATAACTTCCTTTGACCCAAAGGGCCAAGTTAATCTCCCAAAGAAGTTTAGCAAGGGAGAGCTCAGAAAGGCCTGAAGCTCCCTACTCTTAGGTGTGATTTGTAAATGCCTCTTTACCAAGGAAAGATAATGCCTTAACTTGTTCTGAGCACTTGTACCTGCTCTGCAATGTGCTGGATTCTTGGGATAAAATGTCATATATGAGTCTGACCCTACCCCCAGGAAGCTGTCAGTCTAAATAATATTCATCATTTCAATAGTATTTTGGGAGTCTTCCAGTTATCACCAATTTCAGTCTCTGAGCCGAAGCGATCACCTTGGATTGTGAGTCAAGGAAGGACAGATCCCTGAGAAGACTTCATGCAGCTCTAGGAAAAGCTTATACTCTTCAGTCATCTGGCTTCTGATTTCACAATGAGAAAACTATACCCTCGTCTGCCTCAAAGGAGGAACCCCTAATACTTAGCTAATAATTGCTAACGTGTTTTGGTATCTATGTCCTAGATCCTATGTTTAGTACTTGATAGCTTAATCTCATTATCAGTTGGTCTCAATTTGCCAACTGCTAGGGAAAAAGCATCACACTGTGGAGACACGGAAGCATACCATCTATCCCCTCCCTTCAGTCAGTCTGCCCTTGCTTCTAGCAGGCGACCCCCACCTCACCCCATCTTCTATTTTTCTTTTCTTTCTTTTTTTTTAGACAGAGTCTCACTCTGTCGCCCAGGCTGGAGTGCAGTGGCGCGATATCTCGGCTCACTGCAAGCTCCGCCTCTCCGGTTCACGCCATTCTCCTGCCTCAGCCTCCCGAGTAGCTGGAACTGCAGGCGCCCATCACCACGCCCGGCTAATTTTTTGTATTTTTAAGAGAGACGGGATTTCACCATGTTAGCCAGGACGGTCTCGATTTCCTGACCTCGTGATCCGCCCGCCTTGGCCTCCCGAAGTGCTGGGATTACAGGCGTGAGCCACCGTACCTGGCCCTCAGTATACTCAAACAATAGTTCTCCTCTTCTGTTAGTATCTATTAGCACCTATGGGACTTAAGACGTAAAACTTTTTTTTTTTTTTTCTTCTGAGACAGAGTCTGGGCTCTGTCACCCAGGCTGGAGTGCAGTGGCATGATTTCAGCTCATTGCAACCCCTGCCTCCCGGGTTCAAGCCATTATCATGCCTAAGCTTCCCTAGTAGCTGGGATTATGGGTGTGCACCACCAGCACACCCAGCTGGGTCTTGCTTTGTCGCCCAGACTGGAATGCAGTGGTGTGATCTCAGCTCACTGCAACCTCCACCTCCCGGGTTCAAGCGATCCTCCCACCTCAGCCTCCCTAGTAGCTGGGACTACAGGTGTGTGCCATCACGTGAAGCTAATTTTTGTATTTTCACCATCTTGGCCAGGCTGGTCTCGAGCTTCTGACCTCAGGTGATCCGCCTGCCTTGGCCTCACAAAGTGCTGGGATTCCACAGAAGTGAGCCACCACACCCAGCCATGTGTTTGAACTAATTCTGTCTGCTATCTTTTTAAGTGGTGAAAGGGAGGCTGGATCTGTCATTAGCTCAAGCATAAGGAAGTCAGGATCGCGAACAGCATTTCATGACCCTTCCATCTCCTTTCATATTCATTAACAGAGCTCACATTTAATAATAATTTTAACAGTGTTTGCAGATGTTTGTGGCAACTTTATTTGAAGTAGCCAAACCTGGAAACAACTTCAACATCCATCCACAGATGAATAAATAAACACATTGTGATATATTCATACAATGCATACTCTTCAGTTATATTTTTTAAACGAACGTTGATATATACTATATATGAATATCAAAATAATTATGCTAAGTGAAAGAAGCCAGAAAAAAGTATATACTGTATGATTCCATTATATAAATCTAGAAAATGCAAACTCATCAATAGTGACAGCAGATCAGTGGTTGCTTGGGGCGTGGAGGATGGGGACGGCAAGAGGGCGGGATTATCAAGAGGAACAAGGAAACTTGGAGGAGTGATGGGTATGTTCACCATCTTGATTGTGGTGATGGTTCATGAGTACATACATATATTAAAACCTAACAAATTGTACAGTTAAAATATGTGCACTTCTTGCCAATTATACCTGAGTAATGCTTTTTATAAAATTGTTGTATGAAGCTTAAAATCTGGTCTCCCAAGACCAATATTCTCCAGAAGCCTTCTCCTGACGTAACAATTCTTTCTTCTCCTGACACCGCTGTCCCCTGCTCTTTCCAAACCCTGTGTCCCTTGGAACAATGGCCCCGCAACCACCGCTTTCCCTCAGAGAGTGAGCCAGTCCTTGCCCTGTGCTTCCTTCTAGTCAGTGCAACCAAACAGATCTGGGTCCTCCTTGACCCCTCTGATGCTCCCATGGCGCCATTATTTTCTCCAATCTCCTAGCCTCTTGCAATAATTGTTGAATTTACATCTCCACCCATCCTCCTTCCTACTTTTTCTCCTTTAGGAAGAAATGATGCAAAACCTTGTTTCCTTATCACCCAGTATTCTGAAATAGAGGTGTTATAATTGTATTTATTTTTTGCTGTAGACCAAATGTTACTATAAACATTTAGCTAGAATCACTAGTTTAGAGAAGATGAAATTTTGTAATAGGTTGGGAACTATTTGACATAAGAGAGGAGAAAGGAAACAACATGGAGTAGAGGCATAAAACAAGCCAAGGATAGTGCTAAATTATGTTAAAAGTATCTCTTACTTAACTCATTCTTGGTCTTGAATATGGAGACTTCTGGCTTTCTGTCTCCACTGGGTTCTGGAACTGTGGCAGCCAGAGCCTCACCTTCCAGATAGGAGATTTAAAGAGTCTTTTAGAGAAATCTGACCAGCCCAAGAAAAAAAGACTTTCAGATAGTGACATACAGACTCCTCTGTTCCCAACAGACTCGTCAGCCGAGGCATTCTATACTGAATCCTACAGTAGATATCTCATTGCCTGTTCAATTTCCACTCACTATGTACATACTTTTAATTGAGATCACATTCCCCCCCTACTTTATTACTGGAATTCACTTTGCTTGAGGGGAGACGAGGCAGACTTCAGTCACCATCATGGTCTAGCATACCACATTTAAAACAAACCAACCTTGAATTTCAGTGAAAGTTGCAAGTTTACTATGTGGATCAATGGGGTGCTACATACAGATGAGGAACTTTGGCAGAGTGGCCAGTGTGTTTCTACAGACATTCATCTTCAAATTAGTTTAGACAGTGCTGGCTTTTGTACTTAAGGAAATGAACAGACATTCTGGTCAAGTATCATTTTCTAGAAAAATAGTTTTTAATTACTTCTCAATGGGAGGACATTTTAGGGCATCCGCTCTTCTCCAATCACAGTCAGGTCTGGCTTCCTTTGGTATCTGCTGGCAGCGACTGAAATGAGCTGAGCTGAGTTCCTCTCCCTCCACATTCTTGAGTGGCTCTTTACTGTTTTTTTTTTTTTTTTTTTTTTTTTTTTTTTTTTTGAGACGGAGTCTCACGCTGTTGCCCAGGCTGGAGTGCAGTGGCGCGCTCTCGGCTCACTGCACGCTCCGCCTCCCGGGTTCCCGCCATTCTCCTGCCTCAGCCTCCTGAGTAGCTGGGACTACAGGCGCCCGCCACCGCGCCCGGCTAATTTTTTGTATTTTTAGTAGAGACGGGGTTTCACTGTGGTCTCGATCTCCTGACCTTGTGATCCGCCCGCCTCGGCCTCCCAAAGTGCTGGGATTACAGGCTTGAGCCACCGCGCCCGGCCTCTTTACTGTTTTTTGTTTTTTTTTTTTCCTTCCTTCCTTCTGTCCGTCCGTCCTTCCTTCCTTCCTTCCTTCCTTCCTTCCTTCCTTCCCTCCTCCCTCCCTCCCTCCGTTCCTCCTTCCCTCCCTCCTTCCCTATTGCCCAGGCTGGAGTGCAGTGGCAACCATCTCAGCTCACTGAAACTTTCGCCTCCCGGGTTCAAGCAATTCTCCCGCCTCACCCTCCCGAGTAGCTGGGATTACAGGGCGCGCCACCACATCCGGCTAATTTTTGTATTTTTAGTAGATACGGGGTTTCACCATGTTGGCCAGGCTGGTCTCAAACTCATGACCTCACGTGATCCACCCGCTTCATCCTTCCAAAGTGCTGAGATTACAGGCGTGAGCTACCGCGCCCGCCCTCTAGCTGTTTCTTAGGAATGTTGCTAGGAAGATTGAAAGAAGTACAAATAAGGTACCAGCTCTGTCCTCGCAAGCAAGCACGCAGGGGAGGCTGGTTTGTCCCCTTGCAATTTCTTTGTGATCACCCCTGGGATCACTATTCTGCAGCGTTCAGACAGTGTTCCAAAAATTTCCCTGCAACAGCGGCAGGGGCAGATTTCCCACCCGGCCATGATTCATGTAGTGGCAGTGTCAAAACCAGATCCTTTCCGTACACACTCATTCACCCAAAGACCCATGTTATGCTGACAGGGTTCCAACCTGGGCTTCACCGACTCCACGTCAGAGGGTCTGTGATTCCCTGAGAGGGTACTCTAACCCTGAGAGCAAGGGCCCACCCGCACTCTGCGCGAAGGACTGTGGTTTTCATCGGGTTATCAAGAGCGTTCAAACCCAAAATGGTTTCAGAATCACAACTCTAGCCCTTCCAATCAAACTGCTTTGGCTAAGATGTCCGTTTTGAGTTGCATTTGAACCCTAGCCCTCGGTGGGAGGCATACTCACTTCCACGTTCACAGTTCTTGGAAGTGGTCCCATTGGGGGCGGGGCTGAGCGCGACCGCGCCCTCAACTCCTCCTATTGCCCGCCCCGGGGTGGGGCATACCCACGCGACAGGCTCCGAACCCAAGTTCGCGTTTGTCTCGTAGGCGGAAGCCGGACCAGAGAGCGTGCGTGTTTTTCCCAAGGTGCCCCGCGCTGCTGTTATGGCCGCCTCCTTGTGGTGGTATCCACACATGGAGTTCTAGGGCCGCGGGTGTATTTACGGTAACTAGCCACTAGATTTCAGCGTGTTTGGACTCTCCACTTTTCACTTTCTTTTGTTGACTCCCGTGTGGCCCTCGTGGGAGCCTGTTTTGGCTGCAGCTGTGTCTGGGGTGATGTGGACCCCGGAGCTGGCAATTCTGAGGGGATTCCCCACTGAGGCAGAGCGGCAGCAATGGAAACAGGAGGGGTTCGTCGGTTCAGGTGAGAGGCGCACCTACCAGGGCCTTAGGCTATCGTGGGAACTGTGAGGAAAAGGGATGGCAGCGACTGATTCTCATCCCTCCGTTCGTTTTTTGCTAACAAAATCTAGCTGATTCTTTCAGGCTTTGGGTCGTTGAGTCTTTGACATCATGGGCGTGGACCTCACTCTGCCCAAAACTTCTTACCGCCCAGGTTCAGTAATAATAACAATGGCAATGCCAGTTATTTTTCTAAGCCCTTAACATGTGCTCAGTCATTTAATGCTTATAGCAGATACTTAAGGCAGATACCATTTTAATCCCACTTGCGGTGAAGACCTGTAAATACAGTTTGGTTAAGTAATTTTATTTTATTTTTATCTATTTATGTATTTATTATTTATTTATTATCTATTTTTTATTATTTGTTTATTTTTTGAGACGGAGATTTTATTTTTGCCCTGGCTGTAGTGCAATGGCGCGATCTCAGCTCGCTGCAACCTCCGCCTCCCGGGTTCAAGTGATTCTCCTGCCTCAGCCTCCAGAGTAGCTGGGATTGCGGCGCGCGGCACCACTCCCGGCTAATTTTGTATTTCTAGTTGAGTCGAGGTTTCACCACATTGGCCTAGCTGGTCTCGAACTCCTGACCTCGGATGATTCGCCCGCCTCAGCCTCCCAAAGTGCAGGGATTACAGGCCTGAGCCACCGCGCCCGGTTCTGGTTAAGTAATTTGTTTAAGGTCACACAGTTGGTAAGCAGAGAAGCTAAAAGGAGACAGCAAAGTTTTGTGTTTTTTTTTTTTTTACTGAGATGGAGTCTCCCTCTTGTTGCTCTGGCTGGAGTGCAATGGTGCCATCTCGCTCACTGCAACCTCCGCCTCCCTGGTTCAAGCGATTCTCCTGCCTCACTCAGCCTTCCAAGTCGCTGGGACTACAGGAATGCACCACCATGCCTGGCTAAGTTTGTATTTTTAGTAGAGACAGCTTTCACCCTGTTGGTCAGACTGGTCTGGAACGCCCAACCTCAGGTGATCTACCTGCCTCAGCCCCCCAAAGTGCTGGGATAATAGCCATGAGCCACCACGCAACGGCCTAAGCAGCAAAGATTAATTCTTGTGAGCAATGAATACTTACCAGAGAGATAAAAGAGTTAAAAGGCACATTTACTGGCACATCTGGTTGTGGGATTTAGGCTGGACCCAGAAGAGTAATAACGAATAATGTAGTGTGTAAAGTACTCTGTGTGTATGTGTGTGTGTGGGCACTCGTGTGACACAGTGGGTGCTTTCAGTGACAGGAAGTTTGAAGTTTGGTGGTCTGGAAAAGTTTCCTAGAAGAAGTCAGACTTGAGCTGATTTTGGATTAAAGGGAAAGACTAACAAGTGGAGAAGAGTTCAACAGGCAAAATCACAAGTGCAAAGTGTGGAGTCAGGAATATGCATGGGACATTAGGGAAATAATGAGTAAACTAGCGTTCTTGGAGTGACTTTTCATGAAGAGAAGATAGTGGAGGTAGAAGGAGCCAGATTGTGAAAAGTCTTAGAACATTGACTAAGGAAACTTTTCTGTTGTCAGTAGGAATCTTTGTGAATTTCCCAGCACAAGAGTAAATACCTATTAATGAGCAATGTTATTTCTGGGGCTGACTTCCACTTTGGGGCTCATAGTCAGTATGAGTGAGCTGCTAATTCCAGGAGAGAAAATGTTTGTAGAATGATGGGGATTTACTGAGTGCCTTGTGATTGACATACAGTAAACATTTTAAGTATATAGATTGTTTTTGCACACTGAAATGGTAGATTTACCTAATAATGTTATTCTTTACGGTATGAAAAAAAATTTTTTTGGATTACTGCACTAATTTTTTATGTTACAGAGACTGGATCTTTCCTACAATTGCTGTTGGAAGGGAACTATGAAGCCATATTCTTAAATTCAGTGACTCAAAATATTTTTAATTCAGCAACAACCGCTGAAGAAAAGATTGATAGCTACCTGGAGAAGCAGGTAGTAACATTCCTGGATTACTCAACAGATTTGGACACAATGGAAAGGTAGAATTTTATTTGAAATTTTTATAGAGGAACAGACTGAATACATTTAATAGCACCTTGACAGGGTAAGGCACTGATTTTAGCAGTTGAGAAACCTTGCCTTACATTTACTCAAGACTCATGGTATACCAAGTAATCTATGTAAAAACTCTTGTCCAGAATGAAAAAGTAAAGTAGTGCAGGATAAAATGATTTCATATGTGAGACTGGCACATATTTGGGTGTTAACTGCTAACCCACTCCCATGAGCTCCCAAATGCTTAGGTCTTGTTGGCTTTACCCACCAGCAAAACTTCAGACCTTATTTCCTTTTAACTTAAAAACATACTTTCAGGCTGGGTGCGGTGCCTCACGCCTGAAATCCCAGAACTTTGGGAGGCCGAGGTGGGTAGATCACATGAGATCAGGAGTTTAAGACCAGCTTGGCCAACATGGTGAAACCCCGTCTATACAAAAATACAGAAATTAGTTGGGCATGGTGGCGTGCGCCTGTGATCCCAGCTGCTAGGGAGGCTGAGGCCAAAGAATCGCTTAAACCTGGGAGGCGGAGGTTGCAGTGAGCCGATAATCGTGCCATTACACTCTAGCCTGGGCGACGGAGTGAGACTCTGTCTCAAAAAAAAAAAATACCAAAAAACATACTTTCAATCTTGTTATTTCTGCATAGCTGGGTGCTAATTTGTAACTATTTATTATGTTTTAGATTATTATCTTTATAGAACTCAGTGAACTAATGTTTTTGTTATGAAGCCCTTGGTTTACCTTCTTCCATTAAAGTTTGTGTAATTTTATAGGGTCAAGTACAGCAGGGAAACCTAAACTTTTCAGTGGCTTATATTTCACTGTTATAAATTTGATACCTCTGTCTTTCATCTACTATCTGTGGCAACCATGTCAAGCTTTAATTATCTTATAAATACATGCAATTTTATTTTACCATTATTTCTAGGAAATAGCTTCATTTAGTCCTTCAACAAATAAACTATTATAGTAGATGTGGAGGTTCTGAAGATGAATAAAGCATAACCCATATTCATAAGGAGTTTGCAAAAGAATGCTACTACAGGCTTTTAATTTTATTTTGAAAATTAATATTATTCATTTTCTTTTCTTTTTTTTTTTTGGATGGAGTATCACTCTGTTGCCCAGGCTGGAGTGCAGAGGTGTGATCTTGGCTCACTGCAACCTCTGCCTCCCAAGTTCAAGTGATTCTCTTCCCTCAGGTTACCATGTAGCTGGGATTACAGGCCTGCGTCACACCTGGCTAAGTTTTTTTGTATGTTTAGTAGAGATGGGGTTTTACCATGTTGGCCAGGCTGGTCTTGAACTCCTGACCTCAGGTGATCTGCCTACCTCAGCCTCCCAAAGTGCTGGAATTACAGGCGTGAGCCACTTCGCCCAGCCTCCATTTGATTTTTTTAGTTTACTAGTAGTTATGTTCCTTTGGTGTCATTCTTTTTTTTTTTTTTCCTTTAGTTCCTTTTTGTGGAGATGGTATCTTGATATGTTGCTCAAGCTGGTCTCGAACTCCCAGGCTCAAGCATCCTCTCACCTCTGCCTCACTAAGTGTGGGGATTATAGGCATGAGTCACTCCGCCCGGCCAGATTCTTACTGCTTTGTGATACGTGTGCATTCTCATAGCAAGTAGCCTTGTGGTCCCCATTAAAACAACACATTCACCCAAATGCGTTATTCACTGATAGATCAGATTTCTATCTTGTCACACAAAGCTAAAAAGAGCCATTTCAGTTGACTTATTTTCAGACATTTGAAAGTTAAAGTGTATTCTCAGTTCACCTTATGGATTTTGTTTTTTGATTAGGACAGTTTATTAAGGCTGTTTTCTCCAAATTTCCAAACTTCTGAAACCAGCTCTCTTGTTATCTTTTTTCTCTAATGCTGCTTATTCTTTGCATTGCATCTGGAGTTTTGTATTTTTGCTACCATAGGCTTGTATGTTTGATTTTTTGTTTTTTCTTTTTCTCAAAGAATCTTCCTTTTAAGGAAGGGCCTAGGGACTGTGAGGAAAAAAGTGGCTCCTAATACTTTCTCTTCAGAATGAAACTCCAGGATTCCCTGGCTGTTATTTGCTAGAGTTGAATCTGTACCCATTTAGGTCCTAATTTAGGGTTTGGCACATTGCGGCTGGCAGGCTAACTAAGTGGCTAAGAATGAATGGTTTTTACATTTTTAAAGGGTTGGAAAAAAACAAACGTGATATGCAAAGCCTAAAATATTTCCTATCTGTCCCTTTAGAAAACGTTTGCCTATCCCTGTCTCACATCACAGCAAGACTGAAAAATACAAGTTTCACTAAAATGTCTATGTTTTGTTGTTGTTGTTCTAGCATTTGGTGGTATGGGATCGGTAAAAGGTTAGCAACAACTTTATATCATCACTTTTCTTTTGTATAAAGTCAGTTTTCTATACATCTTGCAATGTCAGAGCTGTTAAAGGGAATGCAAGGAAAACTTATAGACGTCTGATCAGAACCTAAATCAACACTGTTCAGGATAATTTTCTGTGGAGATAGAAGTGCTCTCTATCTTCATTGCCTAGATGGTAGCCACTAGCCACACTGTAAACTATGAGCACTTGAAATATGGAAAGTGTGACTAAGGAACTGAATTGTAAATTTTATTAATTTTAACTAATGTAAATTTAAACCATGTGTGGCTCATGGCTATAATATTGGATATTGTAGACCAAAATTTTTTCTTTTTAAGAGAGACAGGATCTTGCTTTGTCATTCAGGCTGGAGTACAGTGCTATAGTCAGAGCTTACCACAGCCTTGAACTCCTGGACTGCAAGCAATCCTCATGCATCAGCCTCTTGAGTAGCTGGGATGTACCACCATACCTGGCTAACTTCTTTTTTTTTTTAATTTTTTTAATTTTTTTTATTTTTTGAGACGGAGTCTCGCTGTGTCGCCCAGGCTGGAGTGCAGTGGCGCGATCTCGGCTCACTGCAAGCTCCGCCTTCAGGGTTCACGCCATTCTCCTGCCTCAGCCTCCCAAGTAGCTGGGACTACAGGTGCCTGCCACCACGCCCGGCTTTTTTGTATTTTTAGTAGAGATGGGGTTTCACCGTGTTAGCCAGGATGGTCTCCATCTCCTGACCTCGTGATCCACCCGCCTCGGCCTCCCAAAGTGCTGGGATTACAGGCGTGAGCCACCGCGCCCGGCCCTGGCTAACTTCTTAATTTTTGGTAGAGACAGGGTCTCACTATGTTTCTCAGGCTTGTTTTGAATTCCTGGGTTCAAATAATCCTCCTACCGTGGCCTTCCAAAATATTGGAATTACAGGCGTGAGCCACTGTGCCTAGCTAACCTAAATTGTTTTAAGTTTTAGAAATTTTTTTTGGTTTTTTTTGGTAATACTCTAGAGTAGTCTCAATAAATGTTGATAGATATTATTTTCTTAATAAAACTGAAATGGAATAGTGTGTTTGAGATTATACAGTGATAGTAGTTCCTATTTATTTCTTTAACCATTCTTATATGCAGACAACAGTTGATATTTCTACTTGGTGTGAGCAGTTTGCAACTTTTTGTTCAGAGCAACTGGACGGGGCCTCCTGTTGACTTACACCCTCAGGATTTTTTGTCATCTGTCTTGTTCCAGCAATTCAGTGAGGTATGCTTGTTGAAAATGTTGTATGTAATTATTATTGTGTTATTTATTTTTTATAAGCAGGTCTTTATCAACTGGAACTAATAGTAGGTAGGAAAGAAACAAGACTTTATGGTTTGCACAAAACTACTAAGAATGCTTGTTCATTGATCAGATTTTCACATATTTCCAGAAGTTCCATTGTCAAACTCCTCTTCATACACACTCCATTTTATGGAGCCATGTTGGCTGTGTTTTTAATGAAAGTACAGACAGCTGCACCAGTTGTTTAGTTGATTGTATCACCTCAGTTACATAAAGATTTTTTTTTTTTTTTGAGATGGTATCTCACTCAGTCACCCAGGCCGTTGTACAGTGGCTAGACCTATACCTACAGGCCTCAACCTACTCAGGCTCAGGTGATCTTCCCACCTCAGCCTCCCAAGTAGCAGAGACTACAGTTGCATGCCACCATGCCCAGCTAATATTTTTGTAGAGATGAGAGTTTTGCCATGTAGCCCAGGCTGGTCTAAAACTCCTGGGCTCAAGTGGTCTGCCTGCCTCAGCCTTCCAAAGTGCTAGGATTATAGATGTGAGCGCTGTACATAAAGATCTTTAATGGCAAAACAGCAAATCTGGAAATCTGTTTAATTTTATTTCAGGTAAATTTTTAATTAATTAATTAACTAATTAATTTTTTGAGACAGAGTCTTGCTCTGTCACCCAGGCTGGAGTACAGTGGCGTGATCTCAGCTCACTGCAACCTCTGCCCCATGGGTTCAAGCAATTCTTCTGCTTCAGCCCCCCCAGTAGGTGGGATTACAGGCGTGTGTTACCACACTCGGCTAATTTTTGTATTTTTAGTAGAGATGGGGTTTCACCATGTTGGCCAGGCTGGTCTTGAACTCCTGACCTCAAGTGATCTGCCTGCCTCAGCCTCCCAAAGTGCTGGGTTTACAGGTGTGAGCCACCATTCCCAGCTTGCAGGTAAGTTTTGATACTATACTTAAGAATGGCTCCCAGGAGTGGTTTGCTCCCAGGGGTGGCTTTAAATTACAAATACTTTATTAAAGTTCCTGGCACAGCATTGCTTCATGGTGATTATTATCCATTGTGAAGATAATATTATTGATCTGTGCCAGTGTGCCATCATTAGAGCTTGAAGTTTGAGTTCCTCAGGAATTTTTGAGCTCCTATGTAGAGGGTCTGGCTAGTATGAGATATCTACAAAAGAAGTATGGTTTAAATCAAAGTAAGAACTTTGATTTATCCAGCCACTTTGGTGATTTTGAACGTAGCTATCAACCACTCAACCTGGAAAAAGCTGAGTGATTGATAGCTATGTTCAAAATCACCAAAGTGCATCCAGAGCTTCTGCAGCAAAACAGACCTAGTGTTACCTGGTTTCTCAGAATTAGGTGTTGCAAGTAGGCCAGGCACGGTGGCTCACGCCTGTAATCCCAGCACTTTGGGAGGCCAAGCGGGCGGATCACAAGGTCAGGAGTTCGAGACCAGCCTGACCAACATGGTGAAACCCCGTCTCTACTAAAAATACAAAAATTAGCCAGGCGTGGTGGTGCACGCCTGTAATCCCAGCTACTGAGGAGGCTGAGGCAGGAGAATCGCTTGAACCTAGGAGGCAGAGGTTGCAGTGAGCCAAGATTGTGCCACTGCACACCAGCCTGGGCAACAGAGTAAGATTCCATTTCAAAAAAAAAAAGAAAAAAAGAAAAAAAGAATTAGGAGTAGCAAGTAAATGTGGAATAGAATTATTAGAGCTATGTCTTAATAATTTAATGAGGGGGCAGTAGGAAGAGAAGAAGTGCAAAAACAAGCATAATGTAAAAACCACAATAATTAACTCTTTGCATATCGGGTTAGTGAGTCACTATATATACTTCATTAGAGTAATTTTAATTCATAATGCTGATCCTAATTATAATTGAAAGGTTAAAATATGTTTTGTATCTTATGTCTATGAAGGGAATTTATAATTTATGTTCTACAGAGGTTTTCATCCAAAACGGGGGTAAAAAACCCCAAACCCCAAATGATTGTAGCACTTAAAGAGATAAGCTTCAATTATCTAGAAATGTATTTATGAAACATCTCATTCCCTCTCTTATGTATGAATCAGTTTCTGGCTTCTATGGCCCTGTAGTATGGATTAGAAATCCACCAAACAGCCAAAGCCATAAATATCTCCTGAGCACTGATGTGTGGTTTGAATGGTGCTTAATTCGCATTTCTTTTTTTTTTTTTGAGATAGAGTCTCACTCTGTCGCCCAGGCTGGAGTGCAGTGGTGCAATCTCGGCTCACTGCAGTCTCTGCCTCCCGGGTTCAAATGATTCTACTGCCTCAGCCTCCCAAGCAGCTGGGACTACAGGCGCTCACCACCATTCCCGGCTAATTTTTGTATTTTTAGTAGAGACAGGGTTCCAGCATGTTGGCCAGGGTGGTTTCGAACTCCTGACCTCAGATGATCCACCCACCTTGGCCTCCCAAAGTATTGGGATTACAGGTGTGAGCCACCGCGCCTGGCCTTAATTCACATTTCTTGTGTCAATTTGGTCCTTACAGATTTGAGGTAATCTATAGATGAAAAGACTGAAGCTCAGAGTGGCAAAAGAATCTTGTCAGAGATCTTATAGCTGGGGCATTGGAATCCACATTTTCTGGTTCCAAAATCCAGTACTCTTCTACACTAGTGTAGAAGCACCTGTAAATTCAGGTAGCAAATCAAAACAGTATGAAAATGAATTTCATGAGAAGTTCAGACCATAAGAAATATTGCCATTAACAAAGAGATTTCTGGAAGCTGGATTTTGTCAAAGAAGACCTTTTAGTTGGAAGTGGACCTTGAGCTAGAACCTGAAGAGTGGTTAGAAAATGGATAGAGAAGAGGAAAATATACATTCTAGGTGCAGTCATATGAGCAGGAATTTAGAGGAGAGAACAGCATAGTGTTTGTGGGAAAAGGATGCTTTGAGCTTGCCGCTTTTAGCAGTGAAAAATCAGACCTGATGGAGATCATTTGGAGTTGTAGGAAACTTTGAGTAAGTCTTTGATTTTAACTTTTTTATTGGAACTACCGCCAACACTTAAAAGAGCATATGAAATGTATACAATTTAAATAATAAATCTCCTTTGTACTCACAGCCTAGCTTGAGTGTCACAGGTAATGCTCTCCGGGTAGTATATATTGGTGTGAGCCTCTGCACTGGGCCCAGGTATTTCATTTTATAATTGATGAAACTGAGGCTTCATCAGGAAAAAAATTGTGGGAAAAGTTTACATGTACTCACAAACTAATGAGAAGCAGAGAAAGGACACTATCCTTTGACATTGGAACCCATGTTCCTGATGGGTGAAGATTCTTCCTTGCTATTTTATGGCAGTTGTTAAAATTCTGCCATCCAAATTTTAACAACCTTGTCCATTGTAAAAAATCTCTGTACAACACGGGAGTGCATTTTTCAAAGGCATCCTTTTTATTTTGCAGTCTTCTGCTCACTCTGGTGCGTGGTCATATGCCATTTAGCATTTGATGTATGAGACCTTGTTGATTGTTTGGCTTGATAGAAATTATAGAGGAGACACTTACTTTATAATGACATTTTCCATGTATTGAAGCTTAAGTGAAATATTGGTGTTTAATATAAATATCAAATACACTATTTAGTATAAATACTTTAACATAGGGATGCTTTTCATTGAGATAATATTTTGTTGTAAGTAAATTTATGAAGTGATGATATCTCTTCAATGCTATCATTTTTTTTAGTTCCTTGTTTCTCTAAAGTTTGAACATGCCAGGTGTGGTAGCTTTCGCCTGTAATCCCAGCACTTTGGGAGACCGATGCAGGGGATCACTTAAGGTCAGGAGTTCGAGACCAGCCTGGCCAACATGGTGAAACCCCATCTTTACTAAAAATACAAAAACTTAGCCAGATGTGATGGTGCGTGCCTGGAGTCCCAGCTGTTCGCCCAGGCAGGAGGATCACTTGAGCCTGGGAGACGGAGGTTGCAGTGAGCCAAGATCACGCCACTGCACTCTAGCCTGGGCAACAGAGTGAGACTCCCATCTCAAGAAAAAAAACCTAAAAAATCAAGTTTGATCAGATGGGTGGCCATCTATCAGGGCAGGCTGGGTTTATAGATGTCTAAGGGCATTTGCAGTGTTATAATTCTGTCCAGTGCCAATTGCTGTGTAATATATTAATGCTTTTGTTTCAAAGCTGAGTTGACTGGAAAATCTTTGTATTATTATAAGACCTATAAAGATTAATCTTTTGTTAAATTATATCATCTTAGTTTATAATCCTTTTTTCAGGTTAAAGGACTGGATGCATTTGTTCTGAGCCTGCTCGCTCTAGATGGTGAATCGATCTACAGCCTGACCTCGAAGCCCATACTGCTTTTATTAGCACGCATTATCCTAGTGAATGTAAGACATAAACTGACAGCTATTCAGGTAAGGAAAGGATCCATGAGATTCATACCCTGGTGTGACTTTTGTGCTTATTAACACCAAACTGTAGATGTGTTGCTGACAACGTCTTGGTCTATTTTGTTTTCTAAGTCTTCTATGTATGTGATTTAAAAATCTGATGAAAATAAGCAAAAACTTTTTTTCCCTCATGAGATTGATCTAGTTTAGAATGGGATTATGTTGTACCTCCTTAATAGGATTTATGTGTGTACTGTATACATATAAATGTTCATTTGCAGAAATCTTAAATATTGATTTAAAAATATGCCTTGGGCTGGACCCGGTAGCTCACGTGCATAATCCGGTAGCTCACGTGCATAACTTTGAGAGGCTGAGGTGGGCGAGTCACCTGAGGTCAGGAGTTCAAGACCAGCCTGGCTAACATGGTGAAACTCCATCTCTACTAAAAATACAAAATTAGCTGAGTGTGGTGGTGGGCGCCTGTAATCCCAGCTACTTGCGAGGCTGAGGCAGGAGAATTGCTTGAACCTGGGAGATGGAGGTTGCAGTGAGCCGGCATTGCTCTCCAGCCTGGGCAACAGAGTGAGACTCTGTCTCAGAAAAACCAAAACAAAACAAAACAAAAACAATGAAAAAAAGACATACCTCATAGTCTTTTATGAATTTCATATAGGATAATGAGCAGTGACCAAAATTTAATGGGTCTTAATTTCTGTTTCCTGGCTCACATTCTATGTTATGTCATTATTTGGGTTGGATTTATATGGTTTCTTCATATAAACTAGTGAGGACAAATATACACACAGAATGCTAATATGCAGAAAGAAAAGACAGTCTTTGGAGGTTTAGTGGAGGTTGTCAGCCATGCAGTGTGCAGTCTGTGTTGCTGCTATTCAACTCTGCTGCATTGTAGTGTTAAAGCAGCTGTAGACAATGTTTCATTAAATGGACATGACTGTCTTCCAATAAAGCTTTATTCGTGGACACTGAAACTTACATTTTCTGTACTTCTCACATTAACAAAATACTATTATTGATTTTCCCAGTGATATAAAAATGTAAAAACGATTTTCAGTTCTTGGGCTCTGTGGAAACCAGTAGTGGACTGGATTTGTGCACAGGCTGTGCCTGGCTGACCCCTGCTTCATCTGATTGTTACAGCCTGGTGTGCTGCAGACCCCATAGTGTCAGAAATAGTACATCTAAATTTTACGTGAAATCTCCCAATTTTGGCTGACAATTTTTAGGTAACACAATAGTTCTTTCTTTTTTTTTTTTTTGAGATGGAGTTTCACTCTTGTTGCCCAGGCTGGAGTGCAATGGCGCGATCTCGGCTCATCACAACCTCCGCCTCCTGGGTTCAAGTGATTCTCCTGTCTCAGCTTCCCAAGTAGCTGGGATTACAGGCATGTGCCACCATGTCTAGCTAATTTTGTATTTTTATTTATTTATTTTTCTGAGACAGAGTCTCGCTCTGTCGCCCAGGCTGGAATGCAGTGGCGTGATCTCAGCTCACTTCAAGCTCCACCTCCTGGGTTCATGCCATTCTCCTGCCTCAGCCTCCCAAGCAGCTGGGACTACAAGCGGCTGCCACTAGGCCTGGCTAATTTTTTTTGTTTTTAGTAGCGATGGGATTTCTCCACATTGGTCAGGCTGGTCTCGAACTCCCAACCTCGGATGATCCGCCCACCTCAGCCTCCCAAAGTTCTAGGATTACAGGCGTGAGCTACCGTGCCCTGCCCAAGAATCACAGTATTTCTATAGGTGAAAGTAGACTTGGTCTGTGCTATGTAAGGGCTTACTTTCCTAAGCATTTAAGATTATACACTAAAGTTAATTAATTAATTTATTTTTTTGAGATGGAGTCTCACTGTGTCGCATAGGCTGTAGTATAGTAGTGTGATCTTGGCTCACTGCAACCTCTGCCTCACAGGTTCAAGCAATTCTCATGCCTCAGCCTCCTGAGTAGCTGGGATTACGGGTGCCCACTACCACGTTTGGCTAATTTTTTGTATTTTTAGTAGAGACATGGTTTCACCATGTTGGCCATGTTGGTTTCAAACTCCTAACCTCAAGTAACCTGCCTGCCTTGGCCTCCCAAAGTGCTGGGATCACAGTCATGAGCCACCACACCTGGCCTAAATTTGTTTTTTTTTTTTTTTTTTTTTGAGACGGAGTCTCGCTCTGTAGCCCAGGCTGGAGTGCAGTGGCCGGATCTCAGCTCACTGCAAGCTCCGCCTCCCGGGTTCACGCCATTCTCCGGCCTCAGCCTCCCGAGTAGCTGGGACTACAGGCGCCCGCCCCCTCGCCCGGCTAGTTTTTTGTATTTCTTAGTAGAGACGGGGTTTCACCGTGTTAACCAGGATGGTCTTGATCTCCTGACCTCGTGATCCGCCCGTCTCGGCCTCCCAAAGTGCTGGGACTACAGGCTTGAGCCACTGCGCCCGGCCTTGTTTTAAAAGAAGAGGTAAGAAGGGAAGTAATGCCTCTATTTGCAACTCTCATGAGAGCCAGAGGATTTGGAATCCATTGTACTAGAGGGTGTTTTTTTGTTTGTTTGTTTGTTTGTTTTTAAGACAGGGTCTGTCTATGTTGCCCAGGCTGGAATGCAGTGGCATGAACTCAGCTTACTGCAACCTCTGCCTCCTGGGCTGAAGCCATCCTCCCACCTCAGCCTCCCAAGTAACTTGGACTATGGGCATGTGCCACCACACCCAGCTAATTTTTGTATTTTTTTGTAGAGACAGGGTTTCACCTGTTGCCTAGGCTGGTCTTGAACTTGTGGGCTCAAGTGACTGACCTGTCTCCATCTCCCCTAAGTGCTGAGATTATAGGCATAAGCCACCATTCCTAGCCTGGAAGGGTTTTTGTTTTTGAGACAGCGTCTTGCTCTGTCGCCCAGGCTGGAGTACAGTGGTGCGATCTTGGCTCACTGCAACCTACGCCTCCCAGGTTCAAGTGATTGTCCTGCCTCAGCCTCCCAAGTAGCTGGGACTACAGGTGTGTACCACCATGCCTAGCTAATTGAGGGGTTTTTAATACATAGATTTCAACATGTCTTAGCATATATGAGGCTTCATCTTTTGAGCTCTTAGTGATAGTAGCTTGAGTAAAACATTTTTCCCCTAAGTAAGTTGATCTGAGTTAAATGGTCATATAGACTGACGATTACTTTGCGCTATTGTTTTATTTATTTATTTATTTATTTATTGAGACAGAGTCTTGCTCTGTTGCCCAGGCTGACGTGCAGTGGCGTGATCTCGGCTCACTGCAACCTCTGCCTCTTGGGTTCAAGCGATTCTCCTACCTCAGCCTCCCTAGTAGGGATTACGGGCATGTGCCACCATGCCCTGCTAATTTTTTTGTACTTTTAGTAGAAACTGGGTTTTACTGTGTTGGCCAACTGGTCTCAAACTCCTGACCTCAAGTGATCCACCCGCCTCGGCCTTCCAAATTACTGGGGTTACAGGCGTGAGCCACCGTGCCCTGCCGCTCTAAGTATCACCAAGCCATGAGGCTGCCAAATGGCATTATTTTCTTTCTATTGAGAACTTATGGTCACTAATGAATGAGTGAGAAGGTTTTTAAGTTGCTCAAAAATTTTCTTCAAGTATGTTAAGCGTTGTCTGAGTGCAGTGGCTCTCGCCTGTAATACCAGCACTTTGGGAGGCTGAGGCCGGCAGATCACCTGAGGTCAGGAGTTTGACACCAGTCTGGCCAACATGGCGACACCCTGTCTTTACTAAAAATACAAAAATTAGCCAGGCGTCGCTGGGCACAGTGGTTCACTCCTGTAATCCCAGCACTTTGGGAGGCCGAGGCAGGTAGATCACGTGAGGTCAGGAGTTTAAGACCGAACTGGCCAACACAGTGAAACCTCATTTCTATTAAAAATACAAAAATTAGCCAGGTGTAGTGGTCGGTCCTTGTAATCTCAGCTACTTGGAAGGCTGAGGCAGGAGAATCTCTTGAACCCGGGAGGCGGAGTTTGCAGTGAACCGAGATGGTTCCACTGCACTCCAGGCTGAGCGACACAGCAAAACTCTGTCTCAAAAAAAAAAAAAAAAAAATTAGCCAGGCATGGTGGTGCATGCCTGTAATCCCAGCTACTCAAGAGGTTGAGGCAGGAATATTGCTTGAATGCGAAAGGCGGAGGTTGCAGTGAGCCAAGATCGTGCACTGCTCTCCAGCCCAGGTGACAGAGTGAGACTGTCTCCAAAAAAAAAAAAGTATGTTAAGCATCATTTGAAAAATCATATATATACTGTCAACAACTTAGGAGAATTAATAAATATGTGCTCCACTGGTTGTAGATGTCATTCTTGTAGGGCTGCAGAGGCAAGTTACCTAATTGCTTGGCAGATGTAAACAACTTTTGACTTCTGCTTAAAAACCCGTTTTCCTGTAGTATATCACTATGTATACATCATTTTGTGCTGAAATTTTGCGTTTCTTTTTCTTTTTTCTTTTTTTTTTTTTTTTGAGATGGGAGACAGGGTCTCACTATGTTGCCCAGGCTGATCTTGAACTCCTGACCCCAAGTGATCCTCCCACCTCAGCCTCCTGAGTAGCTGGAACTTCAGGAGCACACCATCCTGCCTGGCTTCTCTTATCATTCAGTTGAAGCATTATTCTTTCTATTATAGATTTTTCCTGTGGATCTTTACTATATCTTTCTTTTTTCCCACTCTCCCTTCCTCCCTTCCTCCCTCCCTTCCTTCCTTCCTTTCGGCTTTTTTTTTTTTTTTTTGAGATGTCTTGCTATGTTGTCCAGGATGGCCTTCAACTTGTAGGCTCAGGTGATCCTCCTGCTCCAGCCTCCTGAGCAGCTGGGACTACAGGCACCTGGCTTATATCATTCTCTTAAGGGTGTTATTAAAAATGGCTTATTTGATGAATTAAGATAAAATAGTAAAGAAACATTACATACTTATCCAAGTTAATTTTAACCTTTTAAATTAATTTTTGAGTAACCTGACTCCTAAGAAATGTATCAAATTATTTATGATGATATTATTTTTGCAAAATTATAGAAGAAGATTTTCCCACAAACCCTAATCTATGAAGTATACAGACTAGAATTAGTATTATGTAAGTGGTTGAGTAAAATGAGTCTTGGTTTTGAAATTAACAGCTGTGTGACCTTATGCTAGTTAATTTCTCTGAATATCAGTTTCCATTGATAAAATGGGATAAACTGCCAAATATTTATTTGGTGCCTTGTGAGTATACTACTGCTCCCTGCTGTCTGAGAGGTTCTTGACTATTGTGACTTCTCAGTCAGACCATTCTGTAATAAGTGTTATAATCAGGAGATAAAATCTAGAAATTATCTAAAGCAAGACTTCAAGTTTGCTTTTTTATTAATGCATAAATTTTTTCTTCCTTTTTTTATTTTTTTGAGACAGAGTCTTACTCTGTCGCCCAGGCTGGAGTGCAGTGGCATTATCTCAGCTCACTGCAACCTCCACCTCCCAGATTCAAGTGATTCTGCTGCCTCAGCCTCCCAAGTAGCTGGGACTACAGGCATGTACCACCACACCCAGCTAATTTTTTTTGTATTTTTAGTAGAGATGGATTTTCACCATGTTGGTCAGGCTGGTCTCGAACTCCTGACCTCGATGATCTGCTTGCCTCAGCCTCCCTTAGTGTTGGGATTATAGGCGTGAGCCACCGTGCCCGGCCTCAATTTTCAATTTTTCAATTTTTATTTTTATTTTTGTAGAGATGGGATCTCACTGCATTGCCCAGGCTTGTCTGAAACTCGTGGCTCCAAGTGATCTTCCTACCTTGGCTTCCCAAAGTGCTGGGATTGCAGGCATGAGCTACTGTGATGGCTCTCTATTTTTATATTAAGCAATTCTTGACAAACTGAAAAAAGGTCTGATACACTTACTAGTAGAAAAATAGGCTATGCTTTCTATATTTGTTTTATTCTTCCCTCCCCCATATAAAGATTTTTGGTTTGAGAGTTAATTTATAGATCTGATTTTTAAGAGTTCAGCATACTATATTTTTGTTTTTTGTTTTTTGTTTTTAAGAGTCAGAGTCTCTTCTCTGTTGCCCAACCTGGAGTATAGTGGTGTGATCACAGCTGACTATAACCTTAAACTCCTGAGTAGCTAGGATTACAGATATGCACCACCACGCTCAGCTATCTAAAAAATTTTTTTGTAGAAATGGGTTCTCACTGTGTTGCCCAGGCTGGTCTTGAATTTATGGCCTCAGGTGAGCTTCCCGCTACCCAAAGTGCTGGGAATACAAGTGTGAGCCACTGTGCCTGGTCTTGTATTATGTGTTTTCTTAAAAGTGAAATCTTTTTGACTGGATGTATCTAAGTTCCCGTGTCTAGAAAAGTAAAGAATAAGCTGCCAGACCTGACTCACTTATTGCTGACAGCAGATAAGGGACAGATAATTGAAACGTAAACTGACTTCATGCTATAGTGATAGGAAAAGAATGAAAATGAGGCAACACCTCAGGGAATTCAGTTAAAAACTGTCTGAAATTTCTTCGCTATTAGATAATTTTACATTTCCTTACATGCCCTGAGGAAACAGTATTAATTCGAAAGGATTTTGTCATGGAGTCAAAATTCATTTGTGGTTGCATCACGGTTGTAGTAGTTGTGGTGTATAACACTTCAGAAGCGAACCAGCCTATGGTGTGTAGCAGTTTAGAAGGGAACCTCTTAGTCAAATGAAGAAATTAACTTCAAGCAAAAGTGTCCTTTTGAGCCAGATGCTGTGGCATATACCTGTCATCCCAGGTACTTGGAGGTCTGAGGCAGGATGACTTGAGTCCAGGAGTTTGAAGCTGCAGTGTGCTATGATGGCACCTGTAAATAGCCACTGCACTCCAACCTGGACAGTGTAGTGAGACCCCATCTCAAAAGAAAAAGCCTTTTGGTAATTGTCATCTCATATTTGTAGGTCACTGAAAGGAAAACTAATTCTTAGACTTTCATGTGATATAATGTAAAGTAATATAGTTACAAATAATTTATAATGAGCTTATCAAAAGTACCTATCATTGCTTGTACACATGTACATATACACACATGCACATATACAGAGGAAGCTATGGAGGAATATAAACCTTGGTCACAGATTTTTCTGCAACAGGAGGATTCTGCAGGAGGAGGGACTGTGGAAGAGAGATTTTCACTCTTCACTGTATATACTGTTGTTTTTTTTTTTTTTTTTTTTTTGAGATGGAGTTTCACTCTTGTTGCCCAAGCTGGAGTGCAGTGGCGTGATCCTGGCTCACTGCAACCTCCGCCTCCCGGGTTCAAGTGATTCTCCTGCCTTAGCCTCCCAAGTAGCTGGGATTACAGATGTGTGCCACCACGCCTGGCTAATTTTTTGTATTTTTAGTGGAAATGGGGTTTCACCATGTTAGCCAGGCTACTCTCGAACTCCTGACCTCAGGTGATCCGCCCACCTCGGCCTCCCAAAGTGCTGGGACTACAGGCGTGAGCCACTGTGCCTGGCCCTTTTTTTTTTTTTTTTTTAAAGAGACTTGGTCTCACAATGTTGCCCAGCTGATAAACTCCTAGCCTTGAGGGATCTTCTCATTTCAGCCTCCTGAGTAGCTGGGATTATAGGTGTAAGGTATCATACCTGGCCATACTTTTATATTGGCTTGTTGTTTCTTGTTTTTATTCTTCTTTTTTTTTTTTTTAATATATGTTGATCAAGTAAGAAAAAGCATCAGTGAATAAAAGAAAAAGCTCAGCTTGTACATTATTTAAGACAGTGTATAAAATCCAGTTTCTGACCGGGTACAGTTCCTCATGCCTGTAATCCCAGCACTTTAGGAGGCCAAGGTGGGTGGATCACTTGAGCCCAGGAGTTTCAGACTACCTGGGCAACATGACAAAACCCCATCTCTACCAAAAAATATAAAAATTAGCTGGGCGTGGTGACATGGCCGGTAGTCCCAGCAATGCAGGAAGCTGAAGTGGGAGGATCACCTGAGCCTGGGGAGGTCCAGGCTGCAGTGAGGTGTGGTCACGCCACTGCACTCCAGCCTGGGCGACAGAATGAGACCTTGCCTCAAAAAGGAAAAAAAAAACAAAAAACGGTTTCTGCCCTCAGAAATGTATGGCTCAGGTAGAGTTATAAACTTGAAAAACAAGTGCTGTCCAATATGGTGCCAACTTCTAGGAACAGTGTAGAAGTTCAAAGAAGTGAAAGATCAGTATGTGCCACACTAGCAGGAGAAGACTGTAAGGAAGAGGTTTCATACGGGTGTGGAAGCAATCTTCTCAGTTTGGGGGAACATCTGAATCCAAGGTATTTCTTAGTAGATTGTATAAAATATATTGCTTTGAGGAGGATATAGAGATGAATAAGACGGGATTTCTTATCTTGTTGGATAGTAGACAGTATTGGAACCTGGCATGACATACATAAAATGCAGTGGAATGTGTTTGCAAGGGAATTACAGATAATGTGCTGGAAGTTCAGGTGATGGAAAAATCACCCCCATAGGGGGTTCTTGTGGGAGGCCTCTGAAGGAGTTGGTACTTGGATTAAAGTGGTAAGAGAGTGCCACAGAGCAGGATGAATACAACCGTTTTTTTTTTTTTTTTTGAGACAGGGTCTCGCCGTGTCGCCCAGGCTAGAGTGCAGTGGTGCATCCTCGGCTCACTGCAACCTCTGCCTCCCAGGTTCAAGCAATTCTCCTGCCTCGGCCTCCTGAGTAGCTGGGACTACAGGTGCGCATCACCATGCCTGGTTGTTTTGTATTTTTAGTAGAGACAGGGTTTCACCATGTTGGCCAGGCTGGTCTCAAACTCCTGACCTCAGGTGATCCACCTGCCTCAGCCTCCCAAAGGTGGGAGCCACTGCACCTGGCAATTACAACATATATATATATGTATACACACACACGTGTGTGTGTGTTTTTTTTTTTTTTTTTTGAGGAGTCTCTCTCTGTCACCCTGGGTGAAGTGCAGTGGCACGATCTTGGCTTACTGCAACCTCCGCCTCTGGGGTTCAAGCGATTCTCCTGTCTCAGCTTCCTGAGTAGCTGGGACTACAAGTGCCTGCTACCACGCCCGGCTAATTTTTGTATTTTTGTAGAGATGGGGTTTCACCATGTTGGCCAGGTTGGTCTTGAACTCCTGACCTTGTGATCTACCCGCCTCAGCCTCCCAAAATGTTGTGATTACAGGCATGAGCCACCATGCCCAGCCACAACTTATATTTTAAAGGAGGAGACGACAAGTTCAAAATGGCATCAGGAAGTCCAAATGGCTAAAAAAAAAAAGAAATACAGGCTCGGAGAGAATGGAGGTGAGGTGTTATTCTTATGGAAGACATAGATGTGGGTTTTGTTATTACTAAAGAGAGCAGTGGATGGGTAATCTTATTGAGGAATAAATTTAATGAATGTAAAAAAATTCTAAAAATCTCAGTTAATGTAAAAAGTTTTCTAAAGTATCCTTTTATTTCAGCTTACGTGGTGTTTTTTTCCTAGAGCTTGCCATGGTGGACTTTGAGATGTGTGAATATTCATCAGCATTTGCTTGAGGAACGCTCACCTCTGCTTTTTACTCTTGCTGAAAACTGTATTGATCAAGGTATGTAGCAGATTTTGTTTGATATGGGCATGTAGCTCCGTTCTAAATACTTGACTGATATACTCCTTTTTTGTTTATTTTTTTGTCCGGTAGTAATGCCTTTTTGTTTGGAGTTGTTTCTTTCTTTTTTTTTGATGTAGAATATCACAAGTTGTTATGTTGTCAGATTATAGAATTCCTTTTGGTCATTTTAGTTTAAAAAAGATATCTACTTTCACTTACTTTACCTACTGAGTAAGGGTGATTTGCTGTATGATTTTATCTCAAATTGTTTAAAGATATTGTAATTTTTTTCTGTTCTTTAAGAAGCCGCATTGGAAACAAATGTACTCACCTTAATTCTTTTTTTTTAAAAAAGTCCTTAACTAAGTTAAGCTGGAGTAAATAGTATTAAATTACACAAAGAATAAGGAATTATCCTATATCCTACTGAGTACATCAAGAAAAGCGTAAGAAAACAGTTGATAGAAAACAAGTTTCCCTGAAGTTAACAATAGGTAAGGAGGCTATTTTGTATTTGATTTTATTAGTATTTTTTGTAACGTATAATATACATGCAGAAAAATACCTAAAACCTAAATGAAAAATTTGCCAAATAATTATAAACCAAACATCCATGTAAGTGCCTCCTGCTGCCTTTGTTGCAGATATCCCTCCTGTATCCTAGGGAAAGACTTTGAAAAAGAGGAGAATCTTAGGTGCCTTAACACTTGGTTTCCAGTCTTCCTAGTTTTGGGGATGGTTTTTTTGGACGAAAGTTGCCACAGAAAACAAAAACAGATTCTCCTGTGGTGAAGGAATACGTGAACGTAAATGAGCTTGGACTTGACCATGAGTTTTTGAGTGACAGAGATGGGATTTGACTTTAGCTGTGTCTGGTTCCAAAGCCCAGACTCCTTTCGGATTCAAGGAGTATGGAATGAATATGTACGTGTGTGTCCAAGGGACATGGGGAGTGGTAGTTAGCATCATTCTGTGTGGAGAAAAGTGATCTGTACTTGATGGAGGTAGCAGATTCATGAAGGTATAACATAACTCTCGTGTTATATATAATATATATTATATATTTTTATTTATTTATTTATTTATTTATTGAGACGGAGTCTCGCTGTGTCGCCCAGGCTGGAGTGCAGTGGCCGGATCTCAGCTCACTACAAGCTCCGCCTCCCGGGTTCACACCATTCTCCTGCCTCATCCTCCCGAGTAGCTGGGACTACAGGCGCCCGCCACCGCTCCCGGCTAGTTTTTTATATTTTTTAGTAGAGACGGGGTTTCACCGTGTTAGCCAGGATGGTCTCGATCTCCTGATCTCATGATCCGCCCGTCTCAGCCTCCCAAAGTGCTGAGATTACAGGCTTGAGCCACCGCGCCTGACCTTATATATTTTTATATATTATATGCATATATACATATATAATATAAGAGGCTCCTGTACCTTTTGGGCATCTGTTTCCTTCAAGAGATGTTATGTTATGTTATGTTATGTTATGTTATGTTATGTTATGTTATGTTATGTTATGTTTTGAGACAGAATTTTGCTCTTGTTGCCCAGGCTGGAGTGCAATGGCGCGATCTTGGCTCACCGCAACCTCCGCCTCCTAGGTTCAAACAATTCTCCTGCCTCAGCCTCCTGAGTAGCTGGGATTACAGGCATGTGCCATCACACCCGGCTAATTTTGTACTTTTAGTAGAGACAGGGTTTCTCCATTTTGGTCAGGTTGGTGTTGAACTCCTGACCTCAGGTGATCAGCCTGCCTTGGCCTCCCAAAGTGCTGGGATTACAGGCGTGGGCCACTAAGCCCGCAATCCTTCAAGAGTTTTTACAGTAACAAGCTAGGCCAGAATACAGTGGAGAGGACTATAGCTTGTTTAGTCATAAATATTACTAAGCCAGGTGAGTGGTTGAAACTAATTTCTCAGTTTTTATTTTATTCTAGGACAGAAATACATAAACATATGCTAATCTTAGATAAAATGACCATGCATACATAATTCAAATAGAGATAATAATGAAAGTATTATTCAATCAGTATAATAATTGATTCATTTATGTCGTTTGTTCCAGGACTTAGTTTATATTCTTTCAAGATATTTAGGTAACATAAGGCTGGGGGTCAAGCAGAGGGCCTATTAGATGTGATCATAAATGTTGTAAGTCATCCCTTGGTATCCGAGGATTGGTTCTGGAACCTGACCCTCTCATACCAACATCCTTGTATGCTTTCCTTATGTATCTTTTTAAAAGGTAGGAACTGGGCCAGGCACGGTGGCTCACACCTGTAATCCCAGCACTTTGGGAGGCCGAGGCGGGTAGATCACGAGCTCAGGAGTTTGAGACCAGCCTGGCCAACATGGTGAAACCCCGTCTCTACTAAAATACAAAAATTAGCTGGGCGTGGTGGCAGGCACCTTAATCCGAGCTACTCAGGAGGCTGAGGCAGGAGAATTGTGTGAACCCAGGAGGCAGAGGTTGCAGTGAGCCAAGATCACGTCATTGCACTCCGGCCTGGGCGACAGGGCAAGACTGCATCTCAAAAAAATAAAATAAATAAAATAAAATAAAATAAAAAGTAGGAACCATATGGTATGTTTTGGAGAGGATTCTATTCTGTGAGTTAAAATTAAGTTCCAAACCAGAAACTAAGATAGCTGGAAAATGTGACTTTAAGTGACTCATTCCCCAAGAGGTCGCAGTTCTTTTCTGTGTTGTATTTCAGCATGTCATTTGCTTTGCCTTGCAACTAAGAATTTTTTATGTTGCTGTTCTAGGCTAATCAATGGCACTTTTCAGTATATCTAGTCATAAAATGGTCCATTTTGGCTAGGTCTAAATAGGTTCATAGCTAGTACTGAATTATAACCTTTCATGAACGATTTCATTTTTAAAATGTTTTGTTCTGGGATTTGATCCAAATGTTGTCCAAACGGTCACTTATAACTGAAATAAGATTCAGTGCCCAGAGAAGGGTATTATATTTGAAATCTTGCCCTTGAAGGATCATCAGAAAGTTGGCAGGATTGTTTTTTTCATTCTGTGAAATATAAGCAAAGGATTTTATGAACAACTATGATATTTAGGTTTTTGTCCAGACATGTTACACCAGTATAATACAGTGGAATGGAGCCTATCATAATGTCAGCATAACTTTGCTGGGCTGATTACGTCTATAATAGGAGTAGGTCAGAATCTTGAAAATATATTTCTCAGTACAATCTAAAGCATTCTTTTGGATGTCACACTAAATGAAAGCATGATTCTCTAAAGAACTACTTTGGGGCATACAACAATTGATCGTGGCATCCAGTGCTGAAAACATGTTATGTGTAGTGCATGAGAGGTAATATTGTACTTTAGCTGTTTGAAGATGACCTCATAAAGTCACTAAGAGAAACCGGGTTAAAATACTGTCATCAAGTCCTGCTGTGACGTTTCAGGCAGCTCTGTGACTCCGGGATTAGGTTGTTTCCACACTGAAAAAGTGTTCAAAACAACAGTCTCCGCTGTGACTCATGCCTGTAATCCCAGCGCTTTGGGAGGCTGACGCAGTGGATCACCTGAGGTCAAGAGTTCAAGACCAGCCTGGCCAACATGGTGAAACCTTATCTCTACTAAAAACATAAAAATTCGCCAGACATTGTGGTGTGTGCCTGTAATCCCAGCTACTCGGGAGGCTGAGGTAGGAGAATCTCTTGAACCCGGTGGTAGAGGTTGCCGTGAGCCAAGATCACACCACTGCACTCCAGCCTGGGTGACAGAGTGAGACTCCATCTCAAAAAAAAAAAAAAAAAAAAAAAAGAAAGAAAACAGTCATTTGGTAACTGATGCATACATTGATTTCTTTTCATAAATTTGATACTTTGGAATAAATGTTATTGAATGTACCAAACATCATTGTCTGTAATTATAATTGTCCATTAAGGATTTCATTTTAGCATAGCATTTAAGTAATCTCATGAGAAGAGATTTTGGTTTTAGCATACATTTTAAGTGTGGGTGACATTTTGATCCAGAATGTCACAAATATTCATTTCCAGGGAGAACCTCCTGATTTATTAAAATAAGAATATATGCCTATTGGGTCAACATGCTCCTTTTTAAATTTAAACCTTGGGTTATCTATCTTCAAAGCTCAAAACTTTGCTTCCATTGTTGACTCATTGTTTTCCACCATTCTGCATTTCTAGCCAGTTCTTAAATCTTACCAATTCTTCCCCAAGGGACCCATATCGATCTCTCTTTTCCATATCTACAGCTTTTATCCTAATCTGAAATCTTTAGTTTGGAAAGGCCCTTTAGAGATAATCTTGTCTAGCTAAATCATTTTACAAAGAATTGAGACTTAGAGAAGTTGCCCAAGAACCAGCACAATGATGTGGAGTTTCTTACTCCAAGTCCTGCTGACACTTTCCCTTGCTTTTGATAATGCAGCTAACATTACTGTAGTGTATACACCATATCAAGCACTCTTTGAAGTCTTTAATTATATTAACTAGCTTATTCCTCACAACTATGAGGTAGAGCCAAAGATGGTGTAATAGTGTATATAGTGTGCCTTTTAAAAAACACCTTTTTTTTTTTTGAGACAGAGTCTCGCTCAGTCGCCCAGGCTGGAGTGCAGTGGCGCGTCTCGGCTCACGGCAAGCTCCGCCTCCCGGGTTAATGCCCTTCTCCTGCCTCAGCCTCCTGAGTAACTGGGACTACAGGCGCCCGCCACTATGCCCAGCTAATTGTTTTTTGTATTTTTAGTAGAGACGGGGTTTCACTGTGTTAGCCAGGATGGTCTCGATCTCCTGACCTTGTGATCCGCCAGCCTCAGCCTCCCAAAGTGCTGGGATTACAGGCATGAGCCACCATGCCCAGCCTGACATAGCATTTTAAAATCTAGCTTTTAGTTCTTGATTCCCTGTGTGAACTCAAGCAGTTCACTTGACTTCTAAACCAAGGTTTGCTTCCTTATAAAATAATCTTTGAATTCTTTCCAGGTATAAAATAATGTGACGTTTTGTAGTCCAGCTTCTCATACTAATGGTGGACTCTTGGAAGTTTGTGTCTAAAAAATTATCCCCTTTTTTATTGGACAGTTTCAGAGATTACTTGGTGAAGGAGCTCATTTCATTGTTAAGATTAGTGATTGCTACAAAGCACTTTTTTTTTTTTTGAAGGACGGAGACTCGCTTTGTCACCCAGTACTTTTAAAATTAATTACAAAATCTTATATTGTCACTTGCATGCAGTATTTCTGCTAACTAGAGCTGTGCTGTTCAATATAGTAGCTACTAGCCATGTATGGCTACTTAAATTCAAATAAAGTAGAATAGATGAAATTGCAAATTCAGCTCCTCAGTTACTGGGCACATTTCAAGTGCTCAGAAGCCACATGTAGCTAATGGCTGCCACCTGGACAGTGCAGCTGTAGACTGCTCAATAACATCAGGGAAAGTTGCATTGAACAACACTGCTATTGAGTACTGGCTTGAGTGTTCTAAATGCCAATTTCATAATGTCTTATGTTTTTAATGGGGAAATTTTTTATTAGTTCCAGTTTTATCTTTGGCCTTGTATCTCCTGCTGAATTTGATATTTAATTTAATAAACTCTTGAGTGCTTGTTGTGTTCCAGAAACTGTGCTAGGTGCTGTGGATATCAGTGAACTTAGTGAGATAAGGACTAAAGTACAGGTTGGACAAACAGGCAATGCAGAGTAAGGAATGAGGGAGAGAATATGATTGTTCTGAACCGGGAGGTCAGAGAAAGCTTCACCAAGTGGCTGATACTTGCATTGAATCTTAAAGAATGGTGGGGATTTTTTAGGTAGAGAACTTGGAAAGGACATGTACTATGTACAAAGAGAGGTACAGAGACTTGGAACGTCTTTGTGAATTTGGGAATTCCAGTAGTTTGGAATGCCTGGAGCGGAGTGTGAAGGGCGTGTGTCTCAGCTGATGAGGTTTTCCGGATGGGGAGGAGCTAGATCATGAGGATGCTGGATTTTCATCTCCTTGGTGATCACCACGAAAGGGTTTTTAGAATATTTGCTCACACCAAGGATATTATTTGAGTTGTGATAGGTGCTGGGCCTATGCCTGTGGATGAGACACACATAGACCCTCCTTGGTAAACCTTACAAACTTGATGTGAGGTTGCAGCCAAATTCTACCCATCTTTTAAGGCCCCACCCTTCTGATAAGGTTTGTTCAATTATCCAATCTTTATGGGTTTCCCCCTCTGCTACTTTTGGTCAATGGCACACAATTTAGAATCAAACTAACTGCATATTGAATCATTCAATAATGATTGTGTGTCTTTGCTTCTTAGCTACCTAGCTCTTCCTACCCCACCCCATTTTTAGGGAAGAGTAGGACTTAAACCTTGCAATGAGATCTAGCACAATTTTTTTTTTTTTTTTGAGATGGAGTCTCGCTCTGTCGCTTAGGCTGGAGTGCAGTGGCGTGATCTCGGCTCACTGCAAGCTCCGCCTTCCTGGTTCACGCTGTTCTCCTGCCTCAGCCTCCCAAGTAGCTGGGACTACAGGCGCCCGCCACCACGCCTGGCTAATTTTTTTGTATTTTCAGTAGAGACAGGGTTTCACTGTGTTAGCCAGGATGGTCTCCATCTCCTGACCTCATGATCCGCCCACCTCGGCCTCCCAAAGTGCTGAGATTACAGGTGTGAGCCACTGTGCCCGGCCTGATTTAGCACAGTTCTAAGAATCACTAATAACTCAATCGATAGGGATTAAAGGTTATACAATGGAAGATAGGGAGATAGTTGGGAAAGGAGAGAGGCAGGAGAACGAATGAAAAATTAGAGGGGTCCGCAACAGGAAATGAAGCTTGCAAAGTATAGCAGGAAGAGAATTTTTTTAGAGGAAATGAGTTGGAGTTGGCAAGCACTTTCCTATTTAGACATGATAGGCCATATTCCTCCCTGGTTTTCATGGCTTATCAAGAAAACCCTTGGAACAATTAAAATTTGAAACAGTCACAAACTTTTTTTTTTGAGGCGGAGTCTTGCTCTGTTGCCCAGGCTGGAGTGCAGTGGCGTGATCTTGGGTCACTGCAGCCTCCACATCCCAGGTTCAAGTGATTCTCCTGCCTCGGCCTCCCAAGTAGCTGGGATTACAGGCGCCCGCCACCACGCCCAGCTAATTTTTGTATTTTTAGTAGAGACAGGGTTTCACCATGTTGGCCAGGCTGATCTCAAACTCCTGATCTCAAGTGATCTGCTCGCTTTGGCCTCACAAAGTGCTGGGATTACAGGCGTGAGCCACTTCGCCCAGCCCCTACTTATATTCTAATCCAGAGTTATCAGCTGTAACTTTTCCTTATTTTGCAGGTTCAGATATATTTCTTTTTTTTTCTTTTTTTTTGAGATGGAGTCTCGCTCTGTCGCCCAGGGTGGAGTACAGTGGTGCAATCTCGGTTCACTGCAACCTCTGCCTCCCGGGTTCAAGCGATTCTCCTGCCTCAGCCTCCTGAATAGCTGGGACTACAGGCGCCCGCCACCATGCACAGCTAATTTTTTTGTATTTTTAGTAGAGATGGAGTTTCACCATGTTGGCCAGGCCGGTTTCGAACTCCTGACCTCAAGTGATCCGTCCACCTCAGCCTCTCAAAGTGCCAGGATTACAGGTGTGAGCCACAACACCCTACCCCTACTTATTTTTATTCTAATCCAGAGTTACCAGCTGTAACTTTTCCTCATTTTGCACGTTCAAATAGATTTCTTTCTTTTTTTCTTTCTTTCTTTCTTTTTTTTTTTTTTTTTGAAATGGAGTCTTCCTTTGTTACCCAGACTGGAATGTGCTGGTAGAATCTTGGCTCACTGCAACCTCTGCCTCCCGGGTTCAAGTGATTCTCCCGCTTCAGCCTCCCAAGCAGCTGGGACTACTGGTGCTCACCACCACAACCGGCTAATTTTTGTATTTTTAGTAGAGATAGGGTTTCACCATGTTGGCCAGGCTGCTCTCAAACTCCTGACCTCAAGTGATCTGCCTGCCTCAGCCTCCGAAAGTGCTAGGATTACAGGTGTGAGCCACTGTGCCCGGCCTAGGTTCAGATATATTTCAAGCCATCATCTTTCATACTATTGTTATTTCTGAATCTGTATCTCTATGCAGGTATTACCTGGAGACATTATTTGTTTTTCTTTATGCTTTTCTGATATTTATGAAATTCAGCTTCTCAGGAGAATGTGGATGTTTGGTTGACTGTACTGCTCTGGGGGAAACAGCAGTTCTCTATCTTCATTGCTCTTTTTTCCTCAGAGTTTTATGTCTTCATCAGTAGCTTAATTACATTGGAAAGTTTTTCTGCTGAATACTTCTGACAGCTTTCAACTTTTACTCTATATCGGAAGCTTTAAAAATAGATAAACGCCTCAATCCTTCTTAAACTTGTTCATACAGAGATTGGGCCTTCTTACTTTCCAAACTTTGAAAATGTACGATTTTTTGAAGTTTGAAACTGCTGTGTCAGGTCGTAGCCTTTGTCTCTTTTCTCATCTGCCTTTGGGCAACGTTTTCTCATTGTTCTTTCCACTTAGGGTAGGTGAAACTGAAAAGTTACGTTTTTGTATGCTAAAAGTGATGTAAAATAATTTAGCAGTTATTCCACTTGAATAAGCATATCTTGGTGATAAACTCTCTGTTTCTGTTTGCTTGGAGATGTTCTTGTTTCTCTCCTTGAACTGTTGACTAAAAGATTCTAGGCAGCACCATGAAGATACTTTTCTGTCTTTCTTTCTTTCTTTTTTTTTTTTTGAGACAGTCTCACTCTTGTCGCCCGGGCTAGAGTGGGAGTGCAGTGGCACAATCTACATTCACTGCAACCTCTGCCTCCTGGGTTCAAGCAATTCTTCCACCCCAGCCTCTCTAGTAGCTGGGATTGCAGGCCACCACACCCGGCTAATTTTTGTGTTTTTAGTAGAGACAGGGTTTCACCATGTTGGCCAGGCTGGTCTTGAATTCCTGACCTCAGGCGTGAGCCACCACTCCTGGCCATGTTTTTGGTTTTCGTTGTTGGTGTTGAGAAATCAGTATTGGTCCAATTGCTCTTTCTGTGTAACTAGTCCACCTATTTTCTTTTGCTCGTCTTAAGATTTTTACTTTGTATTTGCGGTTCTTTAGTTGAACTATGAGGTAGGTATGGATGCTTTTTCTTTTTTTCTTTTTTTTTGTTTTCTTTTGAGACTGGGTCTGGCTCTGTCACCCAGGCTGGAGTGCAGTGGTGTGATCTTGGCTCACTGCCACCTCCACCTCACAGGCTCAAGTAATTCTCCTACCTCAGCCTCCTGAGTGGCTGAGACTACAAGGCACACACCACCATGCCCAGCTAATTTTTGTATTTTTAGTAGAAATGAGGTTTCACCATGTTGGCCAGGCTGGTCTCGAACTCCTGAGCTCAGATGACCCGCCCGCCTTGACCTCCCAGAGTGCTAAGATTACAAGCATGAGCCATCATGCCCGAGCTCCCCTACTTTATTTATCCAACATTTGATCTCTGAACATATAAGATAATGCAGAGAAAGCACGGAAGTACAAGAACAAAGCCAGTTATACTGATAGTATATGCATATATACATATGTATAGATAGGTGGGCAGAAAAGTTGATAGGTAGATAGGAGGGAAGATAGATATATACAACCAATTTTGGGCATTTGTGTGACTTATTTATGTATTCTTAGTACAGTTTAAATTTGATAGTAGACCTACCTGAGCTATCACAACTTAGTAAGCCTTATTAAATGCAGTAAATGTCCTTTCCATGATACTTGAGAGAAGATTTTTAAGAACCTTGGCCAACCCTTGTGTCCCTTGATTTTTGCATCCAGAACATTTTGGGAAGATTACTGTCATTGGCAGCCAAGCAAAATTGTGTCACTTGTGAATTGTACTAAGGTCATAGAAGGTTATTATATTTCTGAGAGTAATGACTAGACAGGAATAATGGGCAGACAAAAGGAGAAGAACATTAAAAAAAAAGAAGCCCTCATCAAGAGCATTAAGTATTATTGGATCCAGCTTTTCCTGGGTTTGGTTTGCATGGATGAGATCTATTCAGGGGTTTTCATAGTGAAGTTCACGTTAGGATGCCTATGTGCCTTCTGAGGTGAGGCATGTGCATCTTGACTTACTCTCTTTGACTCCAGAGAATCTCTTAAGTGGACTATAGAAAAACACTGTCTTTCTTTTTCAGACCCATTTAAATTTCAGCTCACATAAAGACAAAGGGGTATCTGTTTCTTAGCTGTAGGTGTTTCTGCCAGATTATAGGTGATAAAGTAGATTGGGCTTTTGTAGCATCAGCTCTGCACCTTTATCCTTCCCCTGACAACTTCTCCGTACCCCTTTTCCCTACAAGCTTGGATTCACATCCTGGCATTGCCACTTAATGAGGTGACTAGTCAGTAAACTGAGCTCAATTTTCTTTTCTTTTTTTAATTTTAATTTAATTTAATTTAATTTAATTTTTTTTTTGAGACAGAGTTTCATTCTTTTTTTGCTCAGGCTGGAGTGCAATGGCTCTATCTCAGCTTACTGCAGCCTCCAGCTTCAGGGTTCAAGTGATTCTCCAGCCTCAGCCTCCCGAGAAGCTGGCATTTCAGGAGCGTGCCAGCACGTCCAGCTAATTTTATATTTTTGGTAGAGACGGGGTTTCACCACGTTGACCAGGCTGGTCTCAATCTCCTGACCTCAGGTGATCCACTGCTTCGGCCTCCCAAAGTGCTGGGATTACAGACATGAGTCACTGCACCCGGCCCTATTTAACATTTTTTTCTTTTTTTTTGAGACGGAATCTCGCTGTGTCGCCCAGGCTGGAGTGCAGTGGCGTGATCTCCGCTCACTGCAAGCTCCGCCCCCCGGGTTCACGCCATTCTCCTGCCTCAGCCTCCCGAGTAGCTGGGAGTACAGGCCCCCACCACCACGCCCGTATGTTTCGTAGAGACGGGGTTTCACCGTGTTAGCCAGGATGGTCTCGATCTCCTGACCTCGCGATCCACCCGCCTCGGCCTCCCAAAGTGCTGGGATTACAGGTGTGAGCCACTGTGCCTGGCCTTTTAAAGTTTTTTCAGAGACTGCTCCGATGCTTAGGCTGGAGTGCAGTGGTATAATAATAACTCACTGCAACCTCAACCTCCTGGGCTCAAGCGATCCTACCACTTCAGCCTCCCCAGTATCTGGGACTACAGGAGCATACTACCATGCTTGACTAATTTATTGTAGAGATGTGGTCTTGCTATGTTGCCCAGTCTGGTCTTGAATTCCTGGCTTCAAGTGATACTCTTACTCAGCCTCCCCAAGTGCTGGAATTGTAGGTGTGAGGCTCTGTGCCCAGCCTGAGCTCAATTTTATAATGAATTAAGTGGAGATAATGTCAGCCTCCAATACATCATTGTGAGAATTAAATAACACAACATGTAAAATACCCATTGCTAGGCAGAGTAGATATTAGTAAAAATAACTTCTCTTTCAGTTTGAATGATGGGAAAACTGTCATCAGCCTTTGTGTTCCATTCATTCATTATGTATTCATTCTGGTAGGTTATTTTGTGAAATGCTGGCTAACATATTGGAAACATTTGTGAGATATAGTTTGTCAGCGATATTATAGAAGGGAATTCTATTTGGGGGATCAATTGGATAAGGGTACCTGTTAGACACCCTTGTTACTTGGTGTATGTCAGCTAGCCTGTCTTTATATGTAATTAATTTTGACAGTCATTTTATTTCAGATGCTGTTTTACTAGGTTATTATCCTCCATTCTTTTCGTCTTAGATATTGAGAGAAATAAATTGGAATCTGACTGCCAAGCTAATATTCACTTATTCTTTATTTGATGTTCATACTGTATTAGACATATGGATGTTTATCTGTTTCCCTTTTTCTTTGATTTTTAGAGACAGGGTCTAGTCTGTCACCTAGACTGGAGTGCAGTAGCACAGTCATAACTCACTGCAACCTTGAACTTTTGGGTTCAAATGATCCTCCCGCCTCAGCCTCCTGAGTACTTGGAATTTCAGGCATGCTCCACTATGCCTGACTAACATTTTTATTTTTTTGTTGAGATGAAGCCACTCTGTGTTGCTCAGGCTTGTCGTGAACTCCTGGCTTCAAGCAATCTTTCCGCCTAGGTCTTCCTAAGCACTTGGTTTATAGCGTGAGCCACCATGCCCAGCCTCCCCATTTCTTTCAAGGGAGAAATTCTACATTCTCTATGAAGAAAACTTGTAAACTGATATCCTCTTCATCAGATTTTCTGTGTTGCCTCTTTTTTTTTTTCTTTTTTTTAAGGGTCTCATTGAAATACAACTCTTTATTTTTTCTTTATCTTACCAATTTGATATTTGGTTCTAACCAGTTTCTTCCATGCATACATTTTCATACTACATAAATATGTTTAACTGTTGCATATTCATGGTACTTTGCATCAACACCTTATGTTGCCATTAAAAAAAATTTTATTTTATTATACTTTAAGTTCTGGGATACATGTGCAGAACATGCAGGTTTGTTACATAGGTATGCACATGCCATGGTGGTTTGCTGCATCCATCAACCTATCATCTACATTAGGTATTTCTCCTAATGCTATCCCTCCCTTAGTCTCCTACCCACCATGATGTTCCCCTCCCTGTGTCCATGTGTTCTCATTGTTCAACTCCTATGAGAACATGCAGTGTTTATTTTTCTGTTCCTGTGTTAGTTTGCTGAGAATGATGGTTTCCATCTTCATCCATGTCACTGCAAAAGACATGAACTCATCCTTTTTTATAGCCACATAGTATTCCATGATGTATATGTGCCACATTTTCTTTATCCAGTCTATCATTGATGGGCATTTGGGTTGACTCCAAGTCTTTGCTATTGTGAACAGTGCTGCAGTAAACATATGTGTGCATGTGTTTTCATAGTAGAATGATTTATAATCCTTTGGGTATATACCCAGTAATGGGATTACTGGGTCAAATGGTAATTCTGGTTCTAGATCCTTGAGGAATCGTCACACTGTCTTCCACAATGGTTGAACTGATTTACATTCCCACCAACAGTGTAAAAGTGTTCCTATTTCTCCACATCCTCTCCAGCATCTGTTGTTTCCTTTTTAATGATCGCCATTCTAACTGGCATGAGGTGGTATCTCAGTGTGGTTTTGATTTGCATTTCTCTAATGACCAGTGATGATGAGCTTTTTTTCATATGTTTATTGACCTCATAAGTGTCTTTTGTTGAGAAATGTCTGTTCATATCCTTCGCCCACTTTTTGATGGAGTTGTTTTTTCTTGTAAATTTGTTTTAAGTTCTTTGTAGATTCTGGATATTAGCCCTTTGTCAGATGGATAGATTGCAAAATTTTCTCTCATTCTGTAGGTTGCCTGTTCACTCTGATGGTAGTTTCTTTTGCTGTACAGAAGCTCTTTAGTTCAATTAGATCCCATATGTCAATTTTGGCTTTTGTTGCCATTGCTTTTGGTGTTTTAGACATGAAGTCCTTGCCCATGCCTATGTCCTGAATGGTATTGCCTAGGTTTTCTAATAGGATTTTTATGGTTTTATGTCTTATGTTTAAGTCTTTAATCCATCTTGAGTTAATTTTTGTAAAAGGTGTAAGGAAGGGGTCCATTTGCAGTTTTCTGCATATGGTTAGCCAGTTTTCCCAACACCATTTATTAAATAGGGAATTCTTTCCCTGTTGCTTGTTTTTGTCATGTTTGTCAAAGATCAAATGGTTGTAGATGTTTGGCGTTATTTCTGAGGCCTCTGCTCTGTTTCATTGGTCTATATATTTGTTTTGGTACTGGTACAATGCTATTTTGGTTACTGTAGCTTTGTAGTATAGTTTGAAGTCAGGTAGTGTGATGCCTCCAGCTTTGTTCTTTTTGCTTAGGATTGTCTTGGCTATACAGGCTCTTTTTGGTTCCATATGAAATTTAAAGTAGTTTTTTTCTAATTCTGTGAAGAAAGTCGATGGTAGCTTGATGGGGATAGCATTGAATCTATAAATTACTTTGGGCAGTATGGCCATTTTCATAATATTGATTCTTCCTATCTGTGAGCATGGAATGTTTTTCCATTTGTTTGTGCCCTTTCTTATTTCCTTGAGCAGTGGTTTGTAGTTCTCCTTTTGAAAAGGTTCTTCACTCCCTTGTAAGTTGTATTTTATTCTCTTTGTAACAATTTTGAATGGGAGTTCACTAATGGTTTGGCTCTCTATTATTGGTGTATAGGAATATGTGTGATTTTTGTAGATTGATTTTGTATCCTGAGACTTTGCGGAAGTTGCTTATCAGCTTAAGGAGATTTTGGGCTAAGACCATGGGGTTTTCTAAATATACGATAATGTCATGTGCAAACAGAGACAAATTGACTTCCTCTCTTCCTATTTGAATACCCTTTCTTTCTTTCTCTTGACTGATTGCCCTGGCCAGAACTTCCAATACTATGTTGAATAGGAGTGGTGAGAGAGGGCATCCTTGTCTTGTGCCAGTTTTCAAAGGGAATGCTTCCAGCTTTTGCCCATTCAGTATGATATTAACTGTGGGTTTGTCATAAATATCTGTTATTATTTTGAGATCCATTCCATCAATACCTAGTTTATTGAGAGTTTTTAGCATAAAGGCGTGTTGAAGTTTATCGAAGGCTTTTTCTGCATCTGTTGAGATAAACATGTGGTTTTTGTCTCGGTTCTGTTTATGTGATGGATTACATTTAATAATTTGCATCTGTTGAACCAGCCTTGCATCCCAGGGATGAAGCCAACTTGATTGTGGTGGATAAGCTTTTTGATGTGCTGCTGGATTCAGTTTGCCAGTGTTTTATTTAGGATTTTCGCGTCAATGTTCATCAGGGATATTGGCCTGAAATTTTCTTTTTTTTTTTTTTTTGGTGTCTCTGCCAGGTTTTGGTATCAGGATGATGCTGGCCTCATAAAATGAGTTAGGGAGGATTCCCTTTTTTTCTATCGATTGGAATAGTTTCAGAAGGAATGGTACCAGTTCCTTTTTGTACCTCTGGTAGAATTTGGCTGTGAATCCGTCTGGTCCTGGGCTGTTTTTGGTTGGTAGGCTATTAATTACTGTCTCAATTTCAGAACTTGTTATTGGTCTATTCAGGGATTTGACTTCTTCCTGGTTTAGTCTTGGGGGGGTGTATGTGTCCAGGAATTTATCCATTTCTTCTAGATTTTCTAGTTTATTTGCGTAGAGGTGTTTATAGTATTCTCTGATGGTAGTTTCTATTTCTGTGGGATCAGTGGTGCTATCCCCTTTATCATTTTCTACTGCATCTATTTGATTCTTCTCTCTTTTCTTCTTTATTAGTCTGGCTAGTGGTCTATCTATTTTGTTAACCTTTTCAAAAAACCAGCTCCTGTATTCATTGATTTTTTTCAAAGGGTTTTTCGTGTCTCTGTCTCCTTCAGTTCTGCTGTGATCTTAGATATTTCTTGCCTTCTGCTAGCCTTTGAATTTGTTTGCTCTTGCTTCTCTAGTTCTTTCAATTGTGATGTTAGGGTGTCAATTTTTATCTTTCCCGCTCTCTCCTATGGGCATTTAGTGCTATAAATTTCCCACTAAACACTGCTTTAGCTGTGTCCCAGAGATTCTTTGTTTATACTATGTGGGGAAAACCACCTACTCAAGCCTCAGTAATGGCGAACACCTCTGCCTCCACCAAACTGGAGCATCCTAGGTCGACCAGACTGCTGTGCTGGCAGCGAGAATTTCAAGCCAGTGGATCATAACTTGCTGGGCTTCGTGGGAGTAGGATCAGCTGAGCTAGACCACTTGGCTCCCTGACTTCGGGCCCCTTTCCAGGGGAGTGAATGGCTCTTGTGTCTTGCTGGCATTCCAGGAGCCACTGGGGTGTGAAAAAGAACTTCTGCAGCTAGCTTGGTGTCTGCCCAAATGGCTGCCCAGTTTTGTGCTTGAAACCCAGAGCCCTGGTGGTGTAGGCACCCAAGGGAATCTCCTGGTCTGCGGGTTGCGAACAGGGGAAAAGCTTAGTATCTGGGCCAGAATGTACCGTTTCTCATGGTACAGTCCCTCAGGACTTCCCTTGGCTAGGGGAGAGAGTTCCCGGAACTCTTGTGCTTCCTGGGTGAGGCAACGCCTCACCCTGCTTTGGCCTGCCCTCCATGGGCTGCACCCACTGTCTAACCAGTCCCAGTGAGATGAGCCTGGTACTTCAGTTGGAAATGCAAAAATCACCCACCTTCTGCCTTGATTTCTCTGGGGGCTGCAGACCGGAGCTGTTCCTATTGGCCATCTTGACAGCCAGCCACCCCTGGCCATTTTTTTTTTTTTTTGGAGGCAGTTACTGGCTCTGCCGCTCAGGCTGGAGTGCAGTGGTACGATCTCAGTTCACTGCAATCTCTGCCTCCCAGGTTCAAGCGATTCTCCTGCCTCAGCCTCCTGAGTAGCTGGGATTACAGGCGCACGCCACCATACTGGCTAATTTTTGTATTTTTAGTAGAGATGGAGTTTCACCATGTTGGTCAGGCTGGTCTCGAACGCCTGGCCTCGTTATCTGCCCGCTTCAACCTCCCAAAGTACTGGGATTACAGGTGTGAGCCACTGCGCCCGTCCCCCCACCAAATTTTTTTTTTTTTGCATGGTTTAGACAAATCCTCTGAGAAAGAGCAAGGTTATGAATCATCTCCCAGGATTGTGTGGAATAAAGGAGATAGTGTACATAATGTCCTTAGCTCATGTCTGGAGCATATAAGTGCTTAGAGAATGCTGGCTGGTAACTATTAGTGTTCCTGTATTCCTCACGTCTTAATGTTTAAAATTATTTAACAACAGAGACTATGTACTATATACTTTATGTATTATAGACTCTATTTTCCACATTAATATATTTTTATTCTCATAATTTTTAATGTTTTATCTTTTGTCTTACAGTGATGAAACTACAGAATCTGTTTGTAGATGATTCAGGTCGATACTTGGCTATTCAATTCCATCTGGAATGTGCATATGTGTTTTTATATTATTATGAGTACAGAAAAGCAAAAGATCAGTTGAATATTGCTAAGAACATCAGCCAATTACAAATTGATTTGACAGGTAAGACTTTTATTTTTTGTGGATAATTGATTTTATTTTTATGATAAAACTATACATTGGCAGTTTGTGTTGTATGTTGGTATTTGATTTTCTATATCCTATTTGCTTTACAAATGTAGACTTTAAAAGTTTCATTTACAAATTTATAGTTTATAACAAATTTGAAATGATATATTTTCCTTATTTCTAGAGTTTTCCATTTATTGCGCTGATCTATTTAGACGTGTTAGTAATAGCAGCCAGGCAGTACAGAAACATGCTTTTGAGCCTTTGGGGGATGGGCCCATAGAGGCCTTTCCTGACTAAGTTTGGCCTCTCTGCATTGCCCTTTCTTGTAAATACCCACCTATTCCTTCCATCTTGCTTTTTTTTTTTTTTAGAATGAGTCTCCCTCTGTTGCCCAGGCTGGAGTGCAGTGGCGCCATCTTAGCTCACTGCAACCTCAGTCTGCCGGGTTTGAGCAATTCTCCTTCCTCAGCCTCCTGACTAGCTGGGATTACAGTGCCCGCCACCTCGCCTGTCTAATTTTTTTTTTTTGTACTTTTAGTAGAGATGGGGTTTCAGCATGTTGACCAGGCTGGTTTTGAACTCCTGACCTCAAGTGATCCGCCTGCCTCGGCCTCCCAAAGTACTGGAATTACAGGCGTGAGCCACCACTCCCAGCCCACATTCTCTGCTTCTTATCGAGCTAGTTCTATAAGTAAAATCCTTCCGATGTATTATGAATAAACATGATTTTGTGGGCTTGTCTCAGATTGTAGCTACCTTTTGTTACATTGTGTGTGGGGGTAAAATTGTTTAATATTGAGCTTGTAACTTGGAACAATGGCCATGTATCAGCTGGAACAATGGCCATGTGTAAGTTGTCTGTATATGAAAATATATGTCATGTATCTTGTGAGGTTAGTTTCAGAAGTTATGTTTTTAAATATTTTGATCCTAGGAGGCTTTTTTTGGGACTTTTGATGACATAATACTTAATTGTTGGTATATTTACTAGCTAGTTCTTCATATTTTGTTTTCTAAGTTAGGGTTGAAGAACTTAGAAATACAAGTGTGGTGTTCACAAATACGAGAATCAGTTTATTCTTTTTTTCCACTCATCTATAGCCTTACTATAAAAAGTAAGCTGTGGCCAGGTGCTGTGGCTTACATTTGTAATCCCAGCACTTTGAGAGGCCGAGGCGGGCAGATCATGAGGTCAGGAGATTGAGACCATCCTGGCCAACATGGCAAAACCCCGTCTCACTAAAAATACAAAAATTAGCTGGACATAGTGGCACTAGCCTGTAATCCCAGCTACTCGGGAGGCTGAGGCAGGAGATTCACTTGAACCAGGGAGTGGGAGGTTGCAGTGAGCCGAGATCGTGCTGCTGCACTACAGCCTGGCGACAGTGCAAGACTCCGTCTCATAACAACAAATAAATAAAATAAAAATGAAATAGTAAGCTGTGTTGAACAATTTCAGTGTCTATATTTAGCATAACATATTTAAAAGGTTAATGTATAGCTTAGAGCCAGACTCATAACAGGGTAAAATCCAGACTTCCTAGACTGGTCTCTGTAATCAAGGGTTTTTGTAATCTGACCTTGTCCAGAGAGTGGATGTTGGAACTTTTGCTTCCCTTAAAGTGTTTTGAAAACAGCTATTCTGCAGCAAGTTATTTCAGAGACATAATGAAAAAATTTTGGTCTTACATGAAGTCAGATAGTGTAATAAACTGTTGATTTAGAACCAAAAGATCCTGTCTTTCAGCTCTGGTTCTGATGCTGAGAAGCCCTGTGATCATGAACAAGTGATTGTATTCTCTAGAACTTTTGTTTTTGTCATCTGTGAGAAAGAGATAATAATAGTTCTTCTACCCACAACACTCAATGTGTTCCTTTTTTTTTTTTTTTTTTTTTAAGAGTGGTAGTTTGATGCAATAATTAGTATGTGGAATCTAGTGGCAGAAATCCTGGGTTTGAGTCTGGTACCAGAGCTTAATGACTTTTTAATTTTATAAGTCATTTAAAACCTGAGACTAGGCCTCAGTACTTTCTTATGTGAAATGGAGAAAATATCTTGTAAACTCTAAAGCACTTTGAAAATATTGCTCTTCATGACTGTACAGTAGATCTGATAGGTAACTCAGTAGATATAATTTTATTGTTTTTTCAGGTGCTTTGGGAAAAAGAACACGGTTCCAGGAAAATTATGTGGCACAACTGATTCTAGATGTAAGAAGGGAAGGGGATGTCCTTTCAAATTGTGAATTCACTCCAGCACCCACTCCTCAGGAACATTTAACCAAGGCAAGTAGGATTGCAAGTTATTACATTCAATTAATACCTGAGTCTAACAATTTCAATAGGTGAGTACCATAGAAACACTGAGTGGGTTGGGGACGGACTTCATTTTATTCTTTCTTTTGCCTTTTCAAGGTTTATGGGTCAGGGAGAACCCGTGTTTAAACCTTCTTTTTTCCTAACCTGTATATAGAGATAAATAGTCCTTTTCTTCTAGGATTCAGTAACTATGAATTAGTAATGCAGTTAGTTATATATTACCCCTCTTTTAGAAATTCAAAAGGCATCCTGGGTGGAGACCAATTTTTCTATCTGCTGTCATGTTTATTTCCTTATGTTTGTCTTCTCTTGGAATCTCTTAGGCTTTTTCTAAACATATAAACAGATTATCAGAATTCCTTTTCACTAGTTTTGTGATCGAGCTTTTGTTTCTCTGTCATTATTGGGTGGTGGCTGCCTTAGTATGTTTATTTGACATGTCTAATGAATTCTCTTCTTTAGTTTGAATTATGACTCTTGGTCAGTTTACCTAATTATAGTCCACTTCAGCTGCTTCCATGAAGCTCTTTAGCATTTATGCATGTGTTTTCTGATCCAAGGAACCCCCAACTACTTTTTTTTCTTTTTTGTTTTTTGAGACGGAGTCTCACTCTATTGCCCAGGCTGGAGTGTGGTGGAGCGATCTCAGCTCAATGCAACCTCGCCTCCCGGGTTCAAGCAGTTCTCCTGCCTCAGCCTCCCAAGTAGCTGGGATTACAGGCATGCATCACCACGCCCGGCTAATTTTGTATTTTTAGTAGAGATGGGGTTTTTCCATGTTGGTCAGGCTGGTCTCGAACTTGCAACCTCAGGTGATCTGCCTGTCTTGGCCTCCCAAAGTGCTGGGATTACAGGCGTGAGCCACCGTGCCCTGCTGTGTTTGTTGTTTTTTGATGTGGAGTTGTCCTATAGAAAATTATCTCCCAGTGATTGGCCTGGCATGGTGGCTCATGCCTGTAATCCCAACAATTTGGAAAGCTGAGGTGGGTGGATCACTTGAGGTCAGGAGTTTGAGCCTAGTCTGACCAAAATAGTGAAACCCTGTCTCTATTAAAAATGCAAAATTAGGCCAGGTGCAATTGCTCACACCTGTAATCCCAGCACTTTGGGAGACCAAGGTGGGTGCACGAGGTCAGGAGATCATCCTGGCTAACATGGTGAAACACTGTCTCTACTAAAACTACAAAAAAAATTAACCGGGCATGGTGGTAGGTGCCTGTAGTCCCAGCTACTCCGGAGGCCGAGGCAGGAGAATGGTGTGAATCCAGCCGGGAGGTGGAGCTTGCAGTGAGCCGAGATCACGCCTCTGCACTCCAGCCTGGGCGACAGAGCAAGACTCAGTCTCAAAAAAAAAAAAGAAAAAAAAACAAAAAAACAAAATTAGCCTGTTGTGGTGGCGTGTGCCTGTAATCCCAGCTACTTGGGAGGTTGAGGTGGGAGAATTGCTTGGACCCAGGAAGTGGAGGTTGCAATGAACAATGAGTGCAATTGCACCATTGAACTCCAGCCAGGAAGTGGAGGTTGCAATGAACAATGAGTGCAATTGCACCATTGAACTCCAGCCTGGGCAACAAGAGCAAAACTCCCTTTGAAAAAAAAAAAAAAAAAAAAAAAAGAAAATTATCTCCTGGTGATAAATAGGATATGATGAGTATTATGAGAATGTATGAAAATGATGTACAATTTAATACAGAATTTAATGTTTTTTTTGCTTGCTTGTTCTTTCTTGCTTGCTTGTTTGCTTACTTCTTTTTTTTTTTTTTTTTTTTTTGAGATGGAGTCTGGCTCTGTCGCCCAGGCTGGAGTGCAGTGGCCAGATCTCAGCTCACTGCAAGCTCCGCCTCCCAGGTTCACACCATTCTCCTGCCTCAGCCTCCGAGTAGCTGGGACTACAGGCACCCGCCACCACGCCCGGCTAGTTTTTTTGTGTTTTTTTAGTAGAGACGGGGTTTCACTGTGTTAGCCAGGATGGTCTCGATCTCCTGACCTTGTGATCCGCCCGTCTTGGCCTCCCAAAGTGCTGGGATTACAGGCTTGAGCCACCGCGCCCGGCTGCTTTCTTTCTTCCTAAATGGAGATGATGTCTCACTATATTGCCCAGGTTTGTTTCAAACTCCTGGGCTCAAGCAATCTTCCTGCTTCAACTCCCGAAGTGCTGGGATTAACCATGTAACACGTTACAGGGTTAATATGGTTAACATTTTTAACATATTACATGTGACTATCAGAAATTTTTTCAGGATTATTTTATTTTATTTTAAAAATTTTGGCTGGGCGCGGTGGCTCATGCCTGTAATCCCAGCACTTTGGGAGGCCGAGGTGGACGGATCATGAGGTCGGGAGATCGAGACCATCCTGGCTAACATAGTGAAACCCCATCTCTACTAAAAATACAAAAAATTAGCTGGGTGTGGTGGCGGGTGCCTGTAGTCCCAGCTACTTGGGAGGCTGAGGCAGGAGAATGGCGTGAACCCGGGAGGTGGAGCTTGCAGTGAGCCGAGATTGTGCCACTGCACTCCAGCCTGGGCGACAGAGTGCGACTCCATCTCAAAAAAAAAAAAAAAAAAAAAAAAGTTTTACCTGTTTATCTATTTAGAGACCATGTTGTGAGACTGGTTAATTTTTGTATTTTTGGTAGAGGTGGGGTTTCACCATGTTGCCCAGGCTGGTCTTGAACTTCTAGGCTCAAGCCATCCACTTGCCTCAGCCTCCCAAAACTGTTGGTATTATAGGCGTGAGCCACTGCACTGGCCAGAATTTAATCTTTTTATATGTGAATAAAATACTTTCAGATAATCTTAGGGTCTTTGTTAATTACTACTTGAAGATGGAGAGTACAAGTTGTATGATGTAGGTATGGATTATATAGAAACATAGCTTTATTCTCATGGGTGGAAGATAATTGTTTGTTAAGTTGGTTATATATCATATTTCCTTGTGTCAAACACATTATTAGATTGTAATATATACCAGCTGTTTAATAACCATTTTTCAGGAAAAGGAAAGAACACTACTATACCATTTATAGTGATTACAAAATATATCCTGATTGGAAATGTTACAATGTGGCTCGGTGTGGTAGCTCACGCCTGTAGTCCCAGTGACTAAGTGAGACTGTCTCCAAAAAAAAAAGAAATGTTACAATGTGAAAATATATATTTTATTTTTTTTTGAGATGATGTCTCATTCTGTAGCCTGCCTTAGTCTCCAAGTAGCGGGGACTACAGCCACATGCCACTATGCCCGGAGAATTGTATTTTTAGTAGAGACAGGGCTTCACCATGCTGGCCAGGCTGGTCTCGAACTCCTGACGTCGGGTGATCCACCCACCTTAGCCTCTCAAAGTGCTGGGATTACAGGCATGAGCCACCACGCCCAGCTTCTGTCTAGCTTCATTTAGCTCCTAAAGTCTTCCTTGTTTTTTTGTTGAATTAGAAAAAAAATTCACCCAAGATTATTGAGGAATAATTTACATAAAGTATACCAATTTGAATTACACTTTGTTGAGATTTAACAATTAGACGCATGTAACCACCACTATAATGAAAAAAAGTTTCTCCAAAGAGTGCCCCCATAGTTCTTTGCAGTCAGTTGCTCTCTAATCTGCTTTCTGTCATAGATTAGATCTGTCTTTTCTAGAATTTCCAATAAATGGAATCATACGGTATGTAATATTTTGTGTCTGGTTTAATGGTTTTAAGATTCATCCATGTTGAAATACCAATATGAACTGTTGGTGGACATTTAAGTTATTTCTAGCAGCTATTACTAATAAACCTGCCTAGAAAATATGTATATAAGTCTTTGTGTGAACATAAGTTTTTTTTTTTTCTCTCTTCTCTTTTTATTTTTGAAATGGAGTCTCGCTCTATTGCGTAGGCTGGAGTGCAGTGGCAAGATCTCAGCTTACTGCAACCTCCACCTCTCGGGTTCAAGCAATTATTTGGATCTGGAGCTTGACATTTTGTCTTCTTAACAATGTTTTCAGAGAACAGAAGTTTTTATTCTGATGAAGTCCAATTTATGAAGTTTTTCTCTTATAATTCATGCTTTTTGTGTCCTAATTAAGAACTGATGCCTTTCCATCTCAAGGTTACAAATATATTTTTTTAAATGTTTTATTCTAGAAGTATTTTTAGTTTTAACTTCTGTATTAAGGTCTGTGATTAATTTTGATTTAATTTTTGTATATGATTGAGATAAACGTGAAGGGTCATTTTTTTTTTACAAATGGATATCCAGTTGTTCTGACATCATTTAGTTACTTTTTTTTTGGAGAGACAGGGTCTTGCTGTGTTGCCCAGGCTGGTCTCAAACTCTTGGCCACAAGCTTCCTCCCACCTTGGCCTCCCAAAGTTCTCTAATATCATTTATTGAAAGGCTTTATCTACTGAACCACCTAGGTACTTTTACTGAAAATCAATCTATCACATATGCATGGGTCTAACATTTTGGACTGTATTGTGTTCCATTCACTTTATATGTCTGTCTTTATGCCAGTACCATACTGTCTGGGCTTTATAGTATTCTTGAAATCAAGTACTTCCTTGTATTTTATTCTTTTTAAAATTGTTTTGGTTATTGTCAATCATTTGCATTTCCATATAAATTTTAGAACGAACTTGTCAGTTTGGCATTTCCATCATTGATAATAAGCTATTTGTGAGAAATTTCTCAACTGATCGCACTATATTGCTGAGACAGAGTTGGGAAGTTGATATTTTTGATTAGAATTTAGAGGCAGAATAGAAAGATCCAGTTTTGAATCCTGATGCTGTCACATACTTTGAGTGTGATCTTGGATGAGCTTCAAGTATCTGATTCTTTGTTTTTCATCAATAAATAGGGATAGAAATGCCTATTGTCTGTGATTTATTGTGAGGATGAATTTGAAAAATGTAAAGTTATCTGCAGAGGGGCTTTTGCATACTTGGCTCAATGAATGATAGCTATTATTCCCTATTATTGTCATTGTTAGTGCATTCTTGAGGTATAGAATGGCACATCTTTCATTTCTGGAAGGTAAATTGTTTCCAAATATGTGTTTCACAAGAAACAGCCTATTGACCATAGGTAGACAAGGTAAGTTAACTTTATCCTTTCTAGCAATCTATTACATGCCATTTTGGTGAATGAATAAAATTTAATTTTTGGTCTAAGTATTTTCTTTTGTATTCCACTAGAATCTTGAGCTCAATGATGACACCATTCTGAATGACATAAAGTTAGCAGATTGTGAACAGTTCCAGATGCCCAATCTGTGTGCTGAAGAGCTCGCTATTATCCTTGGAATCTGGTAAGTTAATGACTGACTTGGCTACTTTGAACACTTTGCATATTGATTCTCTTATGTGTGGAGAATCTTCATTCAAGGAGGTTCCAAGAGTTCTGGATGAATAGGGAATTTTGTAGTGCTTATGAAGATCAAGAGGAAATACTTGGAGAGCCAATTAAAGGACTAGACATTACGAATCTCCTATGAGTTGGTATATGTATTCTTCTGTTTCCTTTATAAGCACAATTTCTTTAACTTTAGCTAGGAGTAGATTCTTAATAAAATGTTAAAGACAGGTGAGAATGACTATTTTGAGATTTGAGGATATTTAAATTTCAAAGGATAGGATTATTTTTTAATACTGTAGAACGTTATCTGTGGTCGAAATAGTTTTTCCTTTTTTTTCTGATTAGAAATAATATCAAATTTGTGAAAAATGTTTAAGGGCAGGGCAATACAAATAACTTTTAAGAATAAGTTTCCAACGTGATACTGTATCATTCCTGAAGAATTTGGTGTATATTTCCAACAATAATTTGTACATAGTCACAATACAGCTATCAAAATCAGAAAGTTAACATTCATACTTTGCTATCATTTAATTCTCAGACCCCATTCAAATTTTGCTAGTTGTCCAGATACTCTCTTTTAGAGCAAAAGATCCAGTCTAGAATATATGTGTCACATTTAGTTGTCATGTCTCTTTAGTCTTTATCAGTCTGGAATAGTTCCTCATTTTTGCTTGACTTGCATGATCTTGACACTTGAAATTTACAAGTCCATTATTTTTAGACTTTCCCTCAATTTGAGTTTGTCTGATTTTTTTTTTTTGTAATAGTTGGATTCACCTTATGCATTTTTTTTTCCCTCTGAGATGGAGTTTTGCTATTGTTGCCTAGGCTGGAGTGCAATGGCATGATCTCGGCTCACTGCAACCTCCGCCTCCCGGGCTCAAGCGATTCTCTTGCCTCAGCCTCCTGAGTAGCTGGGATTACAGGCGCACACCACCATGTCCGGCTAATTTTTTTGGATTTTTAGTAGAGATGGGGTTTCACCATGTTGTCCAGGCTGGTCTCAAACTCCTGACCTCAGCTGATCCGCCCACCTCGATCTCCCAGAGTGCTGGGATTATAGGCATGAGCCACTGCACCCAGCTACTTTATGCGTTTTTAGCTGGGATTTCAGAGAAATGAAGTTTTGTTATTCTCATTGCATCCTAGCAAGTAGAATATGATTTGGGTTTGCCCCTCTACTGGTGTTGTTAACTTTGATCACATGATTAAAGTGGTGTTTGCTAGGCTTCTCCAAAGTTATTCTTTTATTTTTTAATTAACATTTTATTGGCCAGGCACAGTGGCTTACTCCTGTAATCCCAGCACTTTGGGAAGCCGAAGCGGGTGGATCACCCAAGGTTAGGAGTTCAAGACCAGCCTGGCCAACATAGTGAAATCCCGTCTCTACTAAAAATACAAAAATTAGCCAGGTGTGGTGGTGGGCGCTTGTAATCCCAGCTACTCGGGAGCCTGAGGCAGGAGAATTGCTTGAACCTGGGAGGTGGAGATTGCAGTGAGCCGAGATCACGCCACTGTACTCCAGCCTGGGTGACAGAGTGAAACTCTGTCTCAAAAAAAAAAAAAAAAAACTTCTTTGAAAGGTACTTTTAGACTAAATGAATATCCCATTTGTCATCAAAAGATTTATTGATGTTCAAAATAGAATCCCCCATAAAGCTATAATATTGATACCAGTTAAATTAGTAATAGGCAATTTAAGAAAGGGAGCATTTGAAAAAAATCTTGTTCTTTTTTTTTTTTTTTTTTTTTGGAGATAGTCTTGCACTGTCGCCCAGGCTGGAGTGCAGTGGTGCAATCTTGGCTCACTGCAACCTTGGCCTCCCAGGTTCAAGCAGTTCTCCTGCCTCAGCCTCCCAAGCAGCTAGGATTACAGGCATGTGCCACCACACCTGGCTAATTTTTGTATTTTTAATAGAGACGGGGTTTCACCCTGTTGACCAGGTGGTCTTGAACTCCTGACATCAGGTGATCCACCTGCCTTGGCCTCCCAAAGTACTAGGATTACAGGGGTGAGCCACTGCGCCCAGCCAAAATCTTATTCTTTTAATTCAGTAGAACTCACCCTTTAGTGTTCACCACATAGCATTTTACTTCATATATGCAGCAGTAAGTTTTCATTTATATAAAAGTTGAATTCAGTTCTACAGTTCCTTTTTATTTTAAAATGGATCACACATACAGAGTTCTGTTTCTAAATCCAAAGCAATTTTCCTGTAACATTATTGATTCCAGTGACAGAATGTTGTTTTTTTTTTTTTTTTTTTTTTTTTTTTTTGAGACAGAGTCTCGCTCTGTCGTCCCAGGCTGGAGTGCAATGGTGCAATCTTGACTCACTGCAACCTCCAACTTCCAGGTTCAAACGATTCTCTTGCCTCAGCCTCCTGAGTAGCTGGGATTACAGGCGCCCGCCACCGTGCTCAGCTAAGTTTTGTATTTTTAGTAGAGACAGGGTTTCACCATGTTGGCCAAGCTGGTCTCGAACTCCTGACCTCAGGTGATCTACTCGCCTCAGCCTCCCAAAGTGCTGGGATTATAGCCGTGAGCCACTGTGCCTAGCCTGAGAAGGTGAATTCTTATACATAGTAGATTGGCACAACAGTGGGAATAGCTTCAGGCTCCTTCCCTAGACTCTTGCTGTTCACTGGCCTCCTGCTTGAGTTGGATTTTTACCTGAAGACGAAATGCTGGAACTTGCCCCACCTCTCTTATACTTAATTCTACCTGACTGCTTGTATGCATTCATGTGTGTTTGTCTTGTAGGTGTTTTTAAAAAAATCATTTCATAGTTCTTTCCTCTTCCATTCATTGATTTTTTTCTTTTCCAACACTAAAAATTGGTTCATTTAAAAATTATTATATAAACAATTTATAGTCATTATAAAATCCTTAAACAGTATTGAAAATTATAAGGATATGTTACTATTTTATAAGGCAGTATTTTCATTTTTTTTTTTTCAGATGGATTCTTGCTCTTTTGCCCAGGCGGGAGGGCAGTGGCACGATCTTGGCTCACTGTAACCTCTGCCTCTCAGGTTCAAGCAGTTCTCTGCCTCAGTCTCCCGAGTACCTGAGATTACAGGCACTTGCCACAATGCCTGGCTAATTTTTGTATTTTTAGTAGAGATGGGGTTTCACCATCTTGGCCAGGCTGGTCTTGAACTCCTGACCTCGTGATCCACCTGCCTCAGCCTCCCTAAGTGCTGGGATTATACGCATTAGCTGCCGGGCCTGGCCTGTTTTCATTCTTAATGTATGGAATATTTATATACATTTATATGCCCTTTAAAATTTGTTAAATTAATATATGGAATATTTGGAATTACATTCCATATATATGTCCACATATATATATTCCATATATATTATAATTATATGTGGAATATTTCATATATTCCATATATTAAGAATATTTAATATTCCATTTGGAATAGTCTAATAATAAAACTAACACTGGTGAAAAGTCAACTGTTATTCTGAATCTCATGTTTGTGATTTTGTTGCCTTTTTAAAAAAATTTTAATTTCATGTTTTGTATGCTTGTAAGTCAGTTGCTTAAATTTGCTTGTTTTTGAGCTTTATAAAAGTGGTATCTTATAATAAACATATAGTCCTCTGTGATGTGCTTATTTTCTCTCATTATTGTATTCCTGTGATTCATGTTGTTATATGTAGCTGCAATTTATTTTGTAGTATAGCATTCTGTTGGATGATTATACAACAGTTGGTCATTTTCCTTTTGGGCATTTGGATGGTTTCCAGATTTTTCCTGTTATACACAATAGTACTATGGATATTTATGTATCTCGTTCTTGATATATCAGTTCAAGAATTTCTCTGGGCTCTATATCTAGAGATATAGAGTCGACTATATATGAATGTTCACAAAGATAGTGCCAAATTGTTTCTTTCTTTTTTTTTGAGATGGAGTCTTGCTCTGTCACCCAGGCTGGAGTGCAATGGCGCAATCTTGGCTCACTGCAACCTCTGCCTCATGAGTTCAAGCAATCCTCCTGCCTCAGCCTCCTGAGTAGCTGGGACTATAGGTGTGCGCCACCACGCCCAGCTAATTTTTTGTATTTTTAGTAGAGATGTGGTTTCACCATGTTGGCCAGGATGGTCTCGATCTCTTGACCTCATGATTCGCCTGCATTGGCCTCCCAAAGTGCTGGGATTACAGGCATGAGCCACCGTGCCCAGCCCAAATTGTTTTCTAAAATGATTCTACCAATAATGTAATTGATCCTGGATCAGCAAGATCTAAGAATGCCTGTTGTTCTGCCTTCTTGACAGCTGTTATAAAAACATTGTTTTTTTAGCATGAGTTTAATAAATAAGACTCGGTGTCATAATAATTCTTTTTATTTTCTTTGCTGAGTGGCACATATTGAATTTCTTTTTTCCTAGGAGGATAAATTATGTTGGCTGCACAGTGTCACATGCCTGTAATCCCAACACTTTGGGAGACTGAGGTGGGCAATCACTTGAGTCCAGGAGTTCAAGACCAGCCTGGACAACACAGTGAAACTATGTTTCTACAAAAAATAGAAAAATTAGCTGGGAATGGTGGCGTATCCCTGTAGTCCTGGTTACTCGGGAGGCTGAACTGGGAGGATCCCTTGAACTCAGGAGGTGGAGGTTGCAATGAGCCAGGTGTGTGCCACTGCACTCCCACCTGGGTGACACAGTGAGCCCTGTCTCAAAAAAAACAAAGAAAAAAAAAGATAAATTATGTTGACATTTAGTACACCAATCACATTTTATTTGTCAGCATTTTATTGTTATGCTTATCTTTGATAAACTCCACATTTGTATATAATGCCATTTTATTTTTATATATATATATATATACATATATATATATATATATATATATATATATATATATATTTTTTTTTTTTTTTTGAGACAGAGTCTCACTCTGTCGCCCAGGCTGGAGTGCAGTGGTGCGATCTCGGCTCACTGCAAGCTCCGCCTCCCAGGTTCACGCCATTCTCCTGCCTCAGCCTCCTGAGTAGCTGGGACTACAGGTGCCCGCCACCACACCTGGCTAAGTTTTTGTATTTTTAGTAGAGACGGGGTTTCACCTTGTTAGCCAGGATGTTCTGAATCTCCTGACCTCGTGATTTGCCCGCCTCAGCCTCCCAAAGTGTTGGGATTACAGGCGTGAGCCACTGCGCCCGGCCCCCATAATATTTAAATATCTGCTTTCAAATATATAAAATATAGCAGTTTACTTTGCTTTTTAAAAATTGTATTTCATTAGCTGCAACATGCATCTTAATTTACCTTTTTTCTTAATTTAAAGCACGAATTTTCAAAAGAATAACCCAGTGCATAAATTAACTGAAGAGGAGCTTCTGGCATTTACATCAGTGAGTAATGTCTTTTTCTCTTCCATTTCATTTTTTTCCTGGTAAATTATTTCCTCTGGTATGGTCTTGCCTTAGATTGTTTATGTTGAAACACTGCCACCTAAGGAAATAAAGTGGAGAAAAATCTTATTTTAGTTTCTAAGTCACATGTATCTTGCTGCTGATAGAGTCTGCAACTCTTATGCCTAAAATTGAGGGCTATGCCTACATGATTGCGGTGAAAAAGAGAGCTGGGAGCAGGACCAGGAGATCATGGGTTAGAGAGGTGTCAAGAGCATGGTGTGCTCATCAGTATTCAACAGTGTAGAGCCGTCAGGAGATAAATGTGGACAGAGAAGAGACCACTGGATTGGACAATTAAGAGTGCATTGGTTACTTCTAGGACAGTTTTAGTGGACTCTCTGGACAGTTACCTCATTACAGAGAATTCCGGGGGATTATGGTGTAAGGAAATAAAGTTAATAAAGACCTGATGTTTTCTTCCTTTGTTATTTTTCAGATAAGGCAAAATAAAATACTTTTACTGGCTAGAAAGAAAAGGTAGATTGTGGCCGGGTGAGGTGGCTCATGCCTGTAATCTCAGCACTTTGAGAGGCCGAGGCAGGTGGATCACTTGAGGTCAGGAGTTCGGACCAGCCTGGCCAACATGGTGAAACCGTGTCTCTACCAAAAATACAAAAATTACCCGGGTGTGGTGGCACGTGTCTGTAACCCCAGCTACTCTGGAGGCAGAGAAGGAGAACCGCCTCAACTCGGAAGGCAGAGGTTGCAGTGAGCCACACTGTACTTCAGCCTGGGTGACAGAGAGCGAGACTCTGCCTGAAAAACAAACAAAACAAAACAAAACACAACAAAACAAAAAAAGCTAGCTTATTTTGTACTGTAATACAAATTTTTCACATTACTATTTCCTACACACCCTGTTGGAACTGGTTAGGTGTTAGTCGTATGAGTCCTCTGGTTGCGTGTTTTATTTTCCCACTTCAGTATCCTCCGAAGTCTTTGGTGTGCATCATCTTATTATGTGTGTTTTAGGTAACTGTGGAAATGTTCCTCATTATTTATTACATGTGCTGTAAAGGAATTGACAAAGTGTTAACAAAGTGTTAACAAATTTTAAAGGGCATATAAAAACATATTATGTACTTTTCATTTATTGATTCAGCTAATATATATATCTACTAAATAATATATACGGGTATTGTACTAGTCATTGGGGATATAGCAGTAAACAAAGCCTTTTCTGTTCTGGAGTTTATGTCAAATACAGAGTAGACAAAGAGAGAACCAGCTATTTCACGAAGTGCTGAGGAGAACTATAAAGCAGGTTAAGAGACTAAGAATGGGATGGGCACAGCTGTTTTAGACAAGTTTTTCTATGATATAAACATGTCACCTATGCATAAAGGTAGTTTATATCCTAATTTCCAATCTGTATACCTTTTATTTCTTCATATCTTCTTATCTATTGCACTACTGGGATTCTAGTTCAACGAGAAGAGAAGTGAAGAAAGCAGACAATCTTCCCTTTGTTCTGAGCTTAGGGGAGAAAGACTACTTTTCACCATTAATGATTTTAGTTAGATACACTTAATCAGGTTGATATTCTCTTCTATTCCTTGTTTACTAAGAGTTTTTATAATGAAAGGTGTTGAATTTGTTTAATATGAAACAATGCAATTCACCTTATTAATAGAGCAAAGGAGAAAAACCAAATGATTATCTTAATAGAAACAGAAAAGGCTTTGACAACCACAGTTGGAGAAGAATGGCAGTGAGAAGGAAAGATGGACTAATAGATATTTGAGGATTCTAGATCAAGAAGGACTTTTAAGAAGAGAAAAGTCACAGATGAAGGGGTCAGTCAGTATATTTTGGCTTTATGGATAAAGGAAGATACATATGTTCTTTAATGAATACAAGTTGCTTAAGATATATCATTTTTTTAAAGGCATTTTCATTATCTTAGTTGGGAATCAGTTGGAATTCTGATGTTTTCTTCCCAGGTCAGATAAATTTATGAAACTGTACTTAGCAATACTAGGCAGTTTAAACTACAAATCTATAGCACAGATAAAGATATCCCCTAGTTGCTAAGAAAGGAAGACAATATTTAGGACTGAGCAGTCAAAGAAGGCTTTGTTCACTTGGGGAGGACTTGAGTTGCAACTTGAACAACAGATAGGGTTTAGATGGAGTGATATAGTATAAGCAAAGGCAAGGAGATGGGAGAATGTAAGTTGTATATGGGTCCTTTCATTGAGGGTAATAGTGAGATTTAGGGAAAAATAGATTTGAGCAAGTTTTTAAATGACCTCCCTCGCAAGGATAGGGGATTTGGGTTGCTCTTCCACTTCTACTGAGAATTATTTATAGATTAAACTTGGAATTTTAAACTTACTGTCATTTGGTACTGATTTCAAAAATGAATGCTTTTTTAAGTAGATAATGAAAAAGCAGGGGTAGTTGTGCTTTTTATAGTATTTCTTTGTTCCTTGCTTCGGGAGGTCAGTATGACCTGGGTGGGCATCCTTCGATTTGGCTTTAGTGTAGCCAAACAATCATGCACAAGGAGAGCTCCGAGCTGGCTTTGATTTATGTGTGGAAAAAGCAGCTATCTGAAAGCTCTTTCATTGTTTAAAGGAGTAGCCTGGTTGTGTGTCATCTGAAGAGATCCTAGTGACCTTTGGAAGGAGATTATTTGAAATGTGTAGTGATAAGAATGAAAAGGAAATTTGTTTTTAATAGAAACAACACTCTAAATCCTCTTTGATGGTGGTACAGAATTTTCTTTGCTACTTTTCTGGGGCATGAGGGAAATGCCCATACAGTGGGAAATTGCTTGCTGAATAAAATAATAAGTCCCTCTTATGTACATATATAGCTCGTCATCATATGAATATTTACTTTTCTTTTTTTTCTGAGACAGAGTCTCGCTCTGTTCCCCAGGCTGGAGTGCAGTGGTGCAGTCTCGGCTCACTGCAACCTCCGCCTCCCAGGTTCAAGTGATTCTCCTGCCTCAGTCTCCCAAGTAGCTGGGATTACAGGCACACGCCACCACGCCCAGCTTATTTTTGTATTTTTAGTAGAGACAAGAGTTTCACCATGTTGCCCAGGCTGGTCTTGATCTCCTGACCTCAGATGATCAACCCACCTCAGCCTCTCAAAGTGCGGGGATTATAGGCATGAGCCACCGCGCCTGGCCTGCATCTCTTAATCTTCAATGAATGCCTCTCTTTTGTTCTCAAAATATCCTCTTACATACCTTATCAACAATTGCTAAATTGATTCTTTAATTTATAAAACATTATAACTATGAATAAAATAAATATTACTAAAGTTTATTTCGCTATTCACAACAATCATAAAAATAATAAGAGTATATGAAAAATTATATACTTGTAAAAGTTTACTGGTTCGATGGGTCACCTTTTATGGATTTTGGTCAATGAGAGGTAAGAAATGAGAGAACTTTTCCTAAGACAGGCACACAAATGTTATCACTCATTTGTAAGTGGTTTCTGGCCTTTGTTTTGATGTGTAAAAGTGGTGGAAATTCCATCTCATGGATAAGTACATGGTTGCAAATGGCATGAGGTTCTTCAGCAGTGAAGAATTCTGAAAGTGGGGATTTTATTTTTTAATTTTTTAGGTTTTTTTTGTTGTTTGTTTGTTTTGTAGAGACAGGTCTCCCCATGTTGCTCAGGCTGGTCTTGAACTCCTGGGCTGAAGTGTTCTGCCCGTCTCGGCCTCCCAAAATGCTGGGATTACAGGTGTGAACAACCGCACCCAGCCATGAAAGCGGGGATTTATGAATCCACCAACTTTCTTAGGGTTCTTTGTCAAACCCATTTTGATTTTTAACCAAATACTTATAATTTAGTGAGCTGATACTTCATCAAATTACCACAGTTAATAGAATCCATGGTTAAAAATAAGATAGCATTTACAACTATGTAATTCCACATAAAGTGCCTAGAGTAGTCAAAATTCATAGAACCAAAAAGCAGTACGGGTTGCTAGGGGTTGGGGGAAGGGGGATTGGGAGTTGTTTAATGGGTATAGAGTTTCAGCTACAAGATGAAAGGAGTTCTGGAGACTGGTTGTACAATAATGTGAATGTACTTAACATTATTGTACTGTGTGTTTAAAAGTTGTTAAAATGGTATATTTTATGTTATATGTATTTTAACCACAGTTTTTAAAAATGAAAACGAGAAAAGAAGCATTTGTAATAGTGTCAAAAAACATCAAATTCCCAGGAATAAGCCTATCAAAAGATTTATAAGATCTCTATACTAAAAATCTGTCTGGGCACGGTGGCTTACACCTGTAATCCCAGCACTTTGGGAGGCCGAGGTAGGCAGATCACTTGAGGTCAGGAATTCAAGACCAGCCTGGCCAACATGGTAAAATCCCGTCTCTGCTAAAAATACAAAAAAAAAAATTAGCCAGGCGTCATGGTGAATGCCTGTAATCCCAGCTACTTGGGAGGCTGAGGCAGGAGAATCGCATGAACCCAGGAGGCGGAGGTTGCAGTGGGCTGAGATGGCACCACTGTACTCCAGCCTGGGTAACAGAGTGAGACTCTGTAAAAAAAAAAAAAAAAAAAAAAAAAAAAAATCTATAAAACATAATTAAGATAAATTAATGAAGATGTAAATAAATGGAGGGATATGTCTTGTTCATGGAGGACTTCATGTTTTAAAATTTCAAGTCTTTCCAAATTAACCTACATAATTAATCAATCCTTAAGAAAGTCCCAGCAGTTTGAATTTGTTGTTTTTATTGTTTCTGTTGTTTTTTCATGGAACTAAAGCTGACTTTGAAATTCATATGGAAATGCAGAGGGCTAAGGATATAGCTCAGGCAGTCTTGAAGAACAGAGCTGTAGGGGAAGACTTCTATTGTCAGATAGCAAGACCCATTTTAAGACAGTGCTTGTCAAATTGGGGTCCCTGGACCAGCAGCATCAGCGTCACCTGGGAGCTTGTTAGAAATGGAATTTCTCCGGCTCCACCCTAAACCCTATTCAATCAGAACCTTTGAGGTTGGAGCCAAGAACTCTGTGTTTTACCAAGCTCTCGAGGTTATTTTTATGCTCTTTAAAAACACAGAATTAAGACTTTTTGACACAAGGAAATATAAATCAGCCAGTGGTCTAGAAACAGATCCATACATATACAGTTCATGTGATTTATGGCAAAGGTGGAGTTGTAATACAGTGAGAAAGGATAGACTTTTCAATAATTACTAGATAATTTATATCTCTATAGGAAAAATGGGCATCTTAACATCATACTGTATATAAAATGTAATTCCAGATAGATCGAATATATAAAAGTGAAAAGCAAAACTATAAAGCTCTTAGAGGAGGAATGTAGGAGAACATCTTTGAGACCTTCGGACAGTCAAACAGGACAGTAAAGCTCTAACAAAACAAAAAGTGATATGCTGGACCATAGTTAGCACTTCTTTTTATGAAAAGATGCCATTACTGTTGTAAAGCACTTAGACCAGTGCCTGACCAGCACATAGAATGTGTTATGTGTTTATTAAATAAAAATAAATAAATAAAATAAATAACAAAACAGCAGAAACAGGAAACTTGTATCCAGAACAAATAAAATTCTGGTTAGAACCACCGTTTTAGTGGCTTTTGCAGTTGAGTAGTTACTGCATTTTTCTCAGAACAAGAGGCTAACTCTCTAGTTGTCAGCCTTTTGGTAACCTCTGTTATTTAGGACCAGTTTTAGAGTGAACTGTTCAGAAATTTTCATAGCATTTCTGAAATATGAGTATGAATTATTGGAATAAAAATATGACATAAAGAATTAACATGTATTTTGTATCTTCATAAAAATGTGTCCTTTGGGAGAAATAAATAATTAAAAATAAAGTGTTTACTATAATTATATGGAAACATATCAGAGCCTTTTCATGTGCTAAAATAACCCAGCATTTGGGAAAAAAATTCTGAAATTTGGGAGCATTGTATATATGCATACTGGATGCTTCATAAAAAATATTATTAGTAGCTGGGCCTAGTGGCTCATGCCTGTAATCCCAGCACTTTGGGAGGCCAAGACAGGAGGATCACTTGAGGCCAGGAGTTCGAGACCAACCTGGGTAACATTGTAAGATCTGTCTCTATTAAAAAAAAAAAAAAAAAAAGAAATTATTAGTGGCTTAAAAAAAGTAATGAAATATTATTTTGGGTGTATTTATATTTTTGTCCTTTGTATGTTTTATGTTTTTAGCAATACTAAAGTTGAATGTAAGATTGCTTTTTTTTTTTCTGAGATAGGGTCTTGCTCTGTTGCCCAAGCCAAAGTGCACTGGTATGAACACAGCTCACTGCAACCTGGACCTCCCAGGCTCAAGCGACCTTCCTGCCTCAGCCTGTCAAGTAGCTGGTACCAGAGATGTGCACTGCCACACTGAGTTAATTTTTTTGTTGTTGTTTTTTATTTTTTCTAGAGATAGGGTCTAGCTGTGTTGCTCAGGCTGATCTCAAACTCCTGGGCTCAAGCAATCCTCCTGTCTTGGCCTCCCAAAGTGCTAGAGTTACAGGTGTGAGCCCCTAATGCCCAGCCTGCTCTGTCTTTTTAAGGATTTTAACAGTAATGGTTTTGTAAAATACATGTTTTTTTATATACATAACACAAAATGTACCATCTTAACCATTTTTAAGGGTACAGTTCAGTGGCATTAAGTACATTCACAGTGTTGTGCAGCCATCAGTATTATCCATGTGCAGAACTTTTTCAGCTTCCCAAACTCTGCACCCATTAAACAATAACTCCCTTTCTCCCCTCCCTTTAGCCCTTGCAACTGTCATTGTACTTTCTATCCCTATGAGTTTGACTACTCTAGGTACCTTATTTAAGGGGAATCATAAAATATTTGTTCTTTTGTAGGCCAGGTGCAGTGGCTCATGCCTGCAATCTCAGCACTTTGGGAGGCCAAGGCGGGTGGATCACCTGAGGTCAGGAGTTCAAGACCAGCCTGGCCAACATGGTGAAATGCCATCTCTACTAAAAATATAAAAAGTCAGGCCAGGCGCGGTGGCTCACGCCTGTAATCCCAGCACTTTGGGTGGCCGAGGTGGGCAGATCATGAGGTCAGGAGTTCAAGACCAGCCTGGCCAATATGGTGGAACCCCGTCTCTACTAAAAATATAAAAAGTAGCCAGGCGCGATGGTGCACGCCTGTAGTCCCAGCTACTCGGGAGGCTGAGGCAAGACCATCGCTTGAACCCTTGAACCTAGGAGGCGGAGGTTGCAGTGAGCTGAGATGGCGCCATTGTACTCTAGCCTGGGCAACAAGAGCAAAACTCTGTTTCAAAAAACAAAATAAAATAAAAAATAAATAAATAAATAAATAAAAATACGAAAATTAGCTGGTCGTGGTGGCATGCACCTGTAATCCCAGCTACTTGGGAGGCTGAGGCAGGAGAATTGCTTGAACCTGGGAGGCAGAGGTTGCAGTGAGCCAAGATTGCACCACTGCACTACAGCCTGGGTGACAGAGCGAGACTCCACCTCAAAAAAAAAAAAAAATTGTTCTTTTGTGACTGATTTCACTCAGCATGGTGTCCTCAAGGTTCATCTGTGTTGTGTATATCAGAATGCGATTCTTTTTTAAAGCAGATTGATACTCTGTTGTTTCTATACCATGTCTTTTGTTTTTTGTTTTTTAATTTAATTTATTTTTTTTTTTGAGACAGAGTCTTGCTCTGTCGCCCAGACTGGAGTGCAGTGGTGTGATCTCGGCTCACTGCAACCTCCGCCTCCCGGGTTCAAGCAATTCTCTTGCCTCAGCCTCCCGAGTAGCTGGGATTCCAGGCACCCACCATCACGCCCAGCTAATTTTTTTGTGTGTTTTTAGTAGAGACTGGGTTTTATCATGTTGCCCAGGCTGGTTTCAAACTACTGACCTCAAGTGTTCCACCCACCTCGGCCTCCCAAAGTGCTAGGATTACCGGCGTGAGCCACCGCACCCAGCCTATACCACATTTTATCATCCATTCCTTCACAAACATTTGAGTTGTTTTTGCCTTTTGGGTATGTGTATAATGCTGCCAGGAATATTGGTCTGCAAATATCTGACTTCAGTTCTTTCAGGCATGACCCAGAAATGGAATTGCTGAATCATGTGGAATACTATATTTAATTTGGAGAGAATTTTTTCTAATGCTTAGATTTACTTTTTTCATACAAAGATAGCATAAAGTATCTTCTACAGAATGCACAGCGGTCACTAAAAGTTTTACAGTTCCTGTTATTCCCTGATGTATTTTGTTTTCCACTCACAGAATTAGTGAGTAGCCAATGGGCGTGGTGGCTCATACCTGTAATCCTAGCACTTTGGGAGGCCAAGGTGGGCTCATCGCTTGAGCCCAGGAGTTTGAGACCAGCCTGGGCAAAACCCTGTCTCTACAGAAAATTAAAAAAGTTAGCCAGGTGTCATGGCAAGTGCCTGTAGGGAGGCTAAGGCAGGAGAATCACTTGAACCTGAGAGGCGGAGGTTGCAGTAAGCCAAGACTGCACCACTGCACTCTAGCCGGGGCAACAGAGTGAGACACTGTCTCAAAAACAAACCAACAAAAAGAAATAGTGGGTAGCTAGAATTCTATGGTAATAACAAATTATATTAGCTTATATTTAGGTCTATGTACTCAGTCACGCATTGCCTCTTATAATCAAGGCTGAAACTCTGTGCTTATTTAACCTCTTAATATGTAAGACACCATTCCAAATCTGATGAGTCACGATTTGATAATTACAACCTCTTCTTTTATCTTTACTAATTTTTGGCATCTGAGCAATTTCGCTGTTCTCAAGTACTTCTTTCTTACACTTTTACTGAATAGTAAAGAAATGTGCTTATATTTCAGTAAATATGAAGTTTGTAATAATTGCATTTAGCTTAATGTTAAAATAGAAAATAACCAAAATCCGACGAAACTGAACTTAGGAATTTATTTTCCCTTCATTACTTAATTTCTCTTCCTTACTACAGAATTTTGGAGGTGGTTGGTCAACTTTTAGTCTACCTTTTTCTCTTTATGAATAAGACGTCTTTAGTCCCACAGAGCTTAACCTGCTTTTTCAAGGGCACATAGATAATGGCTGGGACGGTAGAGGAATTCAAGCTAGTTTAGGAAAGAATTAATTTTTTTTTTTTTTTTTGAGACAGTCTCAGTCCGTCACTCAGGCTGGAGAGCAGTGGAATGATGTTGGCACACTGCAACCTCTGCCTCCTGGGTTCAAACGATTCTCATGCCTCAGCCTCCTGAGTAGCTGGAATCGTAGGTGCGCACTACTACACCCAGCTAATTTTTGTTATTTTTAATAGAGATGGAGTTTCACCATGCTGGCCAGGCTGGTCTTGAACTCCTGACCTCAAGTGATCTGCCTGCCTCAGCCCCAAAAGTGGCCACTGTGGCTGGCCAGTAATAATTAATCTTAATTTTTACTTGCCATGAAGCAAATGGAATATTACGATTTTTATTTCTGATACAGGGTCTCACTCTGTTCAGCCCAGGCTGGAGTGCAGTAGTATGATCATAGCTCACTGTAGCCTTGACCGGACTCAAGTGATCCTCACACTTCAGCCTCCTGAGTGGTTGGAACTACCTGGACATGCTACCACACCCAGCAAATTTGATAAATTTTTTTGTAGAGACAGGGGCTTGCTATGCTGCCCAGACTGATTTCAAACTCCTGGTCTCAAGTGATTCTCCCGCTTCAGCCTCCGGAAGTGCTGGGATTATAGTTGAGCCATCTCACCCAGCCGTAAAGTAATTTTCTTTTTCTTTTTTCTTTTTTTAGCATGTGGTACGTGTTGTCTTAAAGAAAAAACATTTTAAGTAGTGTTGAAGTTTCTGAGCTGCCTTACAAAAGCCTATGTAGACCCCAGATTGCCTAGGTCATAGTAATAAAAGTATTGTGTCATGATAGCTAGTTGTTATTTACAATATTGTGTCCTTGGGAGCATATGTTCCCAATTCTATCTAGGGAATGCTCCAAAAAAGAATCTATTAGATTGATTTTCATAAGCACCAGTCACTGTTAGTTTACATTTCTGTTTCAGAAGAACCACCTTTTTATGCCCCTGTCCCTTTGTAACAGAAGACAAAGGAAAAGTCTATTTCTTTGTCCCTCTTTTTATCCCTTTCTTGCAGTGTACCAGACAGTATGTAAGGCACTAGGAATCAAATAGCTGGGACTTCTGCCCTGGAGGAACCAAACTAGATGCAGTGATAAAGAATCACTGAATAGAGGTGGAGTCATTAGATGAGGTGGTTGAGAAGGCTCCCTTACAAAGTGGCATTTAGGCCAAGACCTAAATGAGACAGAGCCAGCCTTGTAGGCATTGGGGTGATCACTTCTCAAGTTCTACATGGAATGGAAATAAGAGCAGTAACCCCCTGTTGGGGGACATGGTGAAGACTCTGAGTTAACTCTATCCAGATGTTTGTGTAGATTATGGCTTGAGCTCTCACCAGCTGGGGTTGGCCTGCTGCTTAGGTAGGTTAGATTGGTGTTCTCTCCATTGCATTTGGTTGCTGAAATTTTTTTAAAATGCCATTTTCTAATAAGTCAATAGAGCTTCATAAATCAACATATTTCCTGTTTAGTTTTCTTCTTATTTACCCAATGTCCCATATTATGATCAATTCTCACCTCATGGGCAGCAGTGTTTTATAAAATATATTGAATATAGCCTATGTGCAATTGCTTTCTTTCAGAAAGACTTTCTAAAGTCTTTATATCTCCCAGCCAAGTAGACATCATTACATTCTTTAGTGATGCTATTATCCAGTTAGTTCCTTCTTCAAAGCTTTTCAAATGTCTGTCAGATTGTATCTTATTTTCAGTGTTTAGTGAGAATGTTTTGGTTGACCTTCAAATAAAAATCTTAGGCAAGCCTCCTGTTCTCATACCAGTGTAGAAAACAGTGTGACTTTGTTGTTTATCTGAGGAAGATATTTCATCCCTTTGCTGTGCAAGCCTTTGGGACAACCTTTTTAAAGGTGGGTTTTAACTCTTACAAGCTCATGGGCTGAGCTGCACCATAGTTGCTGGCAGAATGATCAGTGTGGTTGGAAGGTGAGCACTGTTGCCCATGCCCACTCCGGAGAGAGATTTTCTGTTAAGGGTGAGCTTAACACTGGAGCTCCTGGAGGGGCCAGATGTGCTCTTCAGTGGGAACTCTCATAGGCTCCATTAAGCTTTACTTATTTATACTTACTTAATGCACCCAATTCTGTGAGAGATGGGAATGCTGCTCCAATTTTAGAGAGGAGGAAAGTGAGACATCCAGGGAGATTGAGTAACTTCCCCAGGTCACTCGGTGGAGCTGGGATGCCTCTTGATCTTTTACTCTGCAGACTTTTCCCACTGTTTTACAGAGCCCTTTCCTCAGTACTCTTCCATTTTGTTGTCATGGGATTACAGATGATAATCCCTTTAATAAGATGAAAAGAAAATGAAGACAGTGATGTGACCCATTGTGGGTAGTGGAATCAGTTTTGCAGATTTACCTAATGAGAAAAGTCCTTTCCTTTGAAAATTCTTTGTTTTTTTTTTTTTTTTTTTTTGAGACGGAGTTTTGCTCTTGTTGCCCAGGCTGGAGTGCAATGGTACAATCTCAGCTCACCGCAGCCTCCACCTCCTAGGTTCAAGCAGTTCTCCTGCCTCAGCCTCCTGAGTAGCTGGTATCACAGGCACCTGCCACCACATCCGGCTAACTTTTTGTATTTTTATTAGAGACTGGGTTTCATCATGTTGGCCAGGCTGGTCTCGAACTCCCGACCTCAGGTGATCTACCCTCCTCAGCCTTCCAAAGTGCTGGGATTACAGGTGTAAGCCATCACGCCCTGCCTGAAAATTCTTGAGATCACATTTTATAATAAAATCTGACAAGTAGTGTTGCACATTTTAAAGAATTAGTTTTTTTAATGTCTTCTCTTTCATCATTCGTATTTTTATAGGGCCATATGCACCTATTTATGTCAGTAAATTCATTCTTTTTGTAGATTTAAGTTAATGGAGGCCAATGAGATGAAGTTATACATTAATCTTGGAAACTATATTTCAAGGGGATAAAAATATTTTAATTTGCAAAGTTAATTATAGAATAATAAGATTAGAATGTATGTTTTATGGGGGCAGGGATCCTGTCTGTTTTGTTTGCTCTTCTGTCCTTAGGGCCTAGTACACACTGCCACGTAGGGAGTAGGTGCTCAAGTGAAGTAATGAACAAATTTCACTAAGGTTCCATTCTTTTGATTCTCCTTTCTTATTCATGTATTCTTTACCTAATCCTCTTCCTTCACCATCTCCAAGGCTCTTTACTGAGTACTCTTTTTACATTACTCTACTTTCTAATGTTTCTATGGTAGTATCATCCATGTCCAGGAAGTAGTCATATCTTAATTTAGCTATTTAAATGAGCACAAGTTTATTTGGAGAAAATGTTATAAAATAATATAAAGGTGTTCTGGGGCTTAGGATACTAAGTGTTAGTACCAGCTTTTGCTATTAATAGAGGTGTGATATTGAGCAGGTAATTTAACCTGTTGGTGCTTCGTTTTCCTCTTAATTGTAAGGGGGTTGGTCTAGATTAGAAGTTAGTTAGTCTAGATTAGAGGTTAAAAATTCAAATGCCTATAGGAGTCAAGCAGGTAATACAAATGAGTGAAATGAACTGTAAGGAGTTATAGGCTGAAGGACTTCTTGCTAACCTTTAATGAGAGTTTGGAGTTATGAATGAATTTGATAAAAGACAAAATACTTTATCTTAGCCTAATAGTTCTTAAAGTTTGCTACACTTGAGAATTACTTGGGGTGGGGGAGGGGAGTGGTATTTTAAAAAACACTGATGCCAGCCTGGGCAACATAGGGAGATCCTGTCTCTACAAAACTAAAATAAAATAAATTAGCCGGGCATGGTGGTGCAGGTCTGCCTTCCAAGCTACTCGGGTAGCTGAGGTGGGAGGATTGCATGAACTCAGGAAGCCGAAGTTGTAGCTTGCCGTGATCATGCCACTGCACTCCAGCCTTGGTGACAGAGTGAGCTCCTGTCTCAAAAAAACAACAACAACAAAAAACAGCCACCAAAACTGCCAGCCACATCCTGCTCTCAGAGATCTGATGTGCTTTTAGAATACCAAACGTCCCAGGTGCTTCTAATGAGTAGCTACATTTTCAGTGGTTAATTGTACTCTAAGATGTTTTCCAGACCTGACTTTTTGAAACAAGAGAAGGACCAAGGATGGCGTCAACTTTCAGATAAACAAACAGGTCTTTCTCCTCTATTTGTAGTAATCTTTACTGAAAGTAATTGTTGTGAATGATAACCCAGAGACAGTATCAAATTCCAAGTTGTCATCAAAGAGAGTTTAAATTGTGCTCATTATACCAAGGAGTCAGTGTTTATCCATAGTACATTTTGTCCCTGTTTTCACTTATCCAGTACTTTCGCTTTGTTTCTCACTACATTTGTGATCATATTGGATGGTTTCTACTATATTCTCTGAGTAATGGTGGTCACAGCTTTCTCTGGGGTTAGGTTTCACTGTGTGCATATTCGGTTTTGATACAGGCCAGTCTTTGTTAAGATGCCCCTTCTAGTAATGCATTTTCATTAAAATTGGAGACTCCCTACCTTAACGAATGCCAGAAAGCATTCTCATATGTTTTAGAATGATTTCTGTAATACAAATTGAGAAAAAGAGAACTTTTTGTTCACTGGGAAGATTTTCAAATCTGTGTTTAACTGTACCCTGATATTTTTGGAAGACTTAATTTTGTCCTATTCAGAATGAGATCACCTAGCTTATCTCTTTTCTATGTTTTTTCCCTCCTGCTTCTATCAGTGTTTGCTTTCACAACCAAAGTTCTGGGCCATTCAGACATCGGCCTTGATCCTCCGGACAAAACTTGAGAGAGGAAGTACACGCCGAGTGGAACGGGCAATGAGGCAGACACAGGTAGGAATTAATGTGGCAATTTGTATGCTTCTTCCAACTCTCTATTGCTATCAATAAGCATACATGTTTGCTATGAATGAAAGAATGAGACGGCTTACATTTTACTCAAATAATTTGTTACTGTTTAGAGAATAAGTTCTATAATTTAACTTCTTGGTTCCAAAGCCCAGCTCTGTGACTTAGCAGCTCTGTGAACTCGGTACTTAACCTCTCCAAACCTCATTTTCATCATCTGTAAAAGAGGTTAATAATAATAACAGCACTTAGGCTGGGCACGGTGGCTCACGCCTGTAATCCCAGCACTTTGGGAGGCTGAGGCAGGTGGGTCATGAGGTCAGGAGTTCGAGACCAGCATGGCCAACATGGCAAAACTTCATCTCTACTAAAAATACAAAAATTAGCCAGGCATGGTGGCAGGTGCCTGTAATCCCAGCCACTTGGGAGGCTGAGGCAGGAGAATTGCTTGAACCCAGTAGGCAGAAGTTGCAGTGAGCCGAAATCGTCCCATTGTACACCAGCCTGGGCAACAAGAGCAAGACTCTGTCTCAAAAAATTAAAAAAGAAAAAAAAAATAATAATAACACTTACAGGTTTATGGTAAGCATTAAAAGAGACAATATAAGAATAAATAAATAAAGATATGCAGCCCCATAGGTATGCCTTGTATAAAGAAATAAAATTCATCCTGATGCAAAAAATATTCATTAATGAACTAACCACATGTAAGATTAATCCATATTCAAGTAACGTTCTTCATTTAATGCTAATGTTTATTCCTATCCAATGAGTCAATAGCATTTAGTCTCTTTCACATATTTTCTCATAAACTATCCATGATGCAAATTTATTACCAAGAAAAATGGAAAATCTTGCAATAGATACAGGATTTCATAACGTCAGTGTCTTAGTCTGTTTGTGCTGCTACAACAATATACCTGAGACTAGGTAATTTAATTTATAAAGAATTGAAATTCATGTTCTCACAGTTCTAAAGGCCGGAAAGTCTAAGATCAAGGTGCTGGCATATTCGGTGTCTGATAAAGCCTCGTTGCTCGTGGATGGCACTGTCTGGGTGTTCTCATATGACAGAAGAGTGGAAGAGAGTGAACCCATCCTTTTACACCATTTTATAAGGGCCCTAGTCTGGCTTATGAGGGCTCTGCCCTCAAGATTTAATAATTTCCTAAACATCCTACTTCCTAATACTTTCACATTGGCCATTAAGTTTCAACATATATATTTTGGAGGACACATTCAGACTATAGTAATTAATGAAAGTGATTTAAAAAAAATTTTTTTTTTTGACACAGAGTCTTGCTGTGTTGCCCAGGCTGGAGTGCAGTGGCACAGTCTCAGTTCACTGCAACCTCTGCCTCTGGGGTTCAAGCAATTCTTATGCCTCAGCCTTCTGAGTAGCTGGGATTACAGGCGTGCACCACCATGCCCGTCTAATTTTTGTATTTTTAGTAGAGATGGAGGTTCACCATGTTGCTCAGGCTGGTCTCAAACTCCTGGCCTCCAGTGCTCTGCCTGCCTCTGCCTCCCAAAGTGCTAGGATTACTGGCATGAGCCACTGTGCCCAGCCAAAAATTTATTTTTATTTTATAAAAATTTCAAACCTACATAAAAGTCATAAGAACAGTATGAAGAATTCCCATATACCCTTCACCATGAGATCCTGTTTAGGCTTTAACAACTTGTCCTCATAACGTCCTTTGTAGCACAGGGATCCAAGCCTGGCATTTCACTGTCATATCCTTTCAGGCTCCTTTATTCCAGAACAATTCCTAGTCCTTTTTTGACCTTGATGGGTTTGATGCTTTTGAAGATTATGGGTTATTTTGAAGACTGCCCTTCAGTTAGAGTTTGTCTGATGTTTCATTATTTGATTCAGGTCATAGAATTTTGGCTGTCATATTATAGAAATAATGTAGTACTCTTCCCCCCTCAGGTGGCACATGATGTTCACTTATGCTGTCACTGGGGATGTTATTTGATCATTCAGTAAGCTTGTGTTTGTGAAGTTAGTGTTAGTAAAGTTAGTCTTTTCCTATTGTAATTAATAAACATTTTCAGGGAGTGGTATCGTTTGGGTATTTGTCCCCTCCATATCTCTTGTTGAAATGTGATTCCCATTGTTGGAGATGGGGCCTGGTGGGAGGTGTTGGGGTCATGGGAACAGACCCCTCATGAATGTCCTAATGCCTTCTCCACGGTAGTAAGTGACTTCTCCCTCTGTTAGTTCATGTGAGAGCTTGTTTGAGAGAGCCTGGCTTCTCTTTTGTTTCCTTTCTCGCCATGTGATCCACTTGCTTCCCTCCCCTTCTGTCATGACTAAAAGCTTCCTGAGGCTTCATCAGAAGCCGAGGTACCATGCTTGTATAGCCTATAGAACCATGAGCCAAATAAACATCTTTTCTTTATAAATTACCAAGCCTCCGGTATTCCTTTACAGCAACACAAAACAGATTAACACAGGGAGTTACTCTGAGACCATCTGATTTGTCATCTAACTTTCACCCATAGGTTTTAGCATTTATTCTTTTGTTTTTATATTTTTATTTATTTATTTTTACTTGCCACTATACTAATGAGGAGGTTTTAGCATTTTAAAAAAATGTGTGTATTTATTCATTTATTTCTTCTTAGAGACAGGGTCTTGCTCTGTTGCCCAGGTTGGAGTATAGTGGTGTGATCATCGCTCTCTGCAGCCTTCACCTCCTGTGCTCAAATATTCTTCCTGTCTCAGCCCTCAGCCTTACCACTAGTTAGGGCTACAGGTGCATGCAACTGTGCCTGGATAGTTTTTTAATTTGTCATACGGGATCTCACTATGTTGTCCAGGCTGGTCTCAAACTCCTGACCTCCAGCAATCCTCCTGCCTTGGCCTCCCAAAGTGCTGGCATTATAGGTGGGAACCACTGTGCCTGGCCTGGTTTTATTATTTATTGATGTATCTTCTCTGCATAAGTTAGCATTATGTATTGCCAACTGGTAATTTTCTAATTCCATGATTCTTTAATAATTTTTAAAATTGGTATTCTACTGTAAGGAAGAGCTTTCTCTTCTCATTTGTTTTTCCATGTATTTATTTACTTGATTGTGAACTCATGGATTCCTGTTTTATTTTATGGGGTGTAATCTTACATTTTCATTACTTATTTACTTTTTTTTTTTTTTTTTTGGAGACAGAGTCTTGCTTTGTCACCCAGACTGGAGTGCTGTGACATGATCTCGGCTCACTGCAACCTCTGCTTCCTGGGTTCAAGCGATTCTCCTGCCTCAGCCTCCCGAGTAGCTGGGATTACAGGCGCCCATCACCACACCCAGCTAATTTTTGTATTTTTAGTAGAGATGGGGTTTCACCATGTTGGCCAGGCTGGTCTTGGACTCCTGATCTCAAGTTATCTGCCCACCTCAGCCTCCCAAAATGTTGGGATTACAGGCATGAGCCACCGTGCCCGGCCTGTCTTATTCTAAATTTCTTATTGTGACAAAATTTTAGCTCATTTGAATAAGTATTAAGCATATTATTTGTTGCTGTATTAAAAATAAATCCACAGACAGAATACTGTGATAAAAACAGAAGTGGGGTTTCTCTGTCAGAGAATGCTAATTTTAGAACCTCAATATCCATTCTCCCTGCTCCCCGGTCTTTTTGTTTTTGAGATGGAGTTTCACTCTTGTCACCCAGGCTGGAGTGCAGTGGTGCAATCTTGGCTCACTGCAACTTCTGCCTCCCAGGTTCAAGCGATTCTCATGCTTCAGCCTCCTGAGTAGCTGGGATTACAAGCATGCGCCACTGTGCCCAGCTAATTTTGAATTTTTAGTAGAGACGGGGTTTCACCATGTTGGCCAGGCTGGTCTTGAACTCCTGACCTCAGGTGATCCACCTGCCTCTCAAAGTGCTGGATTACAGGCGTGAGCCACCGTGCCTGGCCCCCTTCTTTATTTTAGTGATAGAACCTCCTGAATTTTATCCAGGCATATGACTTCCGGTCCTCTTTTGCATGTTGGAGAGGCCAGGTAACTAAGATGTGAACAGTAGGATGTGGATGAAGTAATATGTACCACTTCTGGGTCATACCCTTAAAAGGGAATGTGTGCTCTCCTGGTACTTTGTCCCTTCCCGTTGGCTTGGAAATCAGGAGAACTGGGCCGCCAACTTAGACCACAGATGTTTTGAAGGTGGCTGAGCCCTTTTAGCAGTTCTGAGCCATTCATTGTTTTAGTCTATTTTCTGCTGTGATAACAGGGTACCACAGACTGGGTAATTTATGAAGAAAAGAAGTTTATTTCTTACAGTTCTGGAGATTGGGAAGCCCAAGACCATGGTGCCAGGAGGTGGTGAGGGTCATCCGCTGGCAGAAAGGTAGAAGGCAAAAGGAAGTATATGCAAGAGAGAGCTCCCTTTTATAACAAAGCCACTTCCATGGTAATTAACCCACTCCCATGGTAACAGCATTAATCCATTCATGAGGGTAGAGCCCCCACCTCCCACCACTGTTGCATTGGTCACCAAGTTGCCAACACATGAACTTTTAAAGGACACATTCAAACTATAGCACTGTTGAATTTATAAATGAAAGAGAAACAGAATTCTGTCTTGCTCAAGTCTACTTTTTGATCTTTTTGTTATAGCAGTTTAGCCTATATCCTAAGTAAGCAGGCTGAGGCAGGAGAATCATTTGAACCCAGGAGGCGGAGGTTGTAGTGAGCCAAGATTGTGCCACTGTACTCCAGTCTGGGTGACAGAATGAGACTCCGTCTCGTTTAAAAAAAAAAAAAAAAAAAAAAAAAAAAAAAAAAAAAGTAAGGCAGAGAGAAAAAAACGCTATTAAGAAAAAAATGAGAAAATATATTTACTATTCATTAACTGGAAGTAGATCACCATAAAGGTCTTCCTCCTTATTGTCTTAACATTGAGTAGGCTGAGGAGGAGGAGCAAAAGGAAGAATTGGTCTTGCTGTCTCATGGACGGCAGAGGCGGATGAAAACCCATATATAAGCGAACCTGTACAGTTCAAAGCAGTGTTGTTTTACAGTGGAAAAAACTGGCAAACACTACGGTAACCTCGTGATTATGATTAATATTATTGGTGATAAAACCGTTGATACAGGTTCAGTATCCCTTATGTGAAATGCTTGGGACCAGAAATGTTTTGGATTTTGGATTGTTTTCAGACTTTGAAATATTTACATATACATAATGAGATATTTTGGGGATGGGACCCAAATCTAAACACAAAATTCATGTCACTAGGGTGCAACACCTGTTGACAAGAAATAGAAAGAAGCAGAAGAAAATGTCAATCCAAGGTGTTGGCTCAGTGGAGCCTACAGTATTTCCCACTTTGCTGTCTCCTTGGGCTGAAATGGCTGGACCTGTCCTCTGCCTTCTCTTCCCTATCACTGGATATGGGCAGCCTCAGGAAGGGGCATGTCCTCAGGCTAGGTGCTCTCTAGCTGAGGTGACGCTGAAAAAGCTGATAGTTCAAGGCAATCTGTTGTCCCCACTCCCGCAACTAGACCTCACTATGTAGAGCAAAGAGGGAAGGTGAAGATGTAGTTGATTAGCATCTTCAATTATGGTGGATTACACCATTGTTTTAAAGTTTATTAAAAATTCAGTTTACACTAAAATTGTAAAATGTTGAAATGACTAAAACATAGTTTATTTAAGGAAATACACATAATACATTTTTTTACATTATGGAAAAAGTTTAAGTGTCTGTTGTTGTTAAAACTTCAGCCTTCTTTTTTTGTTTGTTTGTATTTGAGATGGGAGGTCTCACTCTCCCACCCACACTGGAGTGCAGTGGCGTGATCTCGACTCACTGAAACCTCTGCCTCTTGAGTTCAAGTGATTTTCCCGTCTCAGCCTCCCGAGTAGCTGGGACTACAGGCATGCACCGCCTGCTTAATTTTTTGTATTTGTAGTAGGGTTGGGGTTTCGCCATGTTGGTCAGGCTAGTTTTGGCCTTCTTAATAGAAATAGTGCTAGACTACATTCACTTATTGGTGAAGGACATATTGACCTAGAAATAATTTGCCCTTTAGCCATCTCTTTCAATAACTTTGGCACATAAAATAAGTTGGTCAGCATTCATTTTTCTTTTATAGCATCTAATTAAACTAAAAAAGTGGATCTTTTATGTGTTTATAAGTATATAGCTTTTCTTTCTTTCTTTCGAGACAGTCTCGCTCTGTCACCCAGGCTAGAGTGCAGTGGCGTGATCTCAGCTCACTGCAACCTCTGCCCTCCCGGGTTCAAGCGATTCTCCTACCTCAGCCTCCCAGGTAGCTGGGATTACAGGCACATGCCACCACACCTGGCTAATTTTGGTATTTTTAGTAGAGACGGGTTTCACCATGTTGGCCAGGCTGGTCTTGAACTCCTGACCTCAAGTGATCCACCAGCCTCAGCCTCCCAAAGTGCTGGGATTACAGGTGTGAGCCACCATGCCCAGCCTGTATATATCTTTTCAATTCTAAACCTGCATTTGTGAAGATTATGTTTTTAGATATCAAATAACAAGAATGTGTTTTGAGTGGGAAACATGGATTTAAAAGAAGGCTGGGAGCAGTGGCTCACACCTGTAATCCTAGCACTTTGGGAGGCCAAGGCAGGTGGATCACTTGAGGTCAGAGTTCGAAACCAACCTGGCCAACATGGTGAAACCCCATCTCTAGTAAAAATACAAAACAATTAGCTAGGCATGGTGGCGGGCGCCTGTAATCCCTGCTACTCGAGAGGCTGAGGCGGAGAATTGCTTGAACCCAGGAGGCAGAGGTTGCAGTGAGTCGAGACTGTGCCACTGCACTCCAGCCTGGGCGACAGACCAAGACTCTGTCTCAAAAAAAAAAAAAAAAAAAAAAAAAAAAAGAAGAAGAAGAGTCAAATCACTGTGCTCTGGCATTTTTCCTTTGCATTGGCCTTACTATATTTGGGGTCCGTTCATTTTGCCATTCAAATGCTGCATTATTAAGAGAGTTGCGTAGCCCACTAACTGTAGAACAGAATTAGAGAGTTGTTACTTCTGCCTCCGCAGGGTAGTACTGTAGAAAATGCTCTTTACTTCCCCAACCCAGAAATCTTGGAAATTAGTCAGATCATGTGACAGGATGAATGTACAATTTGTCTAAGTTTCTGTCAATGTTGAGGCATTTAGCTCATCATCTGAACTTCTGCCAATTCCCCTGATTCAGAACTTGATATTACTTTGTTTGTTGAAGTTACTGCATCCCTGAGGAAAAAGAGGAAAATGGTTTTAAAATTACATGTATATATTAAGACAGTGTTGTGTTTTTTTAATTCTGTTTTAGTTTCTATGAAAATCTGTTCCCTTCCACAGCAGTGTAAAGTGATAAAATGATAAACTGTTAAAAGTTGAGGAAAAGGCTGGGTGTGGTGGCTCACGCCTGTAATCACGCCTAGCACTTTGGGAGGCCGAGGAGGGTGTATCACCTGAGGTCAGGAGTTCAAGACCAGCCTGGCCAAGATGGTGAAACTTTGTCTCTACTAAAAATACAAAAATTAGCTGGGCATGGTGGCGGGCGCCTGTAATCCCAGCTACTCAGGAGGCTGAGGCAGGAGAATTGCTTGAACCCAGGATGCGGAGGTTGTGGTGAGCCGAGATCGCGCCACTGCACTCCAGCCTGGTGACAGAATAAGACTCTGTCTGAAAAAGAAAAAAAAAAAAAGACTTGAGGAAAAATAAGCTAGAAAGGACCCCCTTAAGGAAAAGTTTGATCTTGTTCTGTTATGTATTGAGGAAATGCAGGTGTGATGAAGTCAGGTAACCTTGCCCCAGTTTGTCTGGCTAGTTAGTGACAGTCTGGACTACACAGACTTACACGGTTGCAGGCAGTTACACTGAAGGCTTCAACGGCAAGTCCTAAGGAATGGCAGATTTGGAAGAGATCTCTAAGTGAGACGTGCCAAACTTGAAAAGAAAATGTTTCACCACACCTAAAGGTAAATAAATCATGATTATAAGATCCGCAGAAGAAGGAGGAACTCCAAAATGAGGACAATCTATTAAAAACATCTTGTCTTCTGAAATTATTTTAGGCTGCAATTTTGTATTGCATGTTCAAGGCAGTGGTGATGTTAGTGACAATGAAGAAAATCATGTTTATGGAAACTATTTTAATGGCTATGATTCAGAAGCTGCTTGAAATAAAATAAGATTATATTCTTAAGTAATCATTTATACCCTACTTTTCTACCAGTGGAGTATAAAATAGTGTTCTCTATCGTCATTCAGCCTTTCTGTCCCCATCTGATCTAAATTCTTTTTTATTTTTTTTAAATGAGAGAGAGTCTCACTTTGTCACCCAGACTGGAGTACAATGGCATGATCTCGGGACTGCGACCTCCACCTCCTGGGCTCACCTGATTCTCCTGCCTTAACCTCCCAACTACAGGTGTGCGCCATCATGTCTGTCAATTTTTGTATTTTTTTTAGAGACAAGGTTTCACCACATTACCCAGGCTGGTCTTGAACTCCTGGGCTTAAGCTATTCACCTTCCTTCGCCTCCCATAGTGTTGGGATTACAGGCGTGATACACCGCACCCACCCTTAAATTCTTATATTCAACATTTTATCATAAGATCACATCCTTTTCTTTTATATGCTATGGTTCATGTGCATCTCCCAAAGTTGATGTGTTGGAAACTTAATCCCCAATGCAAAAGTATTGAGAAATGGCACCTTTAAGAGGTGATTAGGTCATTAATGGATTGATGCCAGTATTTCAGGGGTTAGGTTCCTGATAAAAGAATGAGTTTGGCTTCCTTCCCTCTAGCTCTCTTGCTCTCACTCTCCCTCTTGTGCCTCTGCCATGGGATCATGTAGCAAGAGGTCTTTTCCAGATCCAGGCCCTTCCATCTTAGACTTCCCCGTCTCCAGAACTATAAGAAGTAAAATCTCTGCTCATTGTAGGTGACCCAATCCTAATATTCTGTTACAGCAACACAAAGGGGCTAAAACATTTTGTAATCCAAATGTGAAACAAATTAATGGAAACTACATACATTCAAAGGGACCATCTTATTTATGTCCAAACCAAAACATTTTTGAAAAAAAAATTGTGCAAACCAAATTTGTCATTGTCTTCTTTCATATCAAGCTCTGTCTTCTTTCATATCAAACTCCTTTTACTTGGTGTTAGATAAACTCAGTTCAGTCTTTGGAGATCAATGTTAGATTGTTTTATGTTTATTACTGAAATAATCTTGATAATGAATTTAATTACTTGGTTATCTCTTACACCTGTTAATTTAAGTCATGAAAGTCTGTCCCTGTCCAAGCAGTTGTGCCTCTGAAGATGTTTGCCCAACAGGGAAATTTTTCTTCCTCCTTGGATTTCTGGGAGGACATTGCATTGAATTGGAAATTTGAGATTATTGCAGTTTTCTGTCCCTGGAGTCTGTTTATACTGCAATTTGACTTTCTTAACTGTGGTTATGAAGTCAGATTTCACAATTTTTAAATGACTTTTTTCTTCTTAGAATATGTTTTCTTTTTTTTTGTCTTTTAACTTAGCCTCAGGGGTACACGCGCAAGTTTGTTAGATAGATAAATTGTGTCTCAGGTTTTGGTGTACAGATTATTTTGAAACTCAGGTAATAAGCATAGTACTCATTAAGTAATTTTTCAATTCTTATGCTCCTTCCACCCTCCACCCTCAAGTAGGCCCCAATGTCTGTTGTTCCCTTCTTTGTGTCCATGTGTACCCAACGTTTAGCTCCCAATTACAAGTGAGAGTATGCACTATTTGGTTTTCTGTCCCTGTATTAGTTTGCTTAAGTTAATGGCCTCTGGCTCCATCTTTGTTGCAGCAAAGAACATAATCTTGTTCTTTTTTATGGTTCTGTAGTATTCCATGGTGTATATGTACCCCGTTTTTTTGAGACGGAATCTCGCTCAGTCGCCCGGACTGGAGTGCAGTGGCGCAATCTCAGCTCACTGCAAGCTCCACCTCCCAGGTTCACGCCATTCTCCTGCCTCAGCCTCCCAAGTAGCTGGCACTACAGGCGCCTGCCACCATGCCCAGCTAATTTTTTGTATTTTTAGTAGAGACAGGGTTTCACCGTGTTAGCCAGGATGGTCTCGATCTCCTGACCTCGTGATCCGCCTGCCTCAGCCTCCCAAAGTGCTGGAATTACAGGCGTGAGCCACTGTACCTGGCCATGCCTACCCCATTTTCTTTATTTAGTCTACTGTTGATGGGAATTTAGGTTGAGTCCATGCCTTTGCTATTGTGAATAGTGCTGCAATGAACATACACACACATGTGTCTTTATGGTAGACCGATTGATAATCTTTTGGGTATATACACAGTAATGAGATTGCCGAGTCTGATGGTAGTTCTGTTTTAAGTTCTTTGAGAAATTGCCAAACTGCTTTCCACAATGGCTGAACTAATTTACATTCTCACCAACAGTATATAAGCGTTCCCTTTTTTCCACAACCTCTTTAGCATGTTGTTTTGTGACTTTTTAATATCCATTCTGACTGTTGTGAGATGGTATCTCATTGTAGTTTTGATTTGTATTTCTCTAATGATTAGTGATGTTAAGCGTTTTTTTCATATGCTTGTTGGCTGTGCATATGTCTTCTTTTGAAAAGTGACTGTTCATGTCCTTTGCCCACTTTTTAATGGGGTTGTTTTTTGTTTTTTGTTTAAGTTCCTTATAAATTATGGATATCAGACCTTTGTCGGGTGCATTTGCAAATATTTTCTCTCATTCTGTAGATTGTCTCTTTACTCTGTTGATAGTTTGTTCTGTTGTGCAAAAGCTCTTTTGTTTAATTTGGTTCTGTTTGTCAATTTTTGTTGTTGTTGAAATTGCTTTTGGCATCTTTGTCATGGAATCTTTGCCAGTCCCTACATTGAGAGTAGTATTTTCTAGGTTATCTTCCAGGGATTTTATAGTTTTTGGTTTTACATTTAAGTCTTTAATCCATCTTGGGTTGATTTTTGTATATGGGGTCAGAAAGGGGTCCAGTTTCAGTCTTCTACATGTGGTTAGCCAGTTATCCCAGCACCATTTATTTAATATGGAGTCCTTTCCCCATTGCTTGTTTTTGTCAACTTTCTCCAAGATCAGATGGTTGTAGGTGTGCATCTTTGTTCCTGGGCTCTCTCTTCTGTTTCATTGGCCTGTGTGTCTGTTTTTGTACCAGTACCATGCTGTTTTGGTTTCTGTGGCCTTGTGGTACAGTTTGAAGTATGCTAATGTGATTCCTCCAGCTTTAGAACATCTGTTCTTGATACTGTGTAGTTGCATGATGCTTTGAAGGAGTAGGGATTTTTATCATGGTTAATTATGGAGGGAGGAAGACCCAAAATACCATGTTTGTTACCATTGTGGAGATTATTGCTGCTGTGTGGGCTGAAACATTTCTCTTTAAAGTTGGTAGTCCTTTCTTTATATGGCCCTCATGACCTATCTCATTAATTTCTAGTAATGATTAAGGGTATGTCATAATGAAACCCTTGATTGGAGGAATATTAGTCACAGTAATGTACTTTCAGGATTTGTTACTCTGAGGCTTGTACTTGTGTTTGAATAATTTGAGAAAGAGGTCCTTTATTTATTTATTTTTTTTAATACTGATGGAATTACCACACTCTGCAGGAATTAGATGTAACACCTGGACCAAGTCCACGGTCAGTAGTAGTGAAGTGTGTTTTGTTTTTTTAAACTATGCCACTCTTCTTAATTGTTTTAATTATATAAATGATGCTGCTTATTATAAAAATATAAGCAATATGGAAGTGGAAAGTAAAAAACAACAGCTTCCTTTTCCTCTTGCTTGCCTTCCAGTCTCAACAATTTGTGTACCTTCTAAACTTCTTTCTGTGTGTAAACATAAATATACTTTGACATAAGTGGGATCATCCAGTCTTCATTGCTTTATACCTTTTCCCTCTAAACATAACAGCTTGATCAGCTCTGCATGCCAATACTTGTGAATCTAGCTCATTCGTTCCAGCAGCCATATGTCACTCTTTTAAATAGAAGTGCTACAACTTATTTAACTAATCCTCTATTTTTGAAAGTGTCTTTTAATTAATATTTTATTTTTAAACTGCATATTAAAAATTTTAGTACTGCATATAATAAAATAAATTAGTTCACTGAGGAGGATTTTAAATGGAAGATATAGATTCTTCCTCAATTCTGAGTTCACTTTTAGCTATTTCTTTTTTAGTTGTTATTCTAGTGGTTTCCATTATAACTTTAAATATTTACATTTCTTTAATACTTCTGTCTCTTGATTTGTCAACTTTTTAGATAGAATCTGTTGATTCCACACTATAACTAAGGAAGAAAAATCAGCGCACCTCTCATCTCCTCTTCCATTTTTATGTTATTTTTCAATTGTTGGAGTTGTTACTCTATATTCTGTTGGGTAATTTTTGTCATGTATGTTTGTTCTATATATATATATATTTTTTTTTCTTTCAGAGACAGGGTCTTGCTCTGTTTTCCAGGCTGGAGTGCAGTGGTACAAACATGGGTCACTGTGCAGCCTTGACCTCTTGGACTCAAGTGATCCTCCCCACCTCAGCCTCCTCAGTAGCTAGGACCATAGACACCCACCACCATGCCAGGCTCATTTTTAAGTTTTTTATAGAGGCAGGGTCTTGCCATGTTGTCCAAGCTGGCCTCAGACTTTTAGGCTCAAGCAATCCTCCAGCCTTAATCCCCCAAAGTGTTGGGATTACAAGTGTGAGCCACTACACCTGGCTCAGATTTTTTTTTTTTTGAGACAGAGTCTTACTCTGTCACCCAGGCTGGAGTGCAGTGGCATGATCACAGCTCTCTACAATCTTGAACTCTTGGGCTCAAGTGATCCTCCTGTTTCAGGCCCCCACGCCCAACTAATGTGCAATATTTTTGTTGAGACAGGGTCTTACTACATTGCCCAGGCTGATCTCAAACTTCTGACCTCAAGTGATACTCCCACCTCAGCCTCCCAAAGTGCTGGGATTACAGGCGTGAGCCACTGTGTCTGGCCTATATGTTGAATTTTTTAAAACTTCAACCCAATCTTACAGCATTGTAATGATGATGCTGTGAGTGTACTGATTATTGATTATACACCAAATGGTGCGATTGGACCCATGGAGAAGGAAATGCAGTGCTCTGTGTCTAAGTGTTTGCCACTTGAAGGAAGCTGTCACAAGAATCAAGGTCCAGGGGATTCTCCGCTGATTTTTTTTTTTTTGCACTTTGCATGGTCAGCTACCACTGCTTCTTTCCTGTTAGTCATTATCTTTCTTGTTTCCTTTTTTGTTTTTTTGTATTGCCTCATTGTGTAACTTTTTCACATGAAGAACAAATGTAGTTAAATTTGCATCTTTGTGAAAAGTATTTTTCCATCATAATTCAGGAGTTTGGGTGTATAGAATTCTAGTTGCAAAATCATTTTTCTTCAGGACTTTAAATGAAGTCATTACCTTAATATCTCCTGTCATCACCTTAATATCTCCTGTCATCCAAGTTTGCTAATAAGTATGGCAGTCTGATTTTTGTCTTGTTTTAAGTTCTTTCTTTTCTTCTTGTTTTGAAATTTTTTTATAATTTTCTCTTTATTTTTGGAATTCTGGATGTATCTAAATTTGACCATGGGCTCTGGAGTCATACTGCCTGGTTTCTGTTCCCAGCGCTACCATATAATATACCTGCTTATACCTTGGACAAGCTACTGAACGTCTCTATGCCTCAGATGGCTCACATAAATAATGGAATAAATGGAGTTTTTATGAGCATTGTATGAGTTAACATTTAGATCAGTATCTCATGTTGGAAGTGCTTAATAAATGTTAGTTACATAATTATTATTTCTCTTTCTGGATTATATATTGGGTTATTTAAATAGAAGCAATTATGGCTCTATAAATGAAACAATTTAATTATACTTTAATTAATTATACTTTTTTCTTCATTCTTTAAAAAACTTCTTTATCCAATTCAGTTCTGCATTTGGAATTTTAGTAGAACTATGTAGAGACCTCCCAGATCTATCTTCTGTGCCTCTTCTAAGCTGTTTGTCTTTTTGATTGAAGTTATAGGAGATTTCTCCCATCTTTTCTCCTGTATTACTAATTTTGACCATAAGCCCAATTAATAATATTTAGTCCATTCATAAATTTTTTTATTTTGACAATTATTTTTAATTTCCAGTAAATCTGCATTTTTCTGATTGTCCTTTTTCATAATAGTCTTTTGTGTTTTACAGATACAGTATCTCATTTAAATTTATTTGTGCATTATTAATTAGAATTTTAAAAATTATTCCTGTGAATTATCTATCCTCAGGTATGACCTGTGTTATATGTTCCTCTTGGCCTTTGATATTGCTTTTTCTTAAATGGCTGATGATTGCCAAAGCTGATTGTGTTGATAGTTAGCACAAGTCCCCTCTGTAGCGGTGTGGGTCTCACTGTCTTAGAGGCTTTTCCACTGAGTGCAGGGCTGACTGCAGACTCTGCACTGTGACCAGAGTGTGGCTAACTAGCAGGCTTCTATAGGGTTGGCATGGGTCTTCCTTCTAAATCTTCCCCTAAGGCTCTGAACCGGGAGTCTGAGGCAACTGGGCACTCTTGCTGTTATAACAAAGATGCTTCTCTTTTTAAATAAGCCTCATACCTCCTGTTGCTTCATTCTTTCATTCCTTTCCTTCTGAACAGACATGTGAGGTCTGAGATAGTATCTCCTAAGTGGTGCAAGAAGGCACTGTGCTTTACCAAGCCTAGGGGGCAGAGGAGGCATCCAGAGGGGCTGGTAGCAGGATCAAGATCCCAAGTGAAAAGCCACAAACAAAGGATAGAGACCCAGTGAGGAGAACCTCCTCTCAGTATGGTGTCTGAAGCATTGGCCAGTGGTTCTGAGCTATGGAAGTCATAGTCTGGAAGGCAGGATCACCCTCACCAGAGTGACATCCAACAGATGAAGCTGTGCATAGAGCAGTGGACTAAACAATGTATGAGATATTCTTAGATGATACACTCAGGGAGGCTACAAAAGATACAAAAGGCTTTGCACTGATTGGGAGAGGGACCTAGTCATCAAGAAAAAAGGTCAAAATGTTTAAAGGATGGAATAGCAGGGTCAGAAAGAGATGCAACAACCCAGATGACAGGTATTGAGGTTAACTATATGGGAAACTTATATTAGCTCTGCATCAAATATATTAACACAGGGCCTCCTTTTATGCCCCTAGACCAGAGCAAGATCTCAGGTCAAAGCAGCTCTTCAGAATTGCCTTCTGCATGTGGTCATAAAGAAGAACATTGGGCAGCAATGCAGTAGTTTGGGACAGAGAGCTAGCTTATGAAGATCATCTCAGCTTGAGAATAATTAAGTAAGTGTGTGGTTCTCAAAGGAGTGAGACTATGATTGCAAGAAAGAAGCTAACAGACACAACTGCAGGAGGTAATATTTAGTTACTCTAAGCTGGAGACAGTACAGCATGATCTCAGATGCAGATCTGGGTTTCCCAGTACCCCAGAGTTTCCCATGAAGACATCCAGGGATAGAGGATGCCTCCCTGTGGAGGCACAGTACCAGAAGCTCCCCTTGGTATTCTCACAGGGGGAAAGGATGGTTTATGCCCACCTGCCACCTCCCATCCCCCAGCCAAATATTGATCATGTGAGTAAGTCTCCCTCAGCGGCCCAGGCTTCTGACCTGTCTTAGCTCCATTCTAAATTTTATGAGAAGAGGCTTTCAGAAGTCTAGTTGTATCCTGTAGCCAATAATAGCAACATAATATGTGAATTATGTTACTTCAGGATCTTCACTTCTCAGGTAGACTGCTCCAACACTCCTTACTTTCTCTCCTTACCGCTGACTGGCCTCTCCCCATTCTTATTGGCACCTTCGTTGAAAAATCAACTGACCGTATGTATATGGTTTGTTTTTGGACTCTGTTGTCACAGCTGTGTTTTAGCATTTATTAATTCTATTATGCTCTATTTGGAAACCTTTCCTTCATAACAGCTAGAATGTGAGCTTCTTGAGGGGTCAGTTTCTATATTTTACTTATTTTTACATTCTCAAAATGAACACTCAGTGGATGTTTGCTAAATGATTAACTAGAAAACTAGAATTTTGAATTACTTACTTATTAGCAGGACTAATTGAGAGTTAGCTGAGTTAAAGACTATGTTTTCATCTGGCACTTCAATAATCTGAGAGCTGTAGAGACCAGCCTTTCTGATATCATTCCAGCACAAATTTTTAGTGTAGTAACAAACCCCAATGCCAAAGCTAACAGGAACAGAATAGTCACTGTGATTACACTGAGATTAACATAGAGTAGTAATTCAGTTTGGTTGGTTGTGTTTTTTTAAGGGAAGGGAAAAGAGATGAAGCCATTTTCTTATTGGGTTTCCTAAAAAATAGTGAATTAATGCGTAAATCACTACCCCATGTGCTTCTAAGAAGTAATAAGAGCCTAAAGTTCAAATTAACTCCTTAATTTAGAGGAAATATGTTCACTCTGTATTTTTTAGCATACCAGAAGACAAGGCTTTCCTTTAGTCATTTATTCTGTATTAAAGATTTCTCTCTCATGTGTTAGCATCTTAGAATATTCACATGCTCTGTTGTGTTTTCACATATCTTCTTCACAGAAGTACATCCACGTGCATTATACTTGGCAGACTTGGTATTGCCCTTGATGTGTAACTATTTGTTTGAGTAGAGAATCTCCAGCTGCCATTATGGAGTCATTAAAGAAGGACTGGGAAGTGGAGTGCAGCACATGATCTAGTCATTTAAGCTGACTGTGGCTGTATTTGGTTTGCCTAATGAGTGGGTATGGCTTCAAAATTTGAAAAATTACATTTGATTTTCATGCTTATTTTAAATCCCCCTAAATGTAAGGTGCTTATAATGGACAAATAGAAGTTTAGAGCTTTTCATGACTCTTGACCTTCTGTCTCAGTAATATTTAAGAATTTTTAAGAACAGGTCTCAATGAGGAGTCATTTAGTTGTAAGGGACAGAAACCCAATTCAAACTGGCCATAGAAAAGGAAATAAATTGGCTATTATAACTGAGAGTTCTAGGGATATCCCAGTCTCGGAGATAGTTGGATTCAGGGATTCAAAGAGATCATCAGGCCTTTCTTTTTCTCTCTTTTCCCATCCTCATTCTCATATCTTTGCTTTTCTCCACCTTCTTCAGTATCAGGAAGGTTGTTGTCACAATAGCACCAGATTTCATTATCCTTAGACTTCACAATCCAAGAGGAAGAGAGATCACAAACTGCTATGGCCAAGATTGTTAAACTTCCTCACTTCATGTGGGCTTCACTTTTCTTTTTCTCTTTTCTTTTCCTTCCTTCCTTCCTTCCTTCTTTCCTTCCTTCCTTCCTTCTTCTCTCCTTTTTCTTTCCTTTCCTTTCCTTCCCTCCTTCCTTCCTTCCTTCCTTCCTTCCTTCCTTCCTTCCTTCCTTCCTTCCTTCTCTCTTCTCTCTTCTCTCTTCTCTCTTCTCTTCTCTTCTCTTCTCTTCTCTTCTCTTCTCTTCTCTTCTCTTCTTCTTCTTCTCTTCTTCCTTCCTTCCTTCCTTCCTTCCTCCTTCCTTCCTTCCTTCCTTCCTTCTCTCTTCCTTCTCTCTCTCTCTCTCTCTCTCTCTCTCTCTCTCTTTCTTTCTTCTTTCTTTCTTTCTTTCTTTCTTTCTTTCTTTCTTTCTTTCTTTCTTTCTTTCTTTCTTTCTTTCTTTCTTTCTTTCTCTTTCCTTCCTTCTTTTCTTTTCTTTCTTTTTTTTTCAGGGTCTTGCTGTGTCACCCAGGCTGGAGTACAGTGGAGTGATTATAACTCACTCTAGCCATAAGCTCCAAGGCTCAGGCCATCCTCCTGTCTTTGCCTCCCAAGTAGCTGGGACTATAGGCACACACAACCATGCCTGGCTAACTTTTTCATTTTTTTGTAGAGTTGAGATGTTATTATATTACCCGGGTTGGTCTTGAACTCCTGCCTCCAGTGATCCTCCCACCTCAGCTTCCCAAAGTACTGGGATTCTGGGTATAAGTCACTGTGCCTGGCTTCACTTTCCTTAGGGTGGGGATGGCTGTCAAGCCAACCTCATACCAATGGTGATACTTATGAAATGCCTGGAATAGTGCTTGGTACATAGTCAATCTTCAATAAACGTCGACTCTTATTATCATCTTCAATTTATAGGAGGGGAAGTTTAGGTACAAGAATAAGAAAACTGCCATTCCTTCATAACTGATTAAAAGCAGTCATTACTACATGGGAAACCTGAACAACATTGAGATAATTACAGTGCCTCTTGTATAGTGTGCTGGGTCATGCTGTCAAGATTTTCAAATATCTGAGATATGAACATGTGTCTTTCATTCTGGCTCTGTATTTCATCTGCATTAATAACTATGTGCATTTGAAAGTTATTGAAAAGTATATTAGGAGTTGCTCATGTGATTGTAGCTCTGGTTTTATTTGTTGGAATAATTATAGTTGCTACTGTTTATACAGAGCTGTGTAGTACCATTTAATTAACTGTGTATTGTTACTTCCACTTACTGAACACTCATATGCCAGATGGTAACTAATCCTAGGGTGGAGGCATTATCTACATTTTTACTGATGAAGAAACTGAGGGACAGAAAGTTTAAATTACTTACCCAAGGTCTCATAGCTGAGCTAGAGTTCAACCCAGGTCCACCTGATTTAGAAGTCCATGCTTTTATCCACTATGCCCTACTTTCTAAGGAAGCTATGAGAACTGGCTTACAAAGGAAATGTGATATCAGTAGAAGACTGGCATCATCTAGAGGAAAGGAGTGGAATGAGCACAGGCAGGAAGAAGTTAATCGAGACTTTTGTGAGAAAGGTTTAGGTTGCAGAA